>NC_141076.1:4480000-4967500 GCF_041138505.1 Cibotium barometz
ATGGAATGAATAACCCCGCGTACCTTCCTTGTAGAACCATCAATGAGAAACACTGAAGCACCTTGTTTTAGACCCTGCAATCCCTGAGAAAATCAAGATCTCAATAAGAAAGATTGAAGTGATGTTTTTACGGTAGTACACAAAACTATAAATGTAATTCAATCTCAACATGAGTTCAAGCTCCAACCAAAGTTTGAATCTCACCTATCAATGCTAGTTTGCTAGGAGGCTAGGCTCCATCTAAAGCTTGAGCCTTGCCTTGCCTGCATATGCTAGCTTGTTAGTAGGAGGCTCCATGAGCCTCCTACTAACAAGGCTCCATGAGCCTCACCATCATATGTTAGTTTGCTAGCCTCACCAATTTAGGATTTTTGAGAAATATTCATATTTTTGGCACAATTTAGAGAATGGCTCCAATTTAAGTTGAGGGAGGAGATTTGAGACTTAACATTGACAAGCTAGAGCATAGTGTTTCCTACTAGTGCACAACATCTACCATTGACGATGCACTTTTAAAAGTATCCGTTGTATACTTATCTAGAATCAACGGATTGCATGCAGTAGATACATTCGAGTGAGTTGTCTATGTCCATTTGCTAGAGTTTCACAAGACCACTTGTGTTCCATAATTTTGCAACAATACAAGCTAGTTAACAATTTAAATACCAAGACATTATGAAGTACAAAAATTATATATTTGAAGTGAGTCAAGACAGCCTCAAATTCTACAACTTAAGTGAGCATAATATACAACAAGCCTAATAAAATTCTTTGCTGAAGGCCTTTTCAATTGTTCTCTAAATATTAACTAGTTTACAGGCTCCACAAGTAGCCCAAACAAGTGAGGCAAGTTTGTCTACCAAGGCCTAATCAAACTCTTGACCAAAGTGCTTGTGTGTTAGTCACCACTAAATATAAAACAATGTGATAGAGATGCTTACGTGGGAAAAGACAAACTTGAAGTTGGCATAAGACTAAAGTTGAGTCTTAAACCTTTCAGCTTGAAGCTGGCCCAAACTTGAGATTGAGGCACCTAGAGCTTCTCAAATAGTCCAAAACAAAGGTTGAGGCTCAATATGTTCAGTTGGCCAAAACTTGAAATGGAGCCTCAAGCTTTATAAAACACCCAACCTGGAAGCTCAAACCTTCTTTCAAATTGGAGTTGGCTCAAATTTGAAATTGGGCCTCATGATTTCCAAATGGCCCAATATGAAGGTTGAGTTTCAAGTTGAAGAACTTGGATCGAACTACCAAACTTAAACTGGGTGGCAGGTGCTTTTCAAAATCGCCCCGTTCAAAGATGATGGCAAATTTGAAAAATGTCGTCAATAGTAATGGGCGGGATTTTATTTTCAAAACTAGCCATCAAAACATGACAGTCAATTTGGAAAGAGTTTGATCTGACCTGCATCAAGATGACGAGATGCTCTTGGTGATGAAGTAGGCAAAAAGAGCCCCTTGCCATTGCAACTCCTCCTGCTAGTCACCTATTGAAGTAGCTTGGCATACATTAACAAAGGCATGCTCTAGCATGAGAAATTAGTGACCATATGGATCATGGTTGCAACACATGATCAAGAGGAGGGACATGAAGGTATGGAAACTTGCGGCTGCATCGCATACAATGGAAGGATAGTAGCTCGGGGGTACCCATAAAAAGCTAAGTAAGCTAACAAGCAAAGGGAAACTAAGTTGGGATCTATCAGTCGGCCCTCACAAAGTGAGCCCCACCTTGTTGAGCTCTCTCTCTCTCTCTCTCTCTCTCTCTCTCTCTCTCACACACACACACACACACACACACACACACACACACACACACGCACACACAGGTTGATCAAGGTCTTGTTAATGAAGTAGATAAGCAACCTCCTTGCACATCCTTGTCATCACAGCTCCTCCTACCAGCTACCTCACCTTGTCGGATACATTCTTAGCTGCATATCTAGTTAGATGCGCCTTATCTTTTGTGTTAAACAGGCTGCATCCCCTGCCTTCTTCCCTTGCCTTCTTCCCCTGCCTTCTTCCCATGCCTTATCATTGGTAGCCCCAAAAACGTGAGCATTATGCTCCGCTTTACTGGAATTATCCTACCAAAAGTGCTTGGTGTCCTCTGCATCATATGGACAGTGGCCTCTCTAGCGTGCTGCCCATGGCCTGCGAGATGATTAATTAGTTTCTTGTTCTACTTTAATCAAAAGTTATGATGATGATCATGAAATATTTATGGTTAAAAAAAGAAGTCTCTGCAATGTGCAAAGGAAGCATTGTAGAAGGGGCTCACAAACCTGAATTTGATAGAAGCGCTTTGAAATGGAGTCCACCTAATTTGTCATTAGAACCACCGTTGTGGTCTTTCAGCTTAGAAAGCCAGATTGACTTGTGTGTGTGTGTGTGGTCTTTCAGCTCAAGAAACCAGAGACTTGTGGTGTGTGTGTGTGTGTGTGTGTGTGAGAGAGAGAGAGAGAGAGAGAGAGAGAGAGAGAGAGATTCATGGACCTGTATGAGAGAGGGAGGGCTATGCATTGTCTTTGAGTAGAGAGAGGAGAGCATAATTTATGAATTGCCTAGTGCAACACATATCTTGATTAGATTTGTGACCTCATGAGTGAGAGACATTAATGTAGCCTTTGGGTAGACATGCTCAAGTTTTACATTATTGGCCCATGTCTTTAAAGGAGATTAGTTGGAGCCTTGCCTTTAAGGCTCAAGCTAGGCCCCATGAGGCTAAAAATAAAGTTGAGCCTCAAACGTTTCTTGGGCATCTATGGCCAAGTCATGGCCTAAATTTGAGCCTTGAGCCTTAATGAAGGAATCCAAATTTGAGCCTTGAACTTGAAAGAGGCACGCTTGATTAAACTTAAGTTTGAGCCTCATCACCCTTTGATTCAAGGCCCATAGCTAGAATGGCCATTAGGCTCAAACTTTAGTTTGAGTCTATGCCTTCATCAAGGTAGTTTAAGGCTCAAGTTTAGGCCATGACTTAAGTGATAGATTCCCAAGCAAAGTTTGAGAGGTAAAGGCATTATCTAGTAGGTATAGGCTCAAACCTCTTGCTCCATGTGAGCAACACGTTTCAATGTTTTGCTGACAGTTCCTTTAGGTTTTTGATGTTTATCTTGTATCATTATGCAATGCAAACCCAAATTTATGCAGGAGGTCTTACCTTTGTGAGTTGTCCTATAGGCCCATAGGACCTCTGGCAAATGCACATCCCACTTTCTCTTCATAGTATCCACTAGTTTAGACAAAGATCCACAAAGCAGTCTATTAGTTTTTTCTACTAAACCATTTCATTAGGGATAATAGGGAGTTGACATAGCATGCTTTATTTTTAATTTGTGTATACCAAAGCTTCAATCAAGTCATTCCTGAAAGACCTCCCCCCATCCGTAAGGATTTCTAATGGTGGACACCCAAATCGGGCACATATGTATTCCCTGAAAAAGGATGCCACAACCACTCCCTGAGAAAGGATGTCACAGACCCCAACAAGCAATGGAAAGGTAGAATCATAGAGTTCAGGAGACACACAAATGGTATGAGTACAATAACAGAGGCTTTCATTCAACATGTTTATATGCATAGAGAGATTCGAGTGCATCATGATAACTTCAGTGAAAGACATAAGCCTAACAGTAAGTTTATATCTCTGTGCTTTGCATTCTTGTGCTTTGAGTCCATGGTTATTAAATAGAGTTTTATACAATCATGTTTGTTGCTTGTAGCTTTATATCCATCCACTCTGCATGATTGGCAGAATGTAGAATGTTTTAGTGGAAAGCTAAATGTTTTATATGCAAAGATAGGTGCCTTGATCTATGAAAACAAGAGTGAAAGCGAATTGGCATCTTAGAATGTTTACTTTTATGATTCAGTGTATATAGTTTGGAGTATATTCCACTACCACCGTTGTCTAGCCAGGAATGGTATAATTCTAGCTTAGACATGTTAGAAGCATGTAGGGTAAAGATAAAAACTAATGTTCATGCTGCCATGAAACCATCCACAAGCTCTAGAGATGTGCATCTAAGTTTGTTTGTACCATTTGGTTTGTTTGCACATTTGTTTGAATCCTATGAAGTAGTTAAGAAAACTAAGATTACTTATCAATGCAAGTGCCCATCTGAGGATTGGATGACTCACTGGGTGAGTCATGGCATCTCAAGAGGACTCACCACGATGATATCATTGAGTGCAGAATTACTGTGTCAGATGTTACCTTTAGGTAAGATTGCACTTCTATTGATTGTTGATGGTTTTTATTCATAAGTACTTCATTGCAAGACACTGATTGTTGATTGTTGATTTTATGTTTTTATGTTGGTTTTTGTTTGTTTTTTTATGATAGTTACTTCATTGCAAGATAAACTTTGTGCATTCGCTTCAAGTATAAGAGGTGGTGACTTCTATGAGGGGAGTGGCTCAGCTTGGACCAAGACATGCGAGATGGTACGCATTCCGTACTCATTGATGTGGTTATTCTTTGGGAGGGTCGTGACCCTTTTAGCGTTAATGTAGAGAGTCATTGGCCCCTTAGTTTTTTGAGGCAGGAAATCCAACTTATGTCCAATAATCCCCCTTGTAATTTCTATTTTAAGTTAGATGGTAGGAAGGTTGGGAGTCAAAGTGAACATTGCAAAACATACAACCAGCATGTTGCTCGACACATCCTTGAGATTGTGGAGTCAATGTAATTCTTATTCTTCCAAGTGAATATAAGAAGTTATTTCTCTAAAAGTGTTGTAAATTTAATTTTCTTCATTTTCATAAAGTGTTGTGGTTTTTTAAGTCTACTGTGTTTCAAACCCTTTAATATGTAAGAAAATAATGATAAGTATAAGTAAGTATAAACGTAAATATAAATATAAGGATATATTTAAGTGCAAATAATAATATAATTAATTATGCTAGAAATATAAATATGTTTTTATGATTTGTTATATTTTAATGAAGTGTCATTAATTTTGAAGTCTATAGATATAAGTTTAAAAATAAATATAACTTTAAGTATATATTTAAGTGTAGATAATATTATAAGTAACTATGTAAATAATATAATAATAATATAATGTAACAAGAAATAAAAGTATGATTTATTGTTTATTATATTTTAATAAAGTGTCCTTTATTTACTAGAGTATAAACATAAGGTATAAAAATAAATATAAGTTTATAGATATTTGTAAGTATATAATAAACACAAGTATAAATTTATTAAAAATATTATAAATTTAAGTATAAGCATAAATATGAGTATAAGTTATAGATCAAACTCATTTATACTATCTATTCTCTAGCTCTCGCTTTGTGTGCTAGCTCTCCCCACTACCCATTATGGCAGCCTCCCCTGCTTTTGTCCATGGATTAGCAGCACTCGCTATGCTCACCTTGAGAATCAGATCTACCCTAGGTTTTGCAAGAGTTTAGACCTCGAGGAGGCTATGATCTCCAACTTAGACCCAAACTCCACCTTGCTAACTGCATTTTGCGATGCAATGGACGACTTCACCTACTCTATCCCAAATTTCACCTTGAGTTGGATTCCTTTGGAGTTCCTCTTCAGCATGAAGAGTGGATCCAACCACAAGAAGGTGGTCAACAGAGCTCTAGCTCATGTCGGACAAGATTTCCGCACTTCCGCTGTCCCAACCTCCTATGAAGAGCACATCCCACTCGATCTCATTGAGTGGGACTCTGCACTCAAGGAGTACATTGGCAAACTTGCCAATGATGTGATAGTCTTCCATAAGACTTGCTCTCCGAAGTATGCAGAGAACTTTTTGAAGATTAAAGCACTTACAAAGGGTGCTACATTCAAAGTTATTCTAACTAAATCAAGTTTGGAAAAAGTTATTCTACTTTGATGCTCAAAGTTACTTTACTTATTCTTGACTCAAAGGTCAGGGCCTTTTTTTTCTGTTGTGGCCAGTGGCATTGTTTTGCGGGGGTGCAGGATCCCACCATCATCAAGGCAGAGCTTGAAGGGTTCCATGTTTTGATTCCAGCCACCCATCAGGGCGGCTTCAGAGTCTGGAGAGCCTAGTAGTAAGAAGCCTATGATATAGCTATGATGATTATGTAACTTTGATGACCATGTAATTTTTTATGCTATGAATGGAAATTTGGGTTACAGAGTTTTTTGTTTAATACGTGTTTTGTAATGTATTTTATTAGTTTACTCAAGAAAATAAATTAAAAATTACACACGTAACTCAAATAAAAATTGTATACATTCGAAGACTCATATAAATCAATAAATTATATAAACTTAAATTAAAAGAGATTTATTTGCAACACAAGATAAGAGATTTTTTAAAAAAAGTATACATCAAGCTTTACATAGATTTTGAGAATTACAATCATGCGAGATATACAAAAATAAAACTAAAGATCCTGGCGCGAAGGATCTCTCCAACGTCGCATGCGTCGCACCAACTATATGTCCTTTTCAGAGAGTGATTGTGACCCTCTTCGCATGGACAGCTGCAAACACCATGTCACCAAAAATGTCCACTGCGTACGCCTCCACAGCCTCCTGGAGTGCCTCCAAAGCTTGGGCTATCCACCGCGTAGGTAGTGGGCTTGATTTACGTGAGCCCAGAACCTCCTATCACACGACGGCATTACAGATCCGGCATGAACTCTCACACCACACGTTGGAAGGAGAGGGTATTTTCTAATCTCACGAAGAGCCATAGTGCCAGGCTTCCACTTATGCTTGCGATGTTGCTGCTATGGTGGTTGGACGTGGGTTACTCCATGTCCCACCTTGGGGGGCCAAACTCTCCTAGCAGTTTGTTTGGTGCGAGCCATGCTCTTGGAGGTGAGAGAGGGAAACAAAAGATGAGAAATGAGGTGAAATGAGGGTTACTTCCATAATTATAGATGAAAATTTATATATTTTCTAAATTAGCTCAGTACATAAATTTGATACTTTTTAATTTTTAAAAATAGTTTTCTTTATTAGAATAAGCTCTAATTTTATGTGTACATATAAGTATCATGGAACACCTCCTAGATAAAATATCAACCCCATCAGAGGTCTATAGGGCCCTTGTCCGAAGGCTCACGTGTATAGACCTGGTATTAAAAAAATAAGGCCTCTACATGCGAGCCTTCGGACAAGGGCCCTTGTCCGAAGGCTCACGTGTAGGGCCCTTGTCCAAAGGCTCACGTGTATAGACCTGGTATTAAAAAAATAAGGCCTCTACATGCGAGCCTTCGGACAAGGGCCCTACTAGCCTTTGATAGGGGTGATATTTTATCTAATACATGTAAACTATATGATCTATGCACATAATAAATTTCAACGCATTCTAATCACTGCACACCATGCATCAATTTTTTCTGGGAAAAAAATATTATCGCAAAAAATAGCACTTGCACATGCACATGGACTTGCTTGCACATGCACATGCATGCTCATGATGTAAGCCACATGATCTATGCACATAACAAATTTCAGCCCATTATGATCTATGCACACCATGCGTTAATTTTTACTACACATGCATATACACTTGCAATTTTTTTTTCCAGGAAAATATAAGAATATACACTGACATTAGAAATGAATATTCAAATCAATGGGCAAGTCCAGTACACAACATTGAAAACAAGGAAACTTAAAATATCCAAATCCAGTACATTGCATAAAGTACAACTAGTTGAGTAGAACTGAAGGAAAACGTGAAAACACAAAACGATACACGAGCATTTACACAGCTCTTCAAACCATGTCATGGTTAAGGTTGAATGCATCACCATTGTTACGAATCCTACGAACAAGAGTGAGATCTGAGGGATTGAGTGTGATGCACCGGGCATGGATTGCTAACAACTGACCACCATCATGCATGAGATGCACCAAGTAACTTTCAGCCGCCTCTTGAACAGAAAGCATTGGGCTGACGATCGCACCACATTATATGCTTGTTCTCCTGAAAAGTACATGTAGTGCTTTCCCCTTTGTAGATCTTGCAATATTTCTTGCACCAACCTCGAGAAAGGCGCCTTGGGTATAATCAACTCAGGACTCTTTCGAAACCTCCTAATTTCACGAAGAGCGACGGTGCTTGGTCTCCATCTTCTCTTCTTAAGCGTAGGTGGATGAGCATTTTCAGCTGGGAGCAGCTTTCCTAGCTGGAGCAGCAGGAGGAGCTTGGGTTGCATCATTGTCAGTGTCAGTACATTCACTAGATTCAGATGAATGAACTGGTGTCTTGGAAGGCATCTTGTTTACTCTTTGCTTAGTACGTGCCATACTCCAAGCTAGAAGGAATGGAGAGAAATGGAGGAATGGAGAGAAATAAAAGAAGTGCCTTTATTTATAAATGGAACTTACTATAAGTTATTGACACTTACTTTTAACAAATATCAACACTATCAAAAAGTTATCCATGTTGTCTTTAGTAAACACTTATTTTGAAAAAGTTATCCATGTTGACTTTAGCAAACACCTATTTCTTCAAAACATTGGATTGCTCCAATACTCTCATAAACATAAAATGTTATTTCATAATTACAATTCTATCGATATTTCCATTTGCTACCGACTCTCTCTTGGGTTGTCAACCATTCTGCATGATACTCTTTGGCCATGCTATTTTCATATCTTGCTTTCCTCACTTCATGTATTGCCCTGCGAAAAGCTTCTGTATCATTGGATTTGGACTTTAATAATTTGTCCTCGTATCTTATCTCTATTCTCCTATACCACCATTGGGGTAACTGCCTCATAGGATTGGAATCATTGATTCCACCTCCATGTGCCGTTGCTTTTTGGAATCCGCATCGAGCTTGCCAATGAGATCGCTCCATGCCTTGTGTGGACCATATCACCGAACTTCCTTGTTCAGCAAAGTATGTACCATGAGCCTCAAGTATGTGCTGCATTCAAAAACACAAGATCCACAATTAAAATCAAAATATTACATTCACAATTTAATTGTAAAAATGAAATGGAGACCACTCTGACCATATAGTGTGTAATGCAATTCGAAGTCCATGCCTCTGTCATTAAGTTAGGAAAGTTTACAACTGCCTCTTTAAATACATTGGCATCATCATAATTGAATGTCACCTTTTGTAAAAGTGGTGCCAATTTATTAAGTGCAATCCACACATTTGCCTTTGCTATCCGCTTTCTGTCCCCCATTGCTTTGATCAAGGATAGCCATGTGTAGTTTTTTCCATGCTTCGTACTTCTCTGGTTGTTTTACAAGCAACTTAGCATCTTCATCTCGTGGTGGAGATAAGAATTTCCTAGCCTTTGCTCTCCCAAAACACGGTTTACATGGCAAATTTTCACTCTTTCCTGACTTTTTCTCTTTTTTTTTTATTTCTACTTATCCCCGATGCAATCCAACATTAGATAAGACTTGTTCTACCTTCTTGCATGTTGCATCAGCATCTGAAGCAGGCTACATCTTGCAGGCAAAACACACGTACTCAAACACCAACTTCTCTATTATCCTTACTATGTAATGCAAGGTGCAAAAGTGGACCCTTGTTAAGGGTATTTCTGAAATAAGATCCCACTTAGGATCTAATGGCACCAACATTCCATTCGTTTGAACACACCGGTCACGTGTTGGACCACCACATTGTCATGTCCTTGCAATCCATTGTTCTTTCCATCATTGCCTTTCTTCCTGGATTGCATGTAATATATGCAAGGGAACTCAACTGATGCTGAATTGGAAACACCAAACATACATTTCAATGTTTTCAAATCGCTAGCAAGATGCCATTCTACCTTGTATTCACCAAATCCATCGACATGCTAAACTTCACCATTGTTTTGTAGTTGTATAATATCTGGTATCTCTGTTAAGTTAAAAAAAATCTTAAGTACTTCATGGTCCTTCTTTGGTACCTCAAATACAGCAAGCCATCATATTTAATTCTCCGATTGTACACTGAAATATTTTGGATGTTTTGAATTGATGCTGGGATCCAACGCCCTATTCATTAGTGTCAAGCTAACACGTTCAAGCTTTTGGCCCTTAACGACTTCACTCTCATCAACCTTCAAAACAAATTGAAGCTTACCTCTGCACTCTTCGCGGCGGCGGATAGACATGTTGTGGAACTTTACCATTGCTGCTTGTAGCTTACATACATTCAATACAAAGTTATTGTCTACATGCAATTTGAAGGGCACTTCCTTTGATCTAGACTTAAGCATTTGTGTATGTTCCAAATGCATTGGCTCACCCATTGTGTCTAAGACTTTTGCATTAAGATCTTTTCGTGCCTGCTTTACACATGGAACGGTTTAGGGATGGGCACCACCCGTCTCTTGTTAAGAACAACCTTAAACCTTGCATCCAATTGCTTATAAATCATAGCATAGGATTCGGAGCTAATCTCTTGTTAAGAACAGCCTTAAACCTTGCATCCAATTGCTTATAAATCATAGCATAGGATTCGGAGCTAATCCCTACCTTGTCACATATGCCTTGAGCATCTATAGCTATGAAGGTATTGCTTACCTCCTTCAAGCGTACTCTTGCAACACCATCACCAATGGTTTTGAATTTGGGGTTTTCCAATGCATACTTCACCTTACCTTTGCTTAAGACCTTTGCAATTGCATCATCAACCTCTTCACTTGGGTTGGAAAACATATTCTTCATGTTTACACATTGTGCATAGACCTGTCGATTATATTACCCACTCCCTCTGGTCAACTCATGAAGTGATTTGAGCAACCTCACATGCTCATGTGCTTGCTTGGTTTTCGTTGAGGGTCCAACAACAACAGCCTTTGAAAGCATTGCTACCATATTTTGTTGTCCTTCTCCAAACGATGCATTTTGCAATACAGTTCTGCATTGTCTACCTCGACAACATGCACCACATTTTCCATAACATGCATCGCATCTTGCAGACTCTGATTCTCTCTCTCCTTTTCACTTAGTGATTTTGTGAGCTCCTTAATCCTTGCATCCATGCCCATCATGGTGTGCTGAACAGATGTGTAAACACTATGAGGAAGCATTGCTAACCTCCTAGCGTATCCCAATAACCTTGCATTACCTTCACACACATACTTAATGAAAGATGTAAGCCCACTAAATTGTGGAGGTGTTTGGGTAATTGGATCGGGTGGATAAATACACCCCCCTCAACTCAAAGATCAACATGTTTTTTCCATGCATTTCTTTCTTGTTACATTATCTCTCGTTGCTTTCTACTTGTTGCCGTTCTCTTGTCTATAGCGGTGCGTACTCGGCCTCCAATTGGAAGTGAATGTCTCTCTTCTTGTTCCGGCTTGCATCCTAAAATTAGCATTTGGACAAAACACAGCTATTAACCAAAAATTAGCTCTGAACAAAATACAACTATTAACAAAAAAGTAGCTTTTATACATTTGTACAACTCAAAAATATAACCAGAAATAGCATTATTGAACACAATTTTAACCAGATATAACTTCAATATAATTTAGAACTAAATCATAACATGTAATCAAAATAACACACTTATTTCACCCAAATAACACAAAAATAACATCATAAATGAGAAATAACATTATTGAACATAACATATAGACTTCAATATATCCTAAAACTAAATCATAACTATTAATCAACAATTATATTTCACACACTTCTTTCACTCAGAAAATCACTAATAAACAATCTAAATTACACAGAAATAGCATCCTTAAACTCAACTATTATCTTCTATTTTACACATTACTAAATCACATTTAGAACAATAAGATGGTCAAAATAGAAAAGAAAACAAAATAACTCAGACAATATTAAACCATAACAAAACAATCCAAATAGTACAGAAATAACATCATTAAACTCAACTATTATCTTATATTTCACACATAACTAAATCACATTTAGAACAATAAGATTAACATTAATAGAAAACAAAACAAAATAACTCAGACAAAATTAAACCATAACAAAACAACATAACAGATAACAAGATGGACATACCTCCATTGCTCTACCATAACAAAACAACATAACAGATAACAAGATGGACATACCTCCATTGCTCTCTTGTTCTTTGATTCTTTTGCAGAGATTGATGAAGAGAAAGATGATTGAAGGGGAAGATGAATATGTGGTTCCAACTAAATGGCACCAAATAATCAACCTACCCTTCAATTTCTCTGCTACTACAGAAGAGAAGAAACCCCATGATTGAGAATATCTAAACTCATTAATGTGGTTTAGGAGGGAAAGAAAGCTCTTGAGCATAGCTACTAAAGAAAATAAACATAGATTTGAATTTTCTCTGTACAAAGGAGGGAAAGTGAAAAACCTAAAGCAATATATTATCAAAGCAAACTAAAATCGCCCTAAAATGAAAACCCTACTTTTCTTATTTTAAAAAATCTAGAGAAGTCTCTAAATGAAGAAAAAATTCATAAACCCCTGTATACTTAATGAAAAATGATGAAAATTAACACACTCTTAGAGCATAGAGGTAGGCGTGGGTAAAAAGAAATTCAAAAATGTGATGTCTACGTCAAGTTATTCTGTTTTTTAACTTTTTTCATTTTGAAATACATAAATGTAATCTATTTGGAAGGATTTAGAAGTTGAAAAGTCAACTAGGCATTTAAGAGTGTCACATCTTAGATGCTTCACGTTTTTAGATCAAATAGAATATATTATTATTTCATATTTGAGAATTTTGAGGATAGGTGGTCCTACAATAAAATAATAGGTTAATCTCTTTAAAAACAATATTTGAGAATTTTGAGGACAGGTGGTCCTACAATAAAATAATAGGTTAATCTCTTTAAAAACAATATAAAGAGATCTTCTTGATTTTTCTTGATTTTACAAGAGCTAATATTATAACATTATTTTAGAATCTTTTTCTAGAGAGAGAGAAGTGAGAGAAACCGTCCATATTTCTCCTAATGGTTTTTATATTCTCAATGGTAACTTGGCCACCATAATTGTTAACTTCATCAATCCTTTTGCTTGTGAATAGGCCTATTAGTAGTGTTTCTAGTGAATACACACTTGCATATACATTTCTAGTAGTGTTTCTAGTGAATACACACTTGCATATACATTTCTAATTTTAAAAATGATCTTTCTGTAAAATTTATAAATATATATTGGAATACACGATCACACTTCACTATAGCAAGATGGTCAAACATGATCAAAATTTAGATTATCTTGAACAATTCAACAATTTACAATGTTGCAATCTAATAAGAGATGCAAGAGCTATGGCCCACATAAGTTCACATCTTGAAATTGGCCAAAACTTCACTAGAATTGGATATGAGTGTACCCTAACATGCCTTGATCCTAATAAAATAGTTGATTTAGATACCTAATAATGAACTCAACCTATATGCTAAAACACCTAGGTCACTAGATGCATTGAATAACTAGAGTCATTATTACAAGAGATGAAGAGAAAGCACGTATGTTAGCTAGTGTGAATAGAATGAATACATACTCGATCATACTAGCTCTGATGGGGAGTGCATGTACGCTAACATGTGAATATAATGAATACATACTCGATTATACCAGCTTGATGGGGAGTGCATGTTGCTTGTGGAACTTGCTAAAAAGCTTGAAGTTGGAAGAAATTAAATGGAAGTAAAAGGGTGGATCCCAATTAAAGGAAGCTTGACCAATCTGTTAGAGAGGATGGATATAATTTTTCTATCAAGACGGAAGAGGTAGATTCCAAGGAAGAGGATAGATATAATTTTTCTATCAAGATAGATTCTAAGGAAGAGAATGATCCTTCAGATAAGTTAGCAATTCTTAGAGGGTCTAGGCTAGCAAAGTGCTTCAGGACAAGAGGCACGAAGGCGAACTAGCATGTATCAACCCTTAGAAAATTGTAAGTGTGAACACTTAAGATGGGGCTCTTTAGAGACGGCCAAAAGGATAGCATCCAAAGGCTAGCACAAGGAATGAGATGGAGAAATGGGTAGGTGAATGGTGCGCAGTTAGGCAAGAGATGCCCACATTGGCATATATTGAGAGGTGTATCATTTTTTATATAAAGTAGGAATCTCATGCCCTTAACAAGCTCTGCCCTAGGCCTCATGCTTATATGAGCACAGAGAAGTAAACTCTAATCTAACCAATGATTATAAATAGAGAATTAATGAAGCTTGACTAGTGAAATGGCCATACTTAAACAGCTAGCATGGCATCCTTTTAATGATCCACCCAATATATGCCAATGTATTGCCTAAATGGGCATCTCTTGCCTAAATGCCACTAGGGTAGATTCAAAACCTAGGCCTCCACTTGAGAGGTGTGGGTGCTACCGTTGAGTTAATGCTCAGAAGGCTCTTAGCAATCTCTTAGAATAGTGAGTATATACTAGGTTTCAATGTTGTGGGAAAATTGCCATACTAAAATTTCTATCATCACTGTGGTAAATCATCGGGTGAACATGCATTTCTACCACAGCTTTGGGTATGGTAGGGTTATTTTTTGGGTGTGGTAGGGTTGTTTTTTGGGTGTCAGAAGGATTTTTTTTTTTTTTTGGTAGGGTTGTTTGAGATCTTGAGTAGCCTCAAGTGTAGGATAGTGGCTTGGAGTTCCCTTCGGCAACTTCTTTCATTAAGGGTCATAGTGACCATCTCCTCTGGTAGTGCTGCACCTTGGGGGTGGGGCTAAGTCTCCACGACATCTTTGCCTTTGTTTTGCAAGGATGGCCTGACAAATAAGGAGGTTCGTTGCACTTGGATTTCTCCCTTCTAATATTAAAAATATTAAACTGTCCAATATTATCATATAATCTATGTAATACAATAGAATGATATATATATATATATATAAATAATATAAAATATGTTTCTAAAAAATGTAGAAATCTCAGTGGTTTATCGGAGTGTAAAACAACGCTCCCAGCCCACCTGGGCGGCCATCCAAAAGATCTCCCTACGTCCACACGCACACGCACACGCACACGCACACGCACAGAGTCTCTCTCTCTCTCTCTCTCTCTCTCTCTCACACACACACACACACACACACACACACACACACACACACATCTAGGGGCAAAGGCTGCTTAAATGGCGTCCCACACCGCATGCAATGTCGTCTGTGTGTCGCTGTTTCGGAAAGGCTTGGAACTTCAACAATTTTAGAGAGGCGAAGGATTTTCATGCTCGCAGCATGGTGCTGGCACGATGGGAGAGGAGTGCGACATCATGTGCACCCAATGATTATGGAAGGTCCTCACTCTTCATCTTCAAATATACTGGGAATAGTCCGCACGATTCAAATTGCAGCATGCTTCGCCATCCTGCAAGGCTTCATCAACTGCTTGGCACATGCCCTAGACCAAGGTACTTTAATTTCTATTATTTGACAGAGTGCTCTAATAATGATCTGGAAGTTTTTCTACCGACATCAGAATGCATTCTTTCATGTTGTTAATCACTTTGTATGCTTAGGGGCTATAACCATGCCATGCGTTTTGGATTTGTAAGTGCTCATATTGTCAATAAATCCTTTATTGTATAAAAGGGAGTTTTGGAGAATCAAATACTGACTGCTTATATCCTGATTGGAGGTTGTGTAAATGTAACACAGGGGCATGTGAGAGTGAGAAAATTGAAGAGCTGCTTGTAGCAAACCCACTTAATCAACAATCACAAATAATAAAAGAAAGTAGGATTCAAAGAAAAGAGAAATGAGACCTCACTGAGAGAGGAACATGCCCCTCCTCCTTTGCTGGAATTTATTGAATCAAACCACGGGCACAAGGTGCTTGGATCTTTACAATAGATAAGAAAATGCGTTCTCCAAATGAAGAGTGAGTGTTCCAATTTATAGGTTTGAGTCTAGAATGGAAAGAGTGAGCTCCAAATGACAAGTGTTAAGCTAATTTGATAAGTGTTAAGCTAAATCGACAAGTGTAAGGTGAAATGACAAGTGTAGGGACACTTGTCTCATTCTAGATGCTGTTCTATGCTAAAAATATCCCAACTCATAAAGAATTTGACAAAGGTGCTTTAGAACTCTTGATCCTTGCGAGAATCCGGAGGTTTTGACGTGAATGGAATTTCCATCAGAGTCTCCCAAAAATAGTAACTCTCCTAGATTCTAGGAGTTGCATGCTTTAGGTCCAGGAAGGTTTCGTTGTAAAGATTCACGTGTTCATAAATGATTTGAGCATCTAGTTTCACCTTGAAATCACTCATTATTTACCTTGGAGTTTGGTCAATTTGACCATCCGAGTGCTAATCCAATAATTTGGGCATCTGGTTTATGACCACCCGACTGAAAACTTTGGGCGTTCTAGCCAATGGCCACCCGTAAATAGAAATGAGCATTCTAGCTTAATTAGCCACTCAAAAGATATTCAAATCACAACTCATATTCCATGAGCTATTTGATAATTACCAACTCACATATGGAACGATTCTGAGCAAGATAATGATTAATTTGAAGAACAAAGTAGGAGCATCGTTACAGTAAAGACTCACATTGTATGGTTTCATTGAATTTTTCAATTGAGTAAAAATGAGAGCAGGCAAGGGATGCAATTCGCTTGGGTTACTGTAGTCCGGATGGTCTATCCTGGTTGTGAACTCTACAAGGGGCTTGCCTTGTGAAAATGATTGTGTAGTGCTTGAATGTGTTGTCCCTATTATCTTTGGTGATTTTGTGCACCATTTGGGCCTCTTTGGATCTCTAATTCGCAACTTTCAAGGATTTTTCATGTGAGAAGAGTTGCCTATAGGATATGCTTCCCCGATCATCCTTGGCACTATGCACCATCTATTTTCTTTAAACCATCTCATAGTACATTACAGTATATATCATTACACAATCCCACTACATACATTTACAACAATGAATGCTAAAAAAAAATAGAAATCTTGCTCAACAAAGATCCCAAATGCCCGCAATACTACGCAACTTTCGTGTCCACTCAGTATTCCATATGGGTTGTTGAGAGACCTAAAAAATCTGGCAAGGTAGACTGGTAGTGTACACTTGATTGGTAGGATGAGAGAATCTTGCTACATTACTTGGAGATCCCTGGTATAGGTAGGCTAGACAGTCATATCCTCAAGTTATGTACAAGGGAGAAGATTTGGATAGGGCTATTTTGATTTACAGAGGAGTCCCTAAACCTATCACCCTAGATGCAATGTTCCTTAGTCATAAACACTACACTGGGAGACCTTTGGTATCGCATTACCCATGTAGGCTCTTTTTTGGAGACAATTGGGAGATCCAACTTAGTCAAAAACACTACACTGGGAGACCTTTGGTATCGCATTACCCATGTAGGCTCTTTTTTGGAGACAATTGGGAGATCCAACTGGGAGAGACACATCTCCATGTTCTGTTCCCTGCTGGAAGGACTGGAAGTAAGGTCCCAAGAAGTTGTCAGAATATGCAGCGGAAATGATAACCAAACTTGGGAACACAAGAGCAAAAACGGAGGCAGAAAAACAGCACAAGAGAGAGAGAGATGTAGGCGTGTAACTCTGCTCTATATACACAAGAAGATGCCGGGAAATGATACAAATAAGGTATGGGGGCTGGGGTCCTATATATACATCCCATAGAGGGTAGTCGGCCAGCAGCAAGAGTGCCCACGACTGGAGAAAAAATCCCACGATTGTATAAATGCAGTTGGCCAGCATACTGATGCCCACGACTGATGAAAACCAGTCGGCCAGCAGCCCTGAAGCCCACGACTGATGAAGATCCAGTCGGCCAGCACTGGGGTGCTCCCGGCATCATCTGGCAGCCCTCCCAAGCATCAAGAAAAATGGAAAAAAATAGGGGAAAAATACGGGGAGTGAGGAAAAATGATAAAACACCTGATAAGGGCGGGCACACCTACAACAAAGGCCCTGGTGTATAAATCTAGGCAGGAGATGACTTCTAACACCCCCTCTCAGCTCCTGGCTGTGAAACCAACCACAGGGAGCTGGGGTGCCGCCCGAGCAAGTTCTGAGAGAGCGACTTCGTGAAGAGGTCCACCGTACTGTCCTCCGTCGAACAGAACTCCAGCAAGATGTCATCAGCAACGATCTGTTCACGAACAAAGTGCCTCTGGATGACCATGGGTTCCTCCAGTGGAAGCCCAAACCTGCCATGCAACCTCCTCCTGCTCCGTAAAACTGCTCCTGAGCCATAAGTAGATTCCCTCGTGTCCGAATCTCCTCCCCAAACTGAGTCACTCCAACCGCGGAGTCGGACTCCATCCAACAATCCCCCTCCTGTGTACAAGAGTCCATGATCCTTCGCATGTCGCAGAAACCACAGGAAACGCAATCCTGCCTCCCAAAGAGACATCTGCAACCATGAGCTCAACCGCCTCATCAGGAAGCTCCCGTCCAAACTGGTGTCCATCAACCAGATCAATGAACCATACAGCTTCTGAGTCAAAGAGACATCACACTGCTCACAAGGATCAACACCTGTTACGGTGCACAAATAAGTCCTGGAAACCCGATGAAACCTGTCAACCACCCCCTCTGAATCCGGAACCACAAAGCCTGGAGAAACCACCTCCTTCTGCAAGTAAGCACGTGTCACCTGCCTGGCTTTCCGAAAGGTCCCCGTGGAAAGAACATCCTCAACTACTGGAAGTTCTATGTCCCGAACACTACGAGACATCAGAGCATAAGTGACCTGTTTAGCTTCCTCTGACTCATGAACACAAGAACTACCAACATCAGTACTGGAAAGTTCCTGCCAACTGCTGCCATCTATTGGTAAGCTATCCACCATCTGGTCTCGGAAAGCCTGTACCTGTAGCGTATCCACACTTGAGTAGCCATTACCAGACTGCCACTCATCACAATCCTGAGGACCTGGGAGAGAGAGTGCTGAAAGCTTGTAAACTCCATTCTCCACTCCACCTTCCCAAACCACTTGGCCTGTTGCTTTGTCCCAGAGAGCAACAAAATGCTCATCAAACTCCACCCGTACGCCAGTCTTGCAAACCTGATGCACTGACAATAGATGAAAACCAAGTGCCGGAACATACAACACCTGGGAGGAATACTTCGCCCCTCTGCCATCGGGAACTATCTCCATCCTGCCCTCACTGTGAACTGGGATAGTGGACGTATTCCCAGTAAGAATATGACCAGAAAGCCTGCAGAGATCCTGTAAACCGGAACGGGAAGGAGTCATGTGCCTGGAAGCACCACTATCGAGAATCCACTCCCGAGTATCCGTTGCGGAGAGTCCTCCAATCTCCTCCCTGCCTGAAGAAAATGAAGCATCGGTGTCCATCACCTCCAGGTGCACAAAAGCCGGAGTCGTCATGATTGCTGCTGAGGAGTCTTCACCCTTCTCGGTCTTCCGCTTGGGACACTGCCTCCAGTAGTGGCCTTTCTCGCCACAATCATTACAGGTCCTCTCTGCCTTCAGTTTCTCGCGGTCAGCGTCGGACTTCTTCTCAGAAGACTTCTCCGATGAAGCCTTCCCTTTGCCCGAGTTACGGCCTTTCGACCGTTGGCCAGTTAAGGCCTCCGAACCTCCACCCTGAGGAGGGTTCGTGAATCGTTCCTCCTGGTCCAGGACCATGGGCACAAGCTCCTCCCACGTGATGGTGCTGAGCCTGCCATTGGTAATCAAAGAGGAGTAAAATGCTGAGTACGAAGAGGGCAAATGTGACAGCAACGTGATGGTCATGTCCTCTGACGATATCTCCTTCCCAGCCTGAAGAACTTCCTGCTGAAGAGCTTGCAGCTTGTTAATATGCTCCCGCATTGTCAACGACTTTGCAGGGCTCATAACCCACATCTGTACTTCCAAGGAAATCCTCTTCATGGGCGATACCCTGTTGTAAAGTGAGGCCAAATGCTGCCATATACCTCTGGCCAGCGTCATGTGCTTTACATGATTGATTACCTGTGGTGTGCAGTTGAGGAAAATAAACGAACGGACCCTGGCGTTGACACAATCCCACATCTGTGTCAGGGTCTCCCGGTCCTTTCGGGTCGACGGTAACTCCTCTTCCTCTACTTCCGGCCGTGGAATACCAACAACGACAAAATCGGCGAGGTCGTAAGACTCCAAAATGGATTCCATCATCACCTTCCATATGCTGTAGTTGCTCCCGTCCAACTGACGGTCCACCGGGAACGTGGGGAGTGTCGGGATCTTCACACGTCTCTCGGCCATCTCAAACAGATATGCCATAGCGGGGATGTACTCTGAAAAGGGTGGCTGGGTGGGAACAAAGAAGAACTAAAACCTGCAAGTGGCGGTCCAGCAAATCAGCCCACCTTCCTCTTGCTTCTCCTCTTCCCGATCAGCCCAAAACAGTCCACCAATCAGCCACAAAACAGTCCCCCTCTTGCTCACAACTTGGGAACACAAGAGCAAAAATGCAGGCAGAAAAACAGCACAAGAGAGAGAGAGATGTAGGCGTGTAACTCTGCTCTATATACACAAGAAGATCCCGGGAAATGATACAAATAAGGTATGGGGGCTGGGGTCCTATATATACATCCCATAGAGGGCAGTCGGCCAGCAGCAAGAGTGCCCACGACTGGAGAAAAAATCCCACGACTGCATAAATGCAGTCGGCCAGCATACTGATGCCCACGACTGATGAAAACCAGTCGGCCAGCAGCCCTGAAGCCCACGACTGATGAAGATCCAGTCGGCCAGCACTGGGGTGCTCCCGGCATCATCTGGCAGCCCTCCCAAGCCTCAGAAAAATGGGAAAAAATATGGGGAGTGAAGAAAAATGATAAAACACCTGATAAGGGCGGGCACACCCATAACAAAGGCCCTGGTGTATAAATCTAGATAGGAGATGACTTCTAACAGAAGTTGCTCCTTAGCTTGCTGGCACTCTGGGATCCTAAAACTCCATAGTTTGTAAGTGTTTAAAAAAACCGTATTTTATCGTACGGTATCCCAAAATTTCATATCGTACCAAAAATTCCCGTATGGTATCATACCGTACGGTATCATATATTCGTACCATGACAACTATGCCAAGCACATAAAATCGTAGCTATCACGTGCACGCCCATACTGTCATGTGCAAGCTATTCTCAGAGCTATTTCCTTGAAGGGCAACAAGATAAAGAACCAGTTTTGGACTTGGCTGTGGAGCTAAAGGAGCTAAGGCATGAGTAGGAAGGCGGTGGGAGTACCTAGGAGGCTGACGGCCAGTATGCATCTCTATCGGCTGCAGCAAGTCGGGTATTTGTCCAGGGGACATGGCGGATAGTAGGTCGGCCAGCCCACTAGTGCTTCCAAGGCCTATAAACAGGCATGGCTTGGCTTCCATTCATTCATTCAGTCCTCCATTTGATGGCAGACTTGTACTTCCTTTTTGTACATTATGAATATATTGAATACTCAGCTATCTCTTTCTCTCTTCTCTATCTTCTGTATGCGTTTTGCATCAAGCATATTCTAGGATGGTGTTTAGGGCTGAAAGAAGACTCCCAGAGCTTCCGCATGTGACATTGGTATCAGAGCATCAGGCTCAGCAAGGCTAAACACTGATTTAGTCCCAAATGAAGGTGCATAGTCCAAGGAAAGGAACACAAGACATGGAAGAAGTTCCCAGGAGGTTGGTTGGTGGTGTTCCACAACGCCCAAGGGGAATGGTAGTCCTGTGAGTCGGGTGCCACTTGGGGCACACCAGGAAAGGCTTTTAGGCAACGGTTCCAAAGGAGGTTGATCCTCCAAGGGGTGGAGTGAGAGTGCCAAACTCAATTCTCAGGAAAAGAAGACCAGAGAAAGTGTTCAGGGATAGAAAAGAGACAGGATGTAATAGATGCATAGATCTTCATCAGAGTTGGAGTGGATTTGGAGACCGGGCTGGGTTTTGAAAAGGATGCCAGGAAGGGAAGGATGACAGGTTGGGACTTCGTGAATAGACAATGGGATGATGACAATCATCCAAGAACAGAAGTTGCAATCCCGTCATCAAGTTTATCAGAGGGGGATGCCATGTGCAGGCTATTCTCAGAGCTATTTCCTTGAAGGGCAACAACATAAAGAACTAGTTTTGGGCGTGACTATAGAGCTAAAGCAGCTAAGGCATGGGTAGGAAGGCGGTGGGACTACCCAGGAGGCTGTCGGCCAGTATGCATCTCTGTCGGCGGCTATAGCAAGTTGGGTATTTGTCTAGGGGACCTGGCCGACAGCAGGTCGGCCAGCCCACTAGTGCGTCCAAGGCCTATAAATAGGCATGGATTGGCTTCCATTCATTCATTCAGTCCTCCATGGATTGGGTCATAGAATAGGAATTATATTAGGTAAATCTACCTTTTGATGGCGCCAAGACTTAGTACATCCTTTTTGTGCATTATGAATATACTGAATACTCATTTATCTCTCTCTCTCTCTCTCTCTCTCTCTCTATCTTTTGTATTGATTTTGCATCAAGCATGTTCTAGGATGGTGTTTAGGGCTGAAAGAAGACTCCCAGAGCTTCTGCATATGACACGTGCCATGGTTAATCTTCAGCATGAACAGCATTAATCCCTGATTTAAGTCAGCATTTAGGTTACCATCAATAGCACCATCACCATCATCACCATAAACATCATCATGGGGGTCTAGGGATCCTGCCGGCAGCTATCCAGGGCTCTCAGCCAGTGGTCCGCAGCCCATGGGAGAACCTAGCAGCCAGTCAGCAGCAACCATGCAATGGTCCAGCAATGTGGGAAAACATGTGAAGAAGTGCAGCAATTTAAGGAGAATTATAAGAATGATATTTGTCCAATACTGGCCGACAGCAGCATCTGTTGGCCGACCAGCACCTCAGTATATTATAAAAGCATAAGACATCATTTTCAGTAGTCATTCAAGTAATTCATCAGCTCATTCATCACAGAAGTCAGTAGAAGCATATGTAGGGGCCAGAGGTAACCCCTTTGGGGCTGACCAAGGGCCTAAGACATGTGCAAGCATTTCAACAACCTTTTGTATCATATAAATACAAAAAAACTTGACACTAATCTCTCTTCTTCTTTCTCCTCTATCTTAATCATGTATAAATCAATATCTTGTTCTTAATCAAGCTTATGGCTGTGGATCAGTATAGCAAGGTTTCCGCGCATGCAACATTTGTATCAAAGCATTCAGGCTGAGCCACTAAGCATATGCAGCAAGGTAGCAGATTGAGTGGTCTGCAAACAGGTGAAGCTAGAGGAAGCATTCCCAGAGGAGGGTACATGCAGAACCAGTACATCTTTAAGCTCTCAGATCAGTTCCAAAGGCCTAGCAGCAAGCATGATCAGTTCCGACAAGTGATCCACCGATGTGTTAAGGGTAAGGGAAAGCAAGCATGGGGACAACAGTGGAACGTATGCTTAGTTCTTCCGCTTCTACTGACTTCTATGATGTCTTATGCTTGCTGAGGTGCTCGTCCACCAGCAGATGCTGCTATTGGCCGGTATTGGATAAATATCATTCTTATAATTCTCCTTAAATTGTTGCACTTCTTCACATGCTTTCCCACATTGCTGGACCATTGCGTGGTTGCTGCCGACTGGCTGCTAGGTTCTCCCATGGGTTGTCGATTGCTGGCTGAGAGCCCTAGATGGCTGCCGACAGGATCCCTAGACCCCCATAATGATGTTTGTGATGATGATGGTGATGGTGCTACTGCTCGTGACCTACATGTTGACTTAAATCATGGATTAATGCTGTTCATGCCAAAGATTAGCCATGGCACGGACATCCCCTCCTACTAAAACTTGATGACGGGGTGGACACTCTGTCATCCTTCCTCCTTGGACTACTGATGAGTCACCACATGGCTCAGGTATACGATTATTCCAAGCCTCATATGCAGTCATATTCTTCAAGCCTTTAATGGGAACAACGGCTCAACCCATAGTTGTCGAGCTGCCCGACAAGTCTTTGGACTTCAGCATACAATCAGACATCTCCATAAGAACTCAAATGCCTTTAATGGCATATGATGCATCATTAGCACATAGAACTGTACCACCTGAGGGTGCATCTCTCAAGGTAGCAAACAACTTCTTACAAGAGGTAATGTGCTTTGTTTCACCACTCTCGAAGTACCAATAAGCATGAAGCAAGCATAGAAGTAGCATTGCATGTGATTGTCAATGCATAGCCATCATTAGTATAATTCTTTCTATTTGTTATATTCCTTAATGCTAGGCTTCATTATGACTGAGTCTGCCCTGTATCTCTGTAGCTCTGATAGAAACTCAGTACACAGACCTTTGTATGGATGTGTGTGTGCGCGCCTGCGTAGGGGGTGTGTGTGTGGGAGCATATATTGATACCAAGTTCTACACCCACTATTGGGTACTGATGACGTTAGTGGGGATTTTGTAGTATCTAGTCCATACTATGCATGATGGAGTTGATGGTTTATTGTCTTGTGGGTGACTACCATGAGGTTATGAATTGCACTTTCTTATAAGGTGAATTTGGGCATGCTCCTGGATTCATCTAGGTATATCTTTATGCTGTATTAGCGGACATGTAAATTTCACATTGTGAAGTTTTCGTCCAAGTTGTAGCTAGTTGATATTGTGTCAATTCTTTCTATCTTTAGTGGTGCTTATGCTCTATCAACTATCTTTTTGTTGTAATAATTCTTTCTATTTGTTATAATCCTTAGTGCTAGGCTTCATTATGACTGAGTCTGCCCTGTATATCCGGAGCTCTGACAGAAACTTAGTACACAAACCTTTGTATGGATGTATGCCCTTACGTGTGTGCTTGCGTGTGGGGGGGGGGGGTGTATGGGAGCATATATTGATACCAAGGTCTACACCCACTATTGGGCACTGATGACGTTAGTGGGGATGTCGTAGTATCTAGTCCATACTATGCATGATGGAGTTGATGGTTTATTGTCTTGTGGGTGACTACCATGAGGTTATAAATTGCACTTTCTTATGAGGTGAATTTGGCATAGTCACCAGAAACGTTTCAAAACATAGAAACGTGAAACGTCTCAAAACGTTTCAAAAAAAAAGCAGAAGTTTTGAAATGCCTGATTGTACTTTTTAGTGCCAAAAATGTCTAAAATATGTCCCACATATACATGGCATGTTCAAATAATGCCTAACATGTAGAATTTCCAGTAATACTACCCTTGGCCACGTTTCTTTGGGATAGGAACGTTTCGAAACATGAGAAACGTTTCGAAATGTTTCTTTCCCAAAGAAACGCGTTTTGTTGTGACTATGGAATTTGGGCATGCTTCTAGATTCATCTAGGTATATCTTTATGCTGTATTAGCGGACATGCAAATTTCACATTGTGAAGTTTTCGTCCAATTTGCAGCCAGTTGATATTGTGTCAATTCTTTCTATCTTTAGTGGTACTTATGCCCTATCAACTACCTTTTTGTTGTAATAATTCTTTCTATTTGTTATAATCCTTAGTGCTAGGCTTCATTATGACTGAGTCTGCCCTGTATCTCCGGAGCTTTGACAGAAACTCAGTACACAGATCTTTGTATGGATGTATGCTCTTATGTATGTGTGCCTGCGTGGGGGATGTGTGTGTGGGAGCATATATTGATACCAAGTTCTACACCCACTATTGGGCACTGATGACATTAGTGGGGATGTTGTAGTATCTAGTCCATACTATGCATGATGGAGTTAATGGTTTATTGTCTTGTGGGTGACTACCATGAGGCTATAAATTGCACTTTCTTATAAGGTGAATTTGGGCATGCTCCTGGATTCAGCTAGGTATATCATGTGCGAAGGTTGCCTCTTCATTGGTGTCACTTGTAGTTGCAGCAAGACCTTGCTGCTACTGCTTCTTCCTCACTCTCTCTTTACATCCTCAATTACATGACTAGGTTTCCGACAATAGTTGCATCTCTTCTTCTTCTTAGTCTTCTCCTCTTTAGACTAAGGAGGATCTTCCTTTTTAGACTAAGGAGGATCTGTGTCACCATTTGGTCCATCTCCATGTCTGGAGCCACTCTTCTGGGATTGTTACTCCATAGAGCGGCCAGATTTGTGCCATGTTCACATAGGGCTAGGCCGGTGTCCCATATGAAAGGGCCAGTCTTTTGGTGTCACATGGATGGGAGCCAGATTTGTGCCACCCATGTGTGACCAGTACTGCATCACATGGACGGGAACGAGTTTTGTGCCACCCGTGTGTGACCTGCTTCGTGCTGTATGGACGAGAGCCTGTTGGTGCCACTCGTGTATGGCCAGGATGGCGTCTTATCCATGGGACTGTCACTCCATGGAAGGACTGATATTTGTGCCGACCTTGTCTATGGGATTGTCACACCATAGGAAGGCCCGTGCCAGGATGTGTGTTTTGCCTATGGGATTGTCACTCCATAGGAAAACTAGAACTTCACATTTCTGTCCCGCCAGTTTTGTGCCCAACAAGAAATCCTTGTAAAGTTTCATGAAAGGGAGATTTCGTCCATTACATGTGCACATGCATTTATAACTGCATGCATAAACTTGTTTTCGCATTTGTTTGCGTGTGTTTGCTTGTTTTGCCGTGCCAGTACACTGGACGGGAACGTCCCCAGTGTATTGTGGGAGTGTTGTTTGCTGACACATTGGTGTGGTGTGTGAACAGGTGGTAAGTATTGTCTTTTTGGCCTTTTTCTAATGTAAAATTTGGGTGTTCACACATATTTAAATAAAGGCTGGATATTTATTTTCTAGTGTGGGTGCCCATGAGCTAACCTTTGATTAAAAGATTAATAATAATTAAAGCATGTATTGCATGGGAAAATAAATCTCTCTACAAACGTGGGTGGCTGATGGAAGGGGAGCACCTATTGGATTGGAGAAGTGGTCTGGATTCAAGAAAAACAGCCGGCTACTGTACGTGTGCTGTACCCGCCTCCAACCTGTACCCGCTTGCTGTACCCGCCTCCTGTACTGCTGTACCTGCTTGCAAACAGTACCTGGTTGTCTACATCTATACCTGGCTGCAGTAGTTGTACCCGCCTGCAGCACTGTACCCGGCTGTCTACACGTGTACTTGCCTACAGAATGCACTTGTACTTGTTGTACCAGAATGTACTTGCTGTACCAGCTTGCACCATATAATATCTTGTTGTACTAGATTGTACCTTGCTGTACCTGATTGTACTCTACTGTACATGAATTGTACTAGGCTTGTACTTGCTATACTAGGACTTGTACTTCCTGTACCAGGCCTGTACTTGTTGTACCAGGATCTGTACTTATTGTACTAGGTGGACCTGACTACATGGTGAAAGGAATGCATCTCCATTGACTCCTACTACAAGCTATTCCAGGTGCCTTGTGTTTCTTATTTGTGTAAAACTAAAATTTATTAAATTAAGCTCAAAGATTTCTTTAAGTTTTGTGCAGAGCAGGAACAAAGCATGTTATGCCAACCATACTCAAGAAACTTTCCTAGTTTGGTTTGTTTTTCCCTGAGTGGTAGTGCTAACTGCGCCCTCAGAATCCTCAGAGCCAATGAACGTTAGAAACACTAGGGAGTCCAGGAGTAAAGCTTTTCTGGGAGAACCAAGCAATGTTCCCTCCACGGTGTACCCCTTTGCCTGTGCTAGTACGAGCGTGTCTCTTGGTGCACGGTCCCGGAAGACCAATGAAAGGCAGGTGTGTACCCAGTGAAGGTGGGAGTGTGCTTGTGACTTGGGACTTCTTCAACTGTCCAGACTTCATCGAGAAGTACCCAATCGTTTGAGTTGTATTCACTCCATGTGAGGAGAAATCTAGCCTATTGGCCCGTGACACTTGTACATATAAATACTCCAAGAAATACAAATGTATTGAGGGGGGGGGGGGGGGGTTACTCTTTCCGGCCCCAGTGTTGGTGTCAAGTGTTATTGGTCATTTTCAGTTTCAATGTTGCTAATAATGTCGATTGTTGATGTTAGTTAAATGATCTAAAAATGTGTATTTTGTTTTCCGATTTGTAGGCCTCCTGTAGGGAGCGGTTACAATCTAAATGGGCTTGTGCTTTGCCCTTAGGCTTAGCACTAGAACCAGTTCCAGATTTACCTTTGCCATGATAAGAGGCAGCAAAAGCCTGATCCGCGGTAATCATGGTGTTCCGGTTGGACTGGGATTTTTCTTCCTGTAACAAGAGAGCTACCAAATCATCAAATGTGTGCAAATCTGAATTTCTCTTCGTCAAGAGGCGAAGAGTGGTAGAAAATCCTTGGAGGGAAGCACCTGTCAGAATACGCAGCGGAGATGATGACCAGATCTGGGAACACGAGAGCAAAACGCAATGCAGAAAATAACGGCACAAGAGAGAGAGAGAGAGAGAGAGAGAGAGAGAGAGAGAGAGAGGCGTGTAACTCTGCACTATATACACAAAAGAATCCCGGAATGATACAAATGTGACAAGGGGACTAGGGGCCATTTTATATGGCCCCCCAACAGCAGTCGGCCTGCTGTAGGGCAGCCGACAGGACCACAATCCCACGACTTGCTGAAATACACAGTCGGCCTGCCGGATGGTGTTGGCCAGATCATCTGGGGGGTCGTGGACCTGAAGCAACGCAAACAGCCAGTAGGAGCATGTCAGATGCAGTCGGCCAGCTTCAAAGGTCCACCTTCCACCATGGGGCTGCCACCCAAGCCACAGAAAAATAGGAAAAAATGGAAAAAAAATATGGGGAGTGAGGAAAAATGATAACACACCTACAAAGGGTGGGCACACCCACAAGAGAGGCCCTGGTGTATATATATAGACAGGAGATGACTTCTAACACCCCCTCTCAGCTCCTGACCGTGAAACCAACCACAGGGAGCTGGGGTGCCGCCTGAGCAAATCCTAAGATAGCGACTTCGTGAAGAGGTCCACCGTACTGTCCTCCGTCGAACAGAACTCTAGCAAGATGTCATCAGCAACGATCTGTTCACGAACAAAGTGCCTCTGGATGACCATGGGTTCCTCCAGTGGAAGCCCAATCCTGCAATGCAACCTCTGCAACCTCACAACCTCACGAGCAGCATCACAAGCAGCCCGGTACTCTGCCTCTGTCGACGACAAGGCAAAGGATGACTGTCTCTTACTGCTCCTGGACCTGAAGTAGATCCCCTCGTGTCCGGATCTCCTCCCCAAACTGAGTCACTCCAACTGTGGATTCGGACTCCAACCATCAATCCCCCTCCTGTGTAAAAGAGTCCATGATCCTTCACATGCCGTAGAAACCACAAGATACGCAATCCTGCCTCCCAAAGAGTCATCTGCAACCATGAGCTCAACTGCCTCATCAGGAAGCTCACGTCCAAGCTAGTGTCCATCAACCAAATCAATGAACCATTTTGCTTCTGAGTCAAAGAGGCATCACACTGCTCACAAGGATCAACACCTATTACGGTGCAAAGCCAAGTCCTGGAAACCTGCTGAAGACCACGCAAGGCCTTCCTGAAACCTGTCAACCACCCCCTCTGAATCCGGAACCACAAAGCCTGGAGTATACACCTCCTTCTGCAAGTAATCAAATGCCACCTGCCTGGCTTTCTGAGAGGTCCCCGTGGAAAGAACATCCTCATCTGCAGGAGTTTCTTTGTCTCGAATATTAAGAGACATCAGAGCATAAGACCTGTTCAGTTTCCTTTGACTGACGAACACAAGAACTACCAACATCAGTACTGGAAAGTTCCTGCCAACTACTGCCATTAACTGGCAAGCTATCCGCCATCTGGTCCCGGAAAGCCTGCACCTGCAGCGTATCCACACTTAAGTGGCCATGACCAGACTGCCACTCATCACAAACCTGGGGACTTGGGAGAGAGAGTGCTGAAAGCTTGTAAACTCCATTCTCCACTTTGCCTTCCCAAATCACCTGGCATGTTGCTTTGTCCCGAAGAGCAACAAAATGCTCATCAAACTCCACCCGTATGCCAGTCTTGCAAACCTGATGCACTGACAACAGATGAAAACCAAGTGACGGAACATACACCACCTGGGAGGAATGCTTCCCCCCTTTGCCATCGGGAACTATCTCCAACCTGTCCTCACTGTGAACTGGGATAGTGGATGTATCCCTAGTAAGAATGTGACCAAAATACTTGCAGAGATCCTGTGAATTTGAACAGGAAGGAGTCATGTGCCTGGAAGCACCACTGCCTAGAATCCACTCCCGAGTATCCGTTGCGGAGAATCCTCCAACCTCCTCCTTGCCTGAAGAAAATGAAACATCGGTGTCCATCACCTCCATGTGCACAAAAGCCGGAGTTTTCATGATTGTTGCTGAGGAATCTTCACCCTTCTCGGTCTTCCGCTTGGGACACTACCTCCAATAGTGGCCTTTCTCGCCACAATCATTAGAGGTCCTCTCTGCCTTTAGTTTCTCGCGGTCAGTAACGGACTTCTTCTCAGAAGACTTCTCCGATGAAGCCTTTCCTTTGTCCGTGTTACGGCCTTTCGACCGTTGGCGAGTTAAGGCCTCCGAACCTCCTCCCTGAGGAGGGTTCGTGAATCGTTCCTCCTGGTCCAAGACCATGGGCACAAGCTCCTCCCACGTGATGGTGCTGAGCCTGCCACTGGTAATCAAAGACGAGTAAAATGCTGAGTACTGAGAGGGCAAGTGTGACAGCAACATTATGGCCATGTCCTCTGATGATATCTCCTTCCCAGCCTGAAGAACTTCCTGCTGAAGAGCCTATAGCTTGTTAATATGCTCTTGCATCGTCGACGACTTTGCAGGGCTCATACCCGCATCTGTACTTCCAAGGAAATCCTCTTCATGGGCGATACCCGGTTGTAAAGAGAAGCCAAATGCTGGCATATACCTCTGGCCAGCATCATATGCTTTACATGATTGATTACCTGCGGTGTGCAGTTGAGAAAGATAAACGAACGGACCCTGGCGTTGACACGATCCCACATCTGTACCTGTGCCTCCCGGTCCCTTTGGATTGACGGTAACTCCCCTTCCTCTACTTCCAGCCGTGGAACCCCAACGACGACGAAATTAGCGAGGTCGTAAGACTCCAGAACAAATTCCATCATAACCTTCCATATGCCGTAGTTGTTCCCGTCCAACTGACGGTCCATCGGGAACGTGGGGAGTGTAGAGATCTTCACATGTCTCTCGGCCATCTCTAACAGAGCTGCCATTGCGGGGATGTACTCTGAAAAAGGGTGGGTGGGGGGGAACAAAGAAGAACTTACACCTGCAAGTGGCTGTCCAGCAAATCAGCCCGCCGTTCTCTTGCTTCTCCTCTTCCCAAACAGTCCCGAACAGTCCACCAATCAGCAACACAACAGTCCCCCTCTTGCTCAAACAAATCCCAAGAACTATCTAGAGCCTAGGCTCTGATACCATGTCAGAATATGCAGCAGAGATAATGACCAGATCTGGGAACACGAGAGCAAAACGCAATGCAGAAAATAACGAAACAAGAAAGAGAGAGATAGAGGCGTGTAACTCTGCTCTATATACACAAAAGTATCCCGGAATGATACAAATGTGACAAGGGGGCTGGGGGCCATTTTATATGGCCCCGCAACAGCAGTCGGCTTGTTGTAGGGCAGCCGACAGGACTACAATCCCACGACTTGCTGAAATGCAGAGTCGGCCAGCAGCATGGTGTTGGCCAGATCATCTTGGGGGGTCGTGGACCTGAAGCAACACAAACAGCCAGCAGAGCAGCATGGCAGATGCAGTCGGCCAGCTTCAGAGGTCCACCTTCCACCACGGGGCTGCCACCCAAGCCACAGGAAAAAAAGGGAAAAATGGGGAAAAAATACGGGGAGTGAGGAAAAATGATAACACTTTTGCAGAGGGCGGGCACACGCACAAGAGAGGCCCTGGTGTATATATATAGACAGGAGATGACTTCTAACAGCATCATAGTACAGAGGAAGCTCAAACAGCCATAGACAAGCAAAAAAAAGACCATTACCTCCTAAAAATGTAAAATTTTTTGGGAAAAAAAATTTTGGAAAAAGTTTTTTTTTTGGGGGGGGAAAATCCGTAGGAGTCTGTATGGTATTCCGTATGATATGGTCTTGTACGCCGTACGGAAACAACTATGAGTGTGTGTAGGGATAGAAAAGTTATATGAATAGAGGCTTGATGACCAAAACAGACCCCAGAGATGGGTGTCGAAATGTTGTATGTCGATGCTGAGTGCACGAAAAGAGGGCACGAGGAATGCCGGATTCAACCCAGGGCTCAATTCAGCTCTGTTTTTGGAGAAGCTGAAGATTTGCAGGGGGGATTCGATGGCCTAAATGGGCTCTGATTCGGGAGTTTTTCCGGCTTGCGAGACTCAGAAAATGATGAGGAATACAAGTGTGCAAAAGCAGGCAAAAAAATTTTAGTCCGAGGGCTTGGCTCTGCAATGGTGGCGTTGCCGGCGGTGCTAGGGCGGTGGAGGTGGAAATCTCCAAATCAAAAATTGATTTGGGGCTTCTCAAATTGATACTTGGGTGAGGCCTTTTGCATAGGCGGCGCTTTGGAACAGTTGGCCGAGCAGGTGGAGACGGCTCTTTTTGGGTGGTGGCTGCAAGCTGCTGGCGCCAACTGCAGGGATGCTGTGGCGTTGGCTGGGAAGGGCGGCAGGTGAAGAGCGGCGCCAAAGAACAGCACGAGTGCTAAGCTGCTGTCGTGGGGCTGGGAAGTTGCAGCAGGTGAAGGGTGGCACCAAAGAGCAGGGCGGATGCGAAGCTCCAGGCCCATGCGCACAGGCCCTCGAACAGCCCATCACGATTTCGCTGTCATGCAGCTCGCATAAGCCCAAGACATTGGCAGTTTCATTTGACGTGCAAGAGGTGGTCACAGATGGGCAGACTGCTCTATGGTGAACAGCAACAGGGCAGTGTGCTGTAGATATCCACAGCTCTTCTTGGGCATGTGTCACCTTCAATTAAACTTATGTTTTGCACTGTGACGAAAATCTAATTGCAGCATCTTAAAATGTTTAGAATTTTAGGGACATGGTGGTTAACAATGTCCTAATCTTCCCTTCATGCCTGATTTGATTCTTTTTGTCTTGTCAGGCAGACAATATCAAGAATTTGCACCACAACTTCGTTGAATATGAGGGCAAGCTTTGCATCTGATGATGGCCTTCGTAGCAGCACCCTGGGAAAGAATACGGGATTTGGTCGATTTAGTGGCACACGTCTCAGCAGAGTTTTGCGTGTTAGACAAAGGCAGTTGCTTGGAAAGGTCAACGAAGGTCGGAAGAAGTTGCCAATGAAGGTTTTTCTTGTTCTCCTGGGCTATTATTCAGCAAATGCATTGGCTACAATACTGGGTCAGACAGGTGACTGGGATGTCTTGGTAGCAGGCATTGTTGTGGCTATAATTGAGTTGATAGGCTCCTTAATGTACCAGAAACCATCTATGGCAGGACCTTTTAAAGGGTTTCTGATAATGCTGAATTATTGGAAGGCAGGGTTTACCTTAGGGCTTTTCGTGGATGCGTTCAAGGTAGGTAGTTAGCATAGAAAGGCAGTGTATTTGTTTTTTAAGGCACAGCAGCATTCTGAACATTTGCCAAGGAAAAACTCAAGAGAGTGGAGTGGCTTTGATAACAATTGTAATTTGTAAAATATGCCTAAGCATTTTGTATTTTACCACTGGTCTAATAACTGATCCCCGTTATTGGTGTGCGTTTGGAAAAGGAAAGAGTAAGTGGTGTATAGGAATTTCGGAAAGCCAAAACTTACAAACATAACAGAAGCTGAAGAAAATAAGCACTCTCTTGTTTCTCCTTGCTTCATAACGAAAGAAAAAATTTATATTTTTGCCTTCGAAAGACTTTATGGATCTTTGAGACCAAAAGTAGTACAAGGTTCCATGTGATACTGAGCCATGGAATAGACTAAAAGAAACCTAAAAACCTCATACAAAAGGATAGACTAGCTTTATGCCTATCTCATCATCATCATCATAGTGAGTATGTGGATAGTGGCTACATATGAAAATACGCCTCGATATCAGACAATGGAGAGTGTGTCAGGTATCATCCTCATCCATTATTGTATCAGTACAAAGGAGAGCTTGTGTATGACTTGTCAGGAGGCTTGCTAGTGGGGTAGTGCCCTATGTTGTTGAATACTTTTTCTGACTTGGAGCTACCGAGTGGAGGGTTGATGTGGACTCCAGAAGGTTGGGGTGGGCCGTGGATTGGTGCAGTATGTCCTCTTTTGAGTGGGTTTGCAATCGGACCTCCTGAGTGGGTTTACGGGCTCAGGTTTCTCTCTGGATTGCTGACTAGTAATGGTCAGCTGTGAGGTATCCCAAGGCTGGGCTTTGTTCGCTTTGAGGTCAGAAGTGAGTCACTGTGTTTACTAAGCTGCATCAGGTGAAGTCTCCAGCATCGCTAGTTGGGGAAAGCAATGATCCTTGGCAATGGACCAAATCATGGAAGAGGCAGTGGAATCTTCCCTGGATCTCATAGTATGCTGGGCATGTGCAAATGTAGTGCTCCTTTGTCTCGACTTTCGTAGATCAGAGTCTACTTATATTTTCCTCTTTGGCATTTTGTCCTCTACTCTCCCTATCTCCATTCTGAGGTGTGGAGATGAGAATCGGATCTGCCCAATCACGAACTGCATGGCAGGTGACATATGTCCGTGCAGGGTATCTTGGCCTCTGGATGGATCCATCTATTGTAACCCTCACGAAGTGATCCCTGTAGAACAGCATCTTTGTGGGTAGCTCCGAATGTGGTGTGGGTGTGTAGGTTGAAGAGGTCAGGTTGGATGATCCTATTGCTATCCAGATGGGAGAGACGGAGGAAGGGGTGTTAGGCAGTCCATTTGGAGCCCGTGTGAGGAATCAGTAGGTGACTAGCATACCACACCTAATCATGTCCCTGCTCTGCTAGGTGCCGCACAACAAGAAAACAAACCCTTCTCCTCAAGTTCAAGGTCTGATCGTGGGCGCTTTGCAGACACTTTCATTAGGAGAGACATTACGTTCAGTACAGAAACACATTAGATCCCTAACAGAGGGTTATCAAAGGTAGTTGGATATGACTGGGAATCAATGTGCGAAGGGGAGACCAGGGCATCCAGAGGGGTGCAGGTGTTCGGAGGAGTAGTTGTTGTCCTACTTAGGCCACACCTACATAGGATCCTTATAATTGTTAGGAAGGATAAGGAGGCCCGATGCATGTGGCTACAATTATGCCTGTCAGGGGGGAGACCTATATTGCTATTTTCCACCCGGACATGTGCATATGCCAAGCCCCTTGGGTAATTTCCCTGTGGGTAATCGCCAATCTCGAGTACATCATGGAGTGCTTGAGATTGGGCAACGTTCTCCTACTAGGGGCTCTCCTACTAGGAGATGCCAATTTAAGGATGGAGAGCCATCAGGTTGACATTGTGGACTTTGGAGATCCCATTTTGATACAACAGCTAGACTCAAGGAGCATAGGTACGAAGAGGATATCATAGGACCTAGGGTACACTCCAGCTTTTGGCAGGTACTTCCTTGACATGGGAGCTGTCCATGGGCTTATTATATATAATGAGCTAAATGAGTGAGGGAGTCGGATGCTTTCTTTTCCAAGAAGCAAATCAAAGATTCTTTGAAGTTCAGAGTAGAGAATATATAGTAGTTCTTGTTTGTTTCTCTTGTTTCTTGCATGTAATGAGACACATACGCCTTTCTTTGTTGGCTTGTGATCTTTTGACATAATGTGTTACATTTCTCATCATACCATCTATTTAAAGGGGTCTTCCAGGAGTTGAGTGTCTATAGAAATTGCCATTGGAATGCAGTGTGGAGTGCATGGATAAGAAGATAAACTCTCTGTGAGTGTGGACAAGGTGTTGTGTGGAGTCAAGAGGCTAGACAAGTTAAGGTTGTAGGGTGGGTCTTGATGTTGAGAGAAGTGACACTGACGGTGGCGAGTGACCATCTGGGTAAGGGTTTGTGGTGAGTTGTGAGAAATTTTGAAGTTGAAAGCAAGATTGTTATGGTTAGTACTTGGTGTCATGGATTGGTTTGCTACCGATGAGTTCCGAGCTCGAGACAGTTGCACACAACTTGATAATCCAGTACAAAACTGAAAACATGGAATGGTTGCGCAATGTTGCACACGGTGTTCTATAACTCTTTGTGAAGAGGGCTTCGAGCCGGTCGATCCTAGCTATAGAACACTGAATTCAGATGTTGGATATAGGAGTTACAACCAAAAACGTAACAAGCGGCCTTGCAAACTTGAGAAACTGTAACCACACAGAAAAACATGTTCCAACAAAAATGAAATGCCAAATTGTATTCCAAAGATGTGACGATTACAAAATTGATTCTAAGACGATGAAAGAAAACTTGTGGGGGTTCGACGGGCACACGCCCACAAGCCAACATGTATCAAAGCGTAGGTAGGAGAGGTCGGGCTAGGCCATGTTACTCCACCTCAAGGTACCCCCATATAGATGCATGAAATATGGTACAAGCGAGCTTCCCTTTGGGAGCACTATGTGAGGCCGGATAAAAATGTCCCAAGCCCCCGGCCTTTCCCCCCCCCCCTAGAGAGCTTGAAATTCTCTTCAAGCACTTTTCCCTTCATGATATCCTTGTTGGCCATCAAGCACTTTTCTCTTCATGATATCCTTGTTGGCCAATGGAGTATTGTAAAACTACACAACAAGAGGGTGTGTCGGTTCCAGCATATTGTCTTCTGGAACTTATGTACAATCCGTCATATGGGATAGATTTTCCATTTCACATAAAATTTGGGGTGATCATGTTTCATCCATGACTTGAGAATGATTTCTAGCTCAAACGACAGACTTGGGACTAAATCATTCGTGAGCATGGACACATATCGACCAAAATGTTCATTGGCATGAAAATGTTTCAGCAAGTTGACATGAAATGCATTGTGAATGTGTACATCTACATGTAGCTCTTTAGCACCTTATACGGGACATAAAAACGATGGTTGAATTTCGGTGTTAGATTAGTTTGGTAATGCTATGTTTTGTGCTCTTACCAACACCAGATCTCTTTCATGGAATTCCTCATGGTGACGTTTCTTGTTTGCATGTTTTTAACATAAATGATCGTACTCTTTTTCAAATTGTGTTTTGCCAAAAGTATCCTCTACCAGTTGTGTAAAAAATCCTCTGCATCTGCATCCTTTGCATGCACATCTCCTGTTGCAATTGCCAACGGGGTGACCACCTCTTTGCATGTTGCAAGTTTATATGGTGTATATCCTTTTGTATAGTGCACTTTGTTGTAGTGAAACTCCAATACCTCTAGATAATTTTCCCAATCCTTTTGATCTGTTGTGGCATAATTGTGTATATAATCCTTGATACCTTTATTGATTCTCTGTGTTTGTCCATATGTTTATGGGTGCTATGTTGATGACATGTGTAACTGTGTATCCAAACAACTCTGTCCACATATTGCTCACAAACCTGCCACAATTGTTGTCGGAAGCCCATGATACTTGAAAACTTGGCTGAAGTATAGCTTGGCTATTTGGTATGCTGTCCCAGTGGTGGTTTTGCTGGTATGAAATGTGCCTGTTTGGAAAAATTATCCACGACTATGAAAATTGTGGTGTATCCACGTGATTCAGGTCGACGATGAAATCCATACTCACTTTGTCCTCACGTATTTCATCTTTACCCATTGTGCCTTAACGACTTCAATTGCAAATTCACATTTTTTTTCTCCCCGGATAGTGTCATTACTTTTCTTAGATGCTGTTTGTGCTCTTCCACTGTCCTGTTATATATGAGCAGGTCATCAATGTAGATAATCAGAAATTCATCTAGATATTCCTTGAAGGCATCATTCTTCATGTGTAGCAGGTAATGGTGCATTGGTTAAACCAAATAGCAGTATCAACCATTCGTAGCTTCTGTATCTTTTTTGGAAAGCCGTCTTCTCGATGTCTTTATCGACAATCTTTTTGGAAAGTTGTCTTCTTGATGTCTTCATAGACAATCTTATACGGTGTTATCTTGACCTTAAATCGATTCTTGTGGAGTCTGTTCTCTTGCCAAGTGATCTATCAAACCTTGTCGAACCCCTCTGATCTATCCTATAAAACGTCTTTAACCTTTAACTTCATGGCAAAAGTTATAAATTAACATGTTATCCTCGCCATCATGGTAGACCATTAAAAAGCTTGAAAAGAACAACTATTACGCTTGGAGATTTAAGATCAAAATATTCTTCAATCTTATGATCTATGGGGTTATACTCATTGGGGATGACAAAATGCCAAACATGCCTATAGAGCTACTAGAAGGTAGTAGAAGCGAAGCCAAAGAAAGAGATAATCAATTTCGTGAGACTCAACAAAGTTCACAAAGACAATATGACATTGATGTCAAAACATGGCAATTAAAGGAGTAGAAGTTGATGAGTGTTATTGCTCAAACAATGAGTCAAGCAATAATTTCACATATCAAACATTGTGAATTAGCTACTACTATTGACATGTGGGAAACACTTTCAAGCATGTTTGAAAGTGCATCAAAGTCTCGCAAGATACAACTAGGTAAAATTGAGAAGAACTTATCAGTGTTTGACTATGTTGTAAAGATGAGAGGTATATGTGATCAATTGGCCATGATTGGTGAGCCAGTTAAAGATGAAGAGATAGATGGTAGAGACATGCATTAGAGGTCTTTGAAGAGACTTCAAGATGTTCAGAACATCTATCTTGTCTCGAGATTTGTTGTTGCTAAATTTTGAGGAACTTGGGGCGAAGATGATTCTTGTGGAACAAATACTTAGGGGAAGCTCATCAAAATAATATTGGAGTGATGAAAGCACTCTATATACTGGTGATGTAAAAGCCACAACAAGAGGTTGAGGAATAGGATGTCAAAGCCGAAGAGGTGGTAACTTTGGAACAGGCTGAGGTAACGATAGCCATGATGACTCGATAGATAGGGGGAGTCAAAGGAACACTCAAATAAGAGGACGAGGTAGAAGACAATGGTCATTAGGGAAATTATGAGCTCATTTTGGGGCCCTCTAAGGAGTTTCATGCTCTTTCTCTCTTTTAAATGTCAGAACTTCTCCATGTGACATATCATTGAGAAGCTTATGATGAGTAGATTTCAAATATACAATCTCCTACAAATTTCAAGAAACAAGATTTAAGATGCCAAAATGTAACGTTACATGCCACGTCATCATTTTTGAAACCACTTTTTGGGGAGCTTCATTATCCTATGTTAGAACTCCATCATGTTATATATCATTGGAAAGATCTTGAAGAGTACTTTCTAAATCTACCAATTCTAAAGAATTTGGGAATGATGTGCTCAAATTTCACCGTGGCCCCACTTACTAGAGAGAGCAAGAGCATGAAACTCCTTAAGAGGGCCCCAAAAATGAGCTCATAATTTCCCTAATGGGAAGAGGAAAAAACAACAAAGATGCTTACAAACTATTGTGGCAAGGTGGGACATTGGGCTAACGATTGCTATTCAAAGCCACGAGACATTCGGAATGACACTTTGAAGCAAGGGAATTATGGCTCAATAGAAGGAGAGAGAAAAGAAGAAGACAAACATAACTTGTTTTTGCTATACGTCATTAGTCAGTGTGGTCGAGTCTTTGGAAAAAGATAAATGCTACATAGATTCTACATGTACAAATGACATGACTAGAAGAGAAGACAAGTTTGCATCGAAACAAGAATTCACTAAGAAGAGTGTATCCACTAGAGATGATACACCACATCTTGCTACTCAGATTGGGAGTATACCTTCGGAGATTCCCAAAGAAGGAGTTTAATATTTAAGCAATGTTCTTTATGTTCCAAGCATTACAAAGAGCTTAGTGTCAATTGAACATATTGTGGAACAAAATACGCAAGAACAATGAATCCAAATGAGTGTGTTGTGCAAGACTATAACTCAAGGTTCTTGCAAGAGTGAAAAGTTGGAAGGATGTTTATTTTCGATGTGATGCCATCAGAGGCATGTGCGTATACGGGTGTCTCATTTATGTTAGAAGTTGAGCTTTAGCATAAAAGACAGTTACGAAAGTCTCTCTCGATTGAAGGAGATAGCTTACAAAGGTTTGGTAAAGGGATTGCCAACTCTCAAATGATAATCATTGTTTGGATTATGTGAACCATGTGAAAAAGAAAAATCATCAAGAAATCCTTTCAACAAAGAAGGATACATTCATAAAAAAACTTTGGAGCTTATACATACGGATCTATGGGGTATCCCCAACACAAACACAAAGCATTGGAGGAGCAAGATATTATATAACCTTCATTGATGACTCTTCAAAGAAGGTTTGGATATATTTTTTGAAAGATAAAAGTGAAGCTTTTTATAAGTTTCAACAATTCAAAGTAGAAGTGGAAGAGCAAAGTGGTCTCAAGATCAAAATCTTGAGAAGTGATAGTGGAGGAGAGTATATGTCATGGGAATTTGACAAATACTTAAAGAAACAAGGTATGAAAATGCAGTTGACTCTAAGATACATGCCACAAAGGAGAAGAGTGGCAGAAAGGAAGAATTGGCACATTGCAGAGAAAGAAAAACATGCCATACTACTATTGGGCTGAGACATGTAATTATGGGGTTTTCTTGATTATTCGATCTCCAACATCGATTGATCCAAATATAACTCAAGAACAAAAGCTAGAACTCTAGAAGAGAAGTTCATAGGACAAAAGCCTAATGTAGAAAACTTGAAAATCTTTGGATGCTTATGCTATCCACATCTACCAGATGAGATATGAACAAAGCTTGAGTCAAAAGCTTTGAGATGTGTGCTTATTGGAATTGATTTACAAAAGGGTGTCTACAAATGCTATGATCCTACAACAAATAAGAAGATGTATGTCAGTAGATATGTTGACTTTGACGAGATGCATGGATGGTATGACAAGCATGAATCATCAAAGAACCAAAAAAGAAGATGTCTCCATGAAAAGGAGGCTTGCACACCATTCCTAGTGAACCAAGCACTAATGGTACTCAAGAAGTGATTCCTCAAATCAATCAAGGGAGTGAAGATGTTGAAGAAATTCAACCTCAAAGTAATACATCCAGTTCAAAGGTTGACCTATGACTCTTTTCTGGTTAAACATTATGCTTATATGACAAAGGTGACAAAATTAGAAGAACAAAAAAGGTTTGAGGATGCTATTCAAAGCCATGCGTAGAAAGTGGCTATGGGTGAAGAGGTTGATGCTCTTTAAGAGAATCAAACTTGGAATCTTACACCATACAAAGATGACATAAAGGTCATTGGATGTAAATGGGTTTATAGAATCAAACACAACTCGGATGGAAGTGTAAACAAGGTCAAGGCAAGACTTGTTGCCAAAGGATATGCACAAACTTATTATCAAAGGATATGCACAAACTTGTTGCCAAAGGATATGCACGGTTTAACCTATGCCGGACATTGAGACGTATTACTTTTTACGTTATATAATTATTTTACGTATTTTGAGTCATGGGCCGGGCTTGTCGGCACCACATGTAAAGGATAAAGGGATTGGGTGATTGTCGATGAGAGGCGCACCTCGAATTTCATCAGGATAAGGGTTAGGATCGGCCGGCCATGTGTGGACGCCCATTTGTGAACGGCCATGTCACATATAAAAGTCAAATGTAACCTAAAACCTCTCATTCTCTAAGTGTTGAATACAAGGAGTGCTCTTGCTTCATCTTCTCCATCTCCTTCTCCTACGTGTGTGTGTGTGTGAGAGAGAGAGGGAGAGAGTGTGTAGCGATAGAGCATTGCGTGGCGGCAGGGCGACGACGAGGCGACAGAGCGACGGTGGCGGCTCCTTCTTCACCGCGGCGCGAGATTCCTTCGACAACGGTCTGAGCGGTGAGTAACACGTCATTGCTCCCTGTTTGAGCTTGCTGGTTTCCTGGTTGTGTGCTTGCAGCCATTCGTGGCTCGCACACGGTGCTCGGCAAGTCCCTAGCTCTGACACGTGCGACAAAAGCGCACATTTTTGGCGCTGCTGCCGGGGAATTGCCCTGCACCAAGCTCTAGATGCAGCTTGGGCTGCTGTTTGAAGTCTATTTTATCTTGCAGGAAAGGAAAAGAGAGGCGTGTTTGTGTGTTTGCTGCTGTTCTTCAGTTTTTTTCTGTTCTGTTGTCTTCATTTTTTGCACATTCCAGTTCTGTGTGTTAGCTGTTAGAGCAGTAATTTAGTAAGTTAGTTAGGGCTATTTTTCTCCAAAAACATTTTTTAAGTTAAAAAAAAGAGGGTAAAAAAAGAAAAAAGAAGAAGAAGAAGAAAAAAATAATTAAAAAAATAAAAAATAAAAAATCAACCCAACCCGCGTGGAAAGAAAATTTTTATTGAAAAAAAAAGTGAAAAAGAAAAAACCCCGATTGACCCCAGCCTCGGTCTTTTGATATATATATATAGGAGAGTGAGCCTCCATAGCTTTCTCTCAAGTGAAAGCTTAAGGGGAGTGAAGCTCTCTATATAGTCTACCCCTAAGGAGTGGAGTGGGCATGTGGGACAAAGCCTTCACCTTTTCCCCCCACAGGCACAAATAGAGTGTTCTGAGGGCCACGGGAGCTCCGGATAGGTGAACACTGTGCTGTAAAGCACGCTAGGACCCCTTGAACGATACGCTCGTCTTGAGCTATCATACGCCTTAGTCCAGTTTACCTAGAACTCTGAGGAAGCAAGCCAAAACGTGCCAGTTTGGGCTCCACAACGCGGATCTAGCATGTTTAGTCGTCTAATAGAGACTTTTAGTAGAGCTACGCGCTCTGAACCTGCGACAAGTGAAGTAAACGAAGGAGGTGGGGAAGTAGATTCGCCATTCACATCTCATGTAGACCCTGCCCTCCCAAAGAGTGTCCATGTGGATATTCTACCCACTTCATTTAATGAAGGCCCTACTGAGCTACCACCTTGATGCTCTTCCTAAAGTAGAGGCCCCTAGAAGTCAAACCACAAGAAGTGACATTGCGTCCACTTTGAGAGAACCTTTTGGCACGCCAAGTTTGGATGGGATATTTCTCAATGAAAATTGGAAATATGACCTACACACGGAGACTCTGACTGACCTATACACGGGTTACACATACCATGTAGGTTGGTTAGAAGTCATACAATCTACATCTAGTGCCACCAATCTAGATGAACAACAACAAATGATATGTGAAGTTATCCATAGAATTATCCAATTCGAGAGGCAGAATAGGGGAGTGAACCTAGTTTCAACTGGCCCTATGAGATTTTTGGATACGGGCAAGGCTACTAATCTTGTTGCAATATTGGAGACTCCCTCGGTGAGTCCCGTAGATCCTTCGTATGTTGTTTCGCCTGGAAACTCAATGCAGGTTGAGCCCACGAGCAGTAACTTTGGCTCAACTTTCCATTAGGGAATCCACAATGCCTACTCCGATAATGAGCATGACGGAAAGTGCACCCGTTACCACTGTAGTTAGTACAAAACCGCTACCTAGTGGTACAGTACCTACAACAGTGCTGCGAACCAGTGCATATCGACCATATGTACCTATCGCTACTCATGCTCATGTAGCTCCTACGCCTCCTATTATGCCAATGGCGTGAATGCGAGGAAGGAGAGTCAGTGAGAGACTTTATTAATCGACTAAAGCATCTAAATTCTCGCTGTATTCCCGATGAGCGCTTCAATAACAACCAACTTCTTGATAGATTCATCTGAGGATTGCGCCAGGAGGATATATAAAATGGCCTAGTCATTAGAGGTCTTACGATGTGGGAAGCAATCACTCTGCCAATGCAATCCAGTTAGAAGATATCTTGATGATTGCAGGTAAAAAGGTGTCTTCGGAGACAAAGTCTGTTAGTTCGCAATATTTGGGCACGGGAGCCAATGATTGTAAAACCTATTGCCAAGGAGCCCAAGATATCCAAAATGTCTATAGCTGACCTTACTAAGGCTCTCCAAGAATACTTTAGGGGTAATCGAGCTCCTCAAAATAGCCATATATACCCAAGAAGAGAGCAACAATGGTGTTCGATTTGCTTAGGACCACATAGTACGAGTGAATGTCCCACCTTCAGAGTTAAATTCAATGGGACTTGCAATACATGTGGTAAGTATGGCCATCAATCTAAGGATTGCCTAGTACTTAAGCGAATGTTAGCAAATCAGGCACCACTAGCCTGGTCAAACACACCTCAAGTACCCGCACTGATGCCTGCACCGCAACCGTCTCACAACACATAGTTCTAAGGAACCCAAATTTAGTCCAGTCTGTGCCGTTACCACTGCCAGTGCTAGGACCACAACCTTCGCATCCGCCGAGGGTTACCCCTATAAACCAGATGGGTTGTGAGTCACATAGTGCGTGTGGGGATTATGAAGAGGATATAGACCCCACTGTTCCATATGGGATTGATACGTTTGAAATGACTCCCCAGTATTACATGGAGGATCATTTCGGGCAAGTCAAGCCTGTATATCAAGCGGTTGCTCTCGCCACAAGAGGGCAAAACCTTAATACCTTTTCCAGGAGACCACCTCTTCAATGCTACGATTGTGGCGGGCGGCTGCTCTCGCCAAGAGGGCAAAACCTTAATACCTTTGCCAGGAGACCACCTCTTCAATGCTACGATTGTGGTGGACCGCATTGTGTAGAGAAGTGCCCTAATAGGCTACAGAAGATTGTTACTCAAATGCAACCAAATCAAGGGAGCACGTCGGGAATGCTAGTACTTACATGTAATCGTTTGTGGCATAGATCATTTGATTGCTCAATGTCCACATAATCCAAGTGCACCCAAGATTACGCCATTGAATTTGGTTGAGGTCACCAATGAGGCACTAGGAACCACACCTGTTGTACCTGCAAATGTAGTCACACGGTCAATGCTTCAAAATCAAAACTACATTCTTGAAGAGAGGGATACTGCATCAATTGCTCCAGCAAAGAAAAAGAAAACGCGACGGAAGAGATCGCTTAACGCCACAAGCTCCAAACCTAGTTCAAACACTAATATAGGGACAGGAGACGGCCCTGTGTATATGAATGATCCTGAAGATGATTTTGATTCAATAGAAACCATGGGGACCAAAGCCACTACTTTAAGGGAGGAACCCACTCGGGAGCGCAACGAAGGAGAATCAAGCAAAGACATAAATCGGGGGAAACAAAAGGAAACTCCTCCTGCCCCACAACCAAGTCAGCTAATGCCCTCTCGGCTACCTAGAATGACTGAGACTCTCAAAGACAAGCCACGTGGGTCAAAAACCCTCAAGAAAAAGATTGGGACTTACCCAAACCCAGTAGAGGAGATTGAACGAGTGCAACACTTAAGGGGTTTGGTGGAAGAAACACAAAGAGAACTGGAGCCAGAGCCTAGAAAAATCAAGATTCCAGACACAATGTTTCCTACTCAAGTTCAGCCTCACAGGAGCCATAAACCGTTAGCTATACCTAGTATCATTCGAGAAGAAAGTGAGGATAGGACATCAGGAAGTGGGCCGACACCCTTCTTGCTTCTTGAAAGAATGTTTAGTGAGGGAATGCCTGATCCCATCGAAGAGGAAGTTATTCCTTCTTCATCACCAGTCCCTAGTCAGGGGCCGATATCTCGAAAAGTACCGTTGAATGTGTCCAAACTAATGGATTTCATGTCCTTTGAAATCAGAACCACGATCATATCCAAGTTAAACGGAGATCCTGAGCTATTCTTAGCTCTTTGGGCATTTCTCAATGGAGAACTAAAGGCGGGGTTACCACAATTTGCAAATATGGATAGACCCGACATGCTTCAAGATATGGAGGAACATTTGGATCTACAGCCCAACCTAGATGAAGACTCAGTCGTTGAAATACCTGTTAACAAGTTGGGACAGTACTTTGAAGGTGATGAATCTAATGCAACCCTCCCCATTACTACCAAGGGATTAACTCTAAAGGGAATCCTTGATGGTGGTGCTAGAGTGAGCATTGTGACTAAAAACTACTAGGAATCTATGGGAAGACCTCACCTAGAAGTCACAAACATAGTGGTTAAGATGGCAAATGGAACTATAGCTAAACCTATTGGAATGCTAAGGGACCTTAAAATCAAGGTTCTGGGATGCAAGGTAAGGTATACCTTCATGGTAATGGATTTCTCTAAGCATCCTATGTCATATCAAATGATCTTAGGACGTCCTTTCATGAGGGAAGCACAAATGGTGCATGATTGGTCGAAAAACCATGCCTACTTACAATTCTAGGACTCTGTCATTCGAGTTGATCTTGAGAATGGTCACTCGCATCCTTTAGGAAGCAAGGTTATCATTGATAATTAATCCGATACCACTATTCACTCAGCCCCATTAAAGTATTGCTATACATGCAAAAAAGAGACCAATGGGGTAACTTGTAATTTGGACTTCCTGCATCAATTATTGTGTTGAGGCCCTCTTTGGTTCGTTGGTTGAGGTGGCACATATGGAGAAATTTTGGGAACCCATTTCAAGGTAGATTTGGATTGCCACTTTTTGTAGCTCGTCGTATGTGGTCATCCTTTTGACATGCAGGTGTTTGCCGTGTGGGGTAGAAAAACTGAGAGTTCCTTGAACAGTGGACACTGAAGTGGAGGGGGTTTCCTTAGATTTTATGGATTTTGAAGCTTCCTCCTTGTTATACGACTCTTGATAATAGTGAGAGGTGACAGGGGTTTATGAGTAGAATGTTTAGTCATGGCTTCACACACAGAGACACACCTTAACCAGCCATACATCCAACATCTTTCATCCATGTGTGCGACCAAGTATTACCGGTTCAGGTAATGTTCTTGAGGCATAACTAGAAATTCTACCACTAGGTACTTGTTGCCATCATAGTATGTCTTTATTTGTAGTAGCCCAAGAACCTTGGGACGGAAGCATGTTAACGTGCTATGCTTTTTGCAGTTTTTACCAATAATAGTTTAAAAAAATAAAAATGTGGTAAAATTTTTGCAAATCAAATCATAATTTTTTGGAGATTATACATCAATATTCTTTGTTTCAATAACTTTCCAATGATATATAGCATGATAGAAACTTTTTCATTGTGGGTTACCTTTAGTTCTAGTTAGCACATCCTAAAATTGTGCTAATTAGCACTGTCCCGCGACATGCTTTTTTGAGCACATTAACATGCTTTGACCCCTTGGTATTCCTACCATGGATACCTTTCACTTTAGAGGTATCTACGAGTTGGGGTTTTCCCATATGGTTCCATGCATTGAAGGAAATCAGATTGTGACTAGCCCCCGTATATCAAGCAATGCATTGTAAAGCACTTTACCATAAGGGCTAGGAAATTGAATGGATGTTTGTAGAGGTTTTATATGCTCCTCTATGTCTCCTTTAACCTCTCCCACAAAGGTTTGTGCGGATCCAAGGATAGCTTCTCGTCACTATTGTCATATTTTCCTTTCTTTATCCTCCTATCAAGCTTGAGCTTTCTTTATTTCCACTTTTTCCTTGGTGTCCTTCTTATCAAATGAGACCTGCAAGGCTTCCTCGGTAAGAGGACCATAATACTTTTTGAATTTACTACCATTAAGGAAGCCAACGATTTTGACCCCGTCAAGGGTTTCAACACCTATAGTATCTTGAGGTGTTATTTCTCAGACTCGAAATGGTCCTTTATCGGTATATTTTAGTTTTTTCTTTTCATTGTGGACACTATACATAAGTACAAGGTCTCCCTCCTTGATTTCCTTATCCTTGAGATTATTATCAAACCACTTTTTTCGTTCGATCCTTTTTTGTTAACATGTTTTGCATAACTATTTGTCTTTCTTCATCCAATTGTTCAAGAATGAAAAGCTAACCGGCCAAGATGTTACCCTCTAGTATCTCAGTGACTGCCACCCTTAAGCTGGATATCATGAATTCCCAAGGCATTATCACCTTAACCCCATATACTATCTTAAACGGTGTACAACCAGTTGTGCAACTTTGTAAGAGGTTCAATACACCCATAAAGTTGTCGTGAGCTTGAATTCCCAATCATTGCGTCAAGCTTCAACAATTTTTATTAATATAAAATGAGGACTTTATTAGTTCTCTCAGCTTGACCATTTGCTTGCATGTAGTAAGGTGTGGACTTGTGGTGTGCGATCATGAACATTGTGGTGAGTTGTTGGATTACATCATTTATAAAGTGTTTCCCTGGCTCAAAAGGAGAATCAAAGGCGGGTAATGATATTCTTATAAACAAATTTAGTTATAGCCACATCGTCTACTTTTCTTGAAGCTCTTGCTTCAGCCCATTTCATGACATAGTCTATAGCTGGGTGGTTGCAAGATGAGGTTATCTAGTTTTATGTAGTGGGCGCCCTTGGCTTTAGCCGGAAAACGGGCATTTTTTCAAGAAGAATAGCCAATCTCTCCTAGTTGGCCAAGGAGTTTCACTTCAAGGTCTTCTAATGAAACATCATATGCAAAGTTGGTCACCTAAAACTATAATCTAATTGAATATCCAATAATTGCAAATCCCTTTTTCTTTGGGAACCAAAATTGTATACAGGTCCTGTTGGAGGTTTAGACAAGTACAGTGAATGTGAGTAAATTGCTTATAACTTTTACATTATTGCTCATATGATGTTCCCACTTTGCATATCACAAATACAAATAACATAGAGCTTAACTTGATTTATCGAGTAATTTTTGATGTGTTCTACTATTTTCTATATTATTTAAAAGGTATTAGAATTGTTAAAAAACATACTATTTTGTTCTCCCACCACATCTACCATTTAAGATTCTCAAATTGTATGGATATAGTGATGATTAGATTGGGAAAGATTAGTATAATGTGGGTATAAGGTAAAATTACAAATCTAACGGTTGGATTTTTATAGATTTACTTTGGAAAATTTGTTATGACTGTGAGAGGTCCATTAAATCAATTGTAATTTAATTCTAGAAAATCAAATATTGAATCTTTCAATCTAAAAACTCTAGGGATCAATACGCTTGTTGCCATGAATTTTTTAAAAAAAATTTGGCTTAATTTGAGTATGGGAAGGTTCATTTTTAATCCTACCAAGTGAAAATTCCCATATTGTGTCCACTCTCCCCTTTTCAAGTCTAAAGCCAATCCTAGTTAGGTTTGGAAATCTAGGCTTGGTAAACTTCAAAGCTTAGATATCATTCCATGTGTGAGGCTTGGGTAGGCACAAATCTTATATATGCATGCCACTTTATGTCTACATCATCTTCGAGAGGATCCACATAAGCAGCTTGCCACCTCACCTTGCCACCTCCACCCTCCATGTCACCATCGTCAACCTAGTTGACTCCCCACCTCATCATCATTAATGCCACCTTTGCATGCCACCTTTGCATGCCACCTCGCACTTGGTGACATGACATGGCATGCCACATCATGAAATTGCCACATCAACCATAATAGTGCCACATGTCAAGAGAATGCTACATGTCATGCACGCATGTGACACGTGGCACCTCCTTCCCACCTTCCCTTTTTTTTCAAAAACATATTTTTGAAAAAGTTAATTTAGTAATTTAGAGAAATAGAATATAGAATTTTAAATAATAAAATATATATAACTTATTAAATAAAAGAATTAAAATCACTAATTTTAAAGGATTATATTTTGAAATTAGATCAATAATATTATTTTTAAAGTTCATGTTATTCAATTTAAAAAAATAATTTTTTAAGTTTAATATTTCTTGAAAATATTTTGTGTAGAATAAACCTTTGAATAAAATTTGAAAAAAATACATTATAAGAAATGTAATTATATAATTATAATATAAAAGATAAATTTATATATCTAGTAATGATAAATATTTAGACTTGTTAATAAATATTATTAATAATAATAAATTTTAAGTGGATAATAGTTTATCTTTAATTATCTTTATGTTTATCTTAATTATCCAATCAATCTTAGATAGGAAATCCAATGAGATTTGAAGTGGATAACCTATTTTTCCTATATAATCACACATCTCTAGTACTATTCCACACTTATCTCTAGTACTATCCCATCATTGAGCCTTCATAATTTTTTCTCTCTTAGCTTCCTTGAGAATGGGTTCTCAAAGTCGTAGGAGTCGGAAACGTGATAGGACTAGACTTCCCCCCGTCCACCAAGTTCAAGAGGAGGAGAGGAAAAGGGTAGCTCGTGAGAGAAAGAGAGAGTGGAGAGCACGTGAGAGAAAGAGAGAGTGGAGAGCACGTCAACGAGCAACACCTTCCGTTTGGCGATGATCCAAGCCTTGCTCCTCCACTTCCACTTCCTCTCCCTACGCCCTCTTCCCCCCCACTACCCCTTAGTTTAGATAATCCACATGAACCTGCCTTTCCTGAGTCCCCTTCTCTTCTACAAGAACCCACCCCCCTCCTTTGGGCTTCCATCATGTGGATAGGAAAGAACTATCAAAGTCAGGGGCACATCGTCGTGCCCATGCAATCTTCCATTCCTATTTCAAAGACCTCACGCCTTCATCACAGGCATGTGTGCTTGATGCTTTGATCGATCTGCCCAACATGGACAACTGCAGGGCGCTTTTTGACATTGGAGGTCGAAGAGAGAGGAGAGCTGGCATGACGGTGCTACAAAGTGTTCGTCATTCCTATATAGTTAACAAGAAGAGGAACTCTGCGGACGCTTTGGCTGCTCGACGGGCTATTGTGACAGCCATAAGTAGCTCCCAAATGAAGGGTAAGGTCACAAGATCAACCCTCATGATGGAATCATCAAATTGGAGGAAGACATGGTTCGTACCATCTTTTTCTCTCTCATGAATGGGTGTCCTAAGATCATTTCATATGATTCGGGTTGTTTGGAAAAGTCCATAACAATGAAGGTATGTTTAACCCCATGTTTGAGAATCTTGATCTTTAAATCTCGTAATCATATGGGAGTCCTAGATGGTGGTGTGGGAGTGAGCATAATCACCAAGAAATGCTGGTAGAAGATGGCTAAAGTGACATCTAGAAGTCTCAACCATCATTGATGAAACTGTCACCAAACCTATTGGGAGATGATGTCCTTGGGTGGTGTAGTGCATTAGACCCATCACCTTCAAAGTATTGTCCCAGTTTGTTAAGTGAAATTTTAACCATAGATTTGCTATTTTCTTTGTCCACTGGGACTATTGATTCGGGTACAACTTGAGGTGTCTCCATTGTATTTTGGGGACATGCCTTATGTATGTCAGCTAAATAGTGATAATCTAACATTGAGTTCTCCAAGGAGAGCTCTCACTGCTTCAAACAATTCAAAATCTCCACTCTATCGGTCAGTTATAGTTGCACTAGTTTGTGAGGCTATAAACTCTAACAATTTGGGGATATTTAGTGGTGCATTCATGACCTCCTTTTCATAAATAGGTGTTAGTAAGACTGAAAAATCCATCTCTGAGATGGGCTTAGGGTTTCCATATGGTAGTTATCCCTTGAACCAATCGGGGATCAAACTATGAGAGGTGGAGACTTTAGTCTCTTCCATGATGACACTCAGCATATCTAGAGGTTTACAAATCTCAGTAGAGTAAACGTTAAGCTACTACGGTGTATAGTATTTGAGACTCTTACTTGCTTGGGTTTTGGTTCAAGCTACTCTTATGTTTTCGTAACTAAATCACTAAATTTTTGGAGTTTCTCAATCTCCTTCTAAGGGTCAGGATAAGAGCCAAGTTTTGTCATGTGTGATCTAGTTTCAGGAATTACAGGTTCCAATGGGGTCTCCTTCTCCTGCTCTTGGTTTTGGAGGGTAGAATCGGCCCTTGTGTTGTCCAAGGAATTTAATTCCTAATCTAGGTCCCTAATGAAGACTAGCTCTTGAGGCATCTCAAGATTTGTCTTTTTGGTTTTCTTCATTTTTCCATTCTTATCTACCTTTTCTCTTGTGTCACTTCTTCTTCTTAGATTCTGCTATCAAGGCCATAGATCATTGCTCGAGAACATGTTGGTTTTGGTCTTGTGGCCAGTTGATAGCATTCAAAGGTGTGTGATCTAGAGTTTTTAGGATCTGCCTTTGAGTTTAATTACTTACCCCAAACATGTTTAGGGGTGTGATAGTGGGTCCCATCTGTGAACTTGTTCCACAATCTTGTTGGGGTAGTCCTTAATCCAATGATCTATGCCACAACGGTTACAAGCACTACAACAGAATGAGGGTGTAGTAACGAAAATAGTAGTGCTTTTAAAACTACAAGGGAAGGGAGATGTCGAGTCCATTTTGTTGCTAAAAAAGTTGTTATTTTTGCTGTAACAATGGGATCGCTGCTCATCAGTAAAAATAGCACCAGTATTTTGCTGCTATTTTCATTACTGAGCAGTGAAAGAACTGCGTGGAAAAAAAAGCTGGGGTGGCAGACTAGGGAGTTTGCACCACAGGATTCCCTATAGTCTTCCCCGTGCTTTTTTTAAATTAAAAAAGCTGGGGCGGCAGACTAGGGAGTTTGCACACAGGACTCCCTAGTCTTCCCCAGATCTTTTTTTAAATTAAAATAGTCACAATTTTGTGATACAATCATTAAATTGAAAAAGACATAAACTGAGAAGAATACAAATGAGCCCAATATGTAATATATTTCTCGAATTGTTAGGCCTTTGGCCATATACACAAAAAATAAATCAAAGAAGAGGAGGCTACTCAGAATCCTCATTGGATTTTGAGTGCTCATTATTGTCTTCGTCCTCCGCTTCACTTCCTTCTCCCACTTCATGTTTGTAGTTTGGATCTTCATTCCTCTTCCTCTTCTCCTTCATCCTACATACATGCAAAAAAGAGCAAGGTAAGTGTAAAAAAATAAAAGACAATTAGATATAGATAAGAGGGGCTATTTCACTACTTATCTTGTCTTCTTGAGTCCCCAAAATAGACTCGTCCAAGCATATGCCTTGCATACGCATCCGCACCCACAATTGCAGGGACAAGAGGCTCTGTATCCATAATTGTACTCCTCCTTTGTTGTTGGGTCACGCCCAACAACCTCTACAAAAAATAATTAAGAAAATATACAATTAGTTAAAGGAAACAATATAGTACAAAACAAAATGAAAGAGGAGAAGAAAATGATTAGCAAAATAGATACTTACAAAATGAGTAATGAAGGAGGACTTTCCTTCTGAGCCAAAATGCAAAGCCCACTTGCCATCGCTTGTTGTTGAAAAGCACATGGGTGCTTTCTCATGAAGCTTTGCACGTGTCTCCACTCCTCTTGTGAGAAAATGCTAGGCTTTTTCAAATTATTCTTCGCCACTCTCTTTATGTTTTCTCTCCTATTAGAGAGCAAAAGCTTTATCCTTCTCTTTATCCACTTCTTTGAGAAGAAAAGGCGCTTGCATGTGGAATGGTGAACTCCGCGCCTTGAGCACATCAATGACATATTGCTTTAAGAGATTATCGTGTACGTTCCACTTTTTAAAAGGAGTTTGTGAACTCTAGGTTAGCAAGTACATGCATGTGGTTCATGACTTGCTTCCCTCATGCATTTTATCACTAGGGCACCATCGACATCCATGTTGTATGGTAGGATGCATGGATCAAATGGTGGGATGGGTCTCCTTGGAGGTGGCTCAAAATGAGCAGATGAAGAGCCCCCCTATTGGGAAGATGACTCGGGAGACCTAGTGCTGCTTTTGCTAAAGAAAAAGCAGCCTTCTCTCCCCCACTAGCATGTCTACTACCCCCAGACTCCCTAGTACGTCATCGTCATTGGGTGAAGATGGACGTGAGAGAACGGGGGTGGGTCTAGTTGACGTAGTGGTGTAGGCTTGTCACAACATAACGTGATGGGCTTGCACCACTCGGACCTGCACCTATCTCAAAGGAGTGGACTGCTCCCATGGAGACGACCGACCATATAGGGTCGATTGTCCATACGGCATTGCCAATTGGCCTGATGGTAAGACGACCTACATGTAATATTAAAAGATAAGACTTAATAAATGCATAAAGGGTAAACTTTGTGTATGTGAAAATATTTTGCTAAACCATACCTGTGTCTGAGTGAACTGTGTCTAAGCCTGCGAGACGACTCATATTGTTTGTTTGATGATAGAGAGCAGATTTGCAACATCTGGGTCCTGCGAACAATGGGTCGATCGACATTGAATACATATAATCCAACGTAATTCATGCATAAGAGTCAATTACTTGAAGCATAAAATATTCATAAATAGCTATTCATAAAGGCCTTATGCATAAAGTTCTATGCATAGAGCCTAATGCATAAAGCTCTACGCGTAGAGACTTATGCATAAAGCCTACACATAGAGCCTTATGCATAAAGCTCTATGCATAGAGCCTTATGCATAGAGACTTAGGCATAGAGCCTATGCATAGGGCCTTATGTATAGAGCTTTATGCATAGAAGCATAGAGCCTTATGCATAGATGCCTATGCATGGAGCCCTATGCATAGGCTTTATAAATTATGCATAGAGCTTGCAAGAGCATATGCATAGAGGTAAATCTAAGGTAAACAAAAACCCAGTACTACCCAAGGGTGAAATAAAGGAAAAATTTGCATAAGCAATTAAAAGACAAAGAGAGCTTATCTCTTTTTTGTAAAGCCGAAAGAGGGTATTAGTGCAAAAGCTACAAAACAAAAGATGTAACAAAATAAGAATTATCTAACATAAGAATGCTTAAAGCTTAAACAAAAGAGGCAACATGTCATATTAAAACTTTATTAAGACCTTCTAGAATATCGCTTAGACAAGCAGGGTGGAAAGTGCCCCTTTTGGATTGTAGCTTCTGAGGACTTTCCACACGCTCCCCACTATTAAAGCCAAAGGAAACTTTTCTTTTACAAGATAAGGATAATGAAAAGATCAAGGGCTCCACCTCCACTATAGCCACTTACTCACATATAACGACTCCTAACTTGACTTAACCAACATTCTATGGCCTACAATAATGTCCCATATCTCTATACATAAGCTCTATGCATAAGCCTTTTGCATAAGCATTATGCACAGAGCCTTATGCATAAATCTTTACGCATAGAGGCTTATGTATAAGCCTTATGCATAAGCTTGCATAAGGCTTATGCATAAAGCTTGCATAAGGCTTATCCATAAGCTATAAGTCTTATGCACTATATGCTAAACCCTGAACCCGACACCCCAAGGGTGCAATAAACCTGAGCTTGCATTAATGATGACATGAATAAGAGAGCTTACCTCGACAATGTCAAGTCAAAGGAGGGGACAACAATGCAAGGATCTACAAAATATGACATGAAAAAAAGTGATTAGTAACACATTTATGAGAAAAGCTCTATGCATGATATTTATGCATGCATGCATAGAGCCTATGTATGCTCTAATATGTGAGAGGATCCCACTTCACTATACTTTGCTAGACCTCCTTATTACAATAGCATGCAAAGTCACTTCTCACTTAACTCTAACGTAAGGAGGTCTATCACCAAGCATTGTGATGACTATGTCTATACACATGTAAGCTCTATGAATAGAGAGAATACTTTATGTATAGTAAAAGAGATCATAAGAAATATACTTTATGTATAGTAAAAGAGATCATAAGAAATATATGCTATATGCATAAGAGAGTATAAACATTCAAAAAGCTTATAATCTCTATCTATGCATAACACTCCACATCAAAAAAGCTTGAAACCTTATGCATAAAGCTTATAATCTCTATCTATGCATAACACTCCACATCAAAAAAGCTTGAAACCTTATGCATAAAGCTTGCATAAGCTTTATGCATAAGGCTTATACATAAGCCTTATACATAAATCCTGCAAAAAGGCTTTATGCATAGTCTAAAAGCTTATACATAAGCCTTATGCACAAGTCTTATGCAAGCTTATGCATAACAAGTCTTGCGTAGAGTCTTAAGCATAAAGCTTACATAAGGCCTATGCATAAGGCTTATACATAAGCCTTATACATAAATCCTTCAAAAAGGCTTTATGCATAGTCTAAAAGCTTATACATAAGCCTTATGCATAAGTCTTATGCAAGCTTATGCATAATAAGGCTTGCATAGAGTCTTATGCATAAACCTTGCAAGCTTTATGCATAAGACTTTTGCAAATTTTATGCATAAGGCTTCTGCATAGAGCTTGCATAAGGCTTATGAAAGCTTATGCATAATAAGGCTTGCATAGAGTCTTATACATAAAGCTTAAATAAATGCTATGCATAAACCTTATGCAAGCTCTATGCATAAGCCTTATGCATAAAGCAGCTTGCATAGAGATTATACATAAGCCTTATGCAAGCTTTATGCATAAGGCTTATGTATAGAGCTTATACATAAGCCTTATGCAAGCTTTATGCTGCATAGAGCTTATGCATAAGCTCTATGTATAAGCTTCAAGAAAGCTATGCATATAGCTTGCAAGAAGCCTATCCAAGCTCTATGCATAGGCTTCTTTGCAAGCTTGCAAGAAGCCTATGGATAGAGCTTGCATAGGCTTATAAGCTGTATGCATAGAGAGCTCTATGTATAGATCTTGCACAGGGCCTATGTATAGAGTGTGCTATGTATAGGCTTTATGCATAGATCTTACAAGAAGCCTATGCATAATCTTCCTAAATCCAATACTTAAGGATGCAATAATACATAGAAAAACGCATAAACCAGGAAAGGAAAAAGAGGACTTACCTCTTTTTTTAGAAGCCAAAGGAGAGGCTTGGTGAAAGATCTACAAAACAAAAGAGCAAAAAAAGTAATTAGTAGACTAAAAATTAGATTAAGAACTAATGCACAAGTAATACAAAACTCTAAAAGCTCTATGCATGAATTAGAAGCTCCATGCATGCATTGAGAGCTCTATGCATGCATTGAGAGCTATCAATATGCATAGAGAGTAAAAAAAACTACAAAATCCTAAAAGCCCAAATCCTAAAAAGGCATAAAAACATAATAGTAAAAAGAGGAGCTCTTGCCTCAAAAAGCTAGAGTTGTGAGTTATTGACTTGAATAAGCCTAGAAAATAGTAACAAAATAAATCAAAAAGTTAGTAATTATACTTCATTTTAACATATTAGCAAGCAAGAGACTAAGTGATAGACGAGAAGGAGAAGAAGAGGAAAATAAGGTGAGTTCCTTTAACTTAATCCTAATGCATAAATGATTGAAAGCTAGTGGTTTATGCTACCCTAACCCTAGCTTTTACATAGAAAATATAATAGAGAGCTTTGATGGAGAGCTCTCCACATCAAAGCTCTCTATTATATTTTCTATGTAAAAGCTAGAATTAGGGCAACATAAACCACTAGCTTTTACATAGAAAATATAATAGAGAGCTTTGATGGAGAGCTCTCCATCAAAGCTCTCTTATTAGCACTCCTATGCATAGAGCTAGGGTTAGGACAAAGGACAAGGGAAAGGAAAGAGAGGGGAAGGGAAAGAAAAGCTCACATAGAGAGCTATGTTTAAGATTTCCATTGAAAAACTTAGAAAACAAGAAAGCAATAAAGCTTTCCATGAAAGCTTAGTAGAAAGAAAGAAAGGAGAGAGGCACTTACCTTGGAGAGAGAGAGAGCTTTGATAGAAGAGGTGGAAAGACTTAGTGGAAGGTTGTTGAAGTCATCATCCTAGCATGTGCAACAAAGAGAGGTAGGTAGAAAAGCTCACATAGAGAGCTCTGTTTAAGATTTCCATTGAAAAACTTAGAAAACAAGAAAGCAATAAAGCTTTCCATGAAAGCTTAGTAGAAAGAAAGAAAGGAGAGAGGCACTTACCTTGGAGAGAGAGAGAGCTTTGATAGAAGAGGTGGAAAGACTTGGTGGAAGGTTGCTGAAGTCATCATCCTAGCATGTGCAACAAAGAGAGGTAGGTAGAAAGGAATCCCGTCTCGGCGGCGGCAATTTAGGCAAGAGTCTTAGTTTCCAGGTCGCTTCTTAGCAATGAAATTTTGCTACTAACTTCCTACTGGAGCAACAAAATTTTGATGCTGTAAACGTTGCCTACTAGCAACAAAACCCTAGGCAACTTTCTATCTACCTGCTAGTTCTAGATAGCTCATGTGTTTTTATACTAACACATAATTAATTTTGGCTTGGTTTCAGATGTGTGACAGTGATCAAAGGGGGCTGGAAGTTGGTTCAGAAACATGGTTGAGAGAAAAAATAAGTTGTATGTGTGATCGATGCAAGGGCCAATATATACGATAATATCGTATAAGAATTGAGCATGTCCAGACATATGGGCTTCATGAGGGATTGGCATGACCAAGTGCGGATAATGACATAGAGGAGAACCATAGGAGAGTGTTACACAACATGCCACACCATTCAATAACATTGGGTAGATTGCAAAAGGTGGCAAGGCTTCATAGGGCAAGCATGGGTGAGAATTATCTTTGCCCCACTGAATGAGGTGCCTCCACCATTGCCACATGAGGAGGAAGAGGATCTCATCATGGAAGACATAGTGCATGACTTCTTTGAATGGGAGGTCATAGTAGATGATAGAGAGTAAGCTCCAATGTCACAAGAGGAGGAAACCTTGCATAGAGAGGCAAGCACCCCTTCTTTGTATGAGGGACGTTTGTACTCTACACTTCTATCAAACTTGGAGCTATTAAACTTGCAAACAAATTATGGATGGAGTGATGCAAGCTTCACAAGTATTCTTAGGTAAGATTGCCTCATTCTATTTTCTTAACTAAAAAATGTCTCATATTTTATATACTCTCCTTGTAGATATTTTGACATATGATTTCTTATGTTATGTTGTGGGCTTCTCAAGAAGATTCTTCCCTCTCGAAATCTATTACCAGACTCATGAGATGGGTCTCGTAAAATGCTCTCTACGCTAGGTATGAATTATACAAAAATGCATGCATGTCTGAATGATTGCATGCTATTTAGAGGGGTTAATAAGATGCAACACAATGCTTACAATGTGGAGAGAGACGCTATAGGGATAATTTGCAAGGAGACAAAATTTTTCGAAAGGTGTTGAGACACTTCCCTATCATTCCTCGCATCCAACACATGTTTAAATATAAGGGGATTGTAGAACTCATGACATGGCATGCTACTCATCGCTCAACTGATGGCATCATGAGGATTGTAGCTGATTCACTGGCATGGCAACATGTGGAGCATCAATGGCCAAAGTTTAAAGATGAGCCCCGTCACTTACATCTTGGCTTGGGCATGGATGATGTTAATCCATTTGGCTTCAAGTCCACATCATGGTCTACTTGGCCTATTGTATTGGTGAATTACAACCTCCCTCTATGGGTGTCAATCACGAAAGGTCATATCATGCTTACTCTCCTTGTACTAGGCAAGTATAAGGTGGCGAACATGGTTGTGTACCTCGAGCCTTTGATTGAGAAGCTTGAGACACAATGGCGAGGTATCAAAGTGCATGATGTCTCAAGGCCAATAAATAGGCGTGATATGGAGGTGAATGGAGTTTTGCTTTGGACGATGCATGACTATCTCAGGTTCTCAGAGTGCTCGAGTACATACTGAGTTGGATAACGTGAAGCTTTAAACTTTAAAATTTAAACTTTATATCTCAACCTCTCAATTATCTCAATTTTAAAATAGTTTTGGCTTTTAGATGCTCAAATTACTTTTATACTCGTATGTGGATTCTAGGTGCATACTCCCCTCTTCATACTGGCCACTCCTGCGCGAGTCTGTAGATTCTCAGCTATAAAAGCAACCTTCACATCAACAGCATCACTTTGTTAATCATGCGGACCTCAGTCTATCGTCAATCTTTTCCTCACATGACCTAGAGATGGAGTATCATGGTGGACTGCTCATGATCGTTGCACTAAACTTTCTTAATTAAATGTGTGCTACTCGTGTTCGCACATAGTGCTCTCTTAATTGCACTCAAGATGTTACTTTTAATCTAATCAATTGGAAAGGGCACCAGCTCACTTTAGCAACCGAACGATGTATAAATACTTCATAACCAAGATAAAGTTGGCAAAGTAATTAATAAAAAAGATATGAATTATTTTAATTATATATCATGGCGTCAATTGAGTGTAGATCTCGAATCATTTTAATATATCATGGCGTCAATTAAGCAGGGGTCTGCTTTCAATCACCGCGAGGACAAGTCAAGTAATTTAAAAAAAAATCAATTTTACTTAAACTTGTAGCCAAAATTGTGGAGGTATATTTCCAAAGAGGAAGAAATTACATTCAGGGATGGTGCTGCATGAAGTGACACATCTCATCAGTTGATCTTACAAGGTGGTGATCAGAGAGGTGAGCCGACCGGACAAAGTGGTCGCTAAGCGGACAAAATGAAGATGAAGAGGATGAGCTAGTGATGGAGGAGGTGTTGCTTCTCTTCATCCTCCATGATGAGTAGCCATGCATGCATTGATGATGATGATGATGATGATGATCCTCCAAGTTATCATCCTCATTATTCATTCTAGCCTTAGTATGCTTAGAACCCATTAACATTCCTCTACAACACAAGGAGCATCTCCTACCACTCACCTTGCCTGAATAGGCTGTCCTACGTGGCTTCTGATCCCTGCAATGATGACTTGGCCTTAGGGCTGATGTGGCCTTGTACGTGCAAAGGTTACAATTGTCCTGCTGCATGGCACCCACTAGTTGAGGATTCTCATTTTCCTTCTCTTCTTGGCTTTTGATGACTCTCATGCAGCTGCTTTTCTTCATCATAGGTTGGTGATTGTGATGGTGATGGTGATGAGGATGATGATGGTGATGGTGATGAGGAGGCCCTGCATGTCCCGAGCCACTTCTTAAAACCCTTGATTTCATGTTGTGATGAGCTCTGTGTGAATTATCATCATCATGGTTAATCACTCTGCACTTCTGCCATTGCTCTAATAGATGAGCAAGCTTAGCTCTCTGTAAACCATGGTAGACTGGAGCTCGAGGCAAGGGCGCTTCTTCGGCTACTTCCGAGGAGCAGACAGAGCAAGAGGAGATGATGTCCGAGCAAGCAGAGGTTTCTTCAGCCTTTCTAGAAGGGAGGGATATTTCGGAGGTCTGCGCAGGAGAGCCAAGCTTCATGGGATTCTTTTCTGCTAGATGATCACCATTATGAACATGGGCATCATCATCTTGTGCTTCTTCTTCTTGAGGTCTTGCTGGTCCTTCATAGTAAAACTCACTTGAAGAAATGCTGCTGGCATCCTCCTCAGTGGTGGGTTCAGGCTCTAATGACTGTGCTGTTTTGTTGCTAAGCTCTGATAACTGTGCAGCTTTATTGCTAAGCTCTGACAACTGTACAGTTTTACTGCTAAGCTCTGATAACAATGCATTTCTGGAGCAAGTTTTGCCCTTCCAAACAGGTGAGGGAGGCGAGGTGACCGCTGCTTTGGCCATGGGGAAGGAGAGCTCCGAAGATGTGTGCGAAGAAACCTCTTGCAGCAAGCCAGCCTTTGCATGCATATTACCGTCACCTCTCTCTCTTGCTGCTGCAGAGTGATTATTTGAATTAGAATACTCGCCAGGGTTTGGCTTTCCCGCGCAGCACGTTTCATACGTACCGTCGCACGTGAAAGGAGTCTTCCCTCGCAAGGTCTGCCATGCCCTAATCTTCTGCAGAGAACCTGCATGCAACAGCAGATTGCCGTCATGCAGCCTCATCTTGCCATCTCTCCTGGACGTTGTTACATTAAGCTGGCTTGCTTCTACGGGCTTCATCGTGTCGGACTGTTCCCCTGGCTCCATATTGGCCGACCTCGAATATTCCTCCTCATTTTCGACCTCGTAAACAGTCGAGTCTGCATGGTTTGATGGGCACTCGGCCGGCGACGCAGAAATGTGGGATAATTCTGAAGAGTCAAGCTTGCCCTTCTGCCAAATGCATGCGGAGACCTCATCGTTGCTACCATGACGGCCGGACAGCAAACAAAACCCATCCTCTAGAACGAGCAATACAGGCCGGCGGGCCTGCATTGAGCTTGCGCCGATACTGCAAGAACTCTCTTTGGCAAGCGTGTTGCTGCACATGGACAAACAAGCCGGTTGCCTCTGATAAGGATGCATGTGGGCGGCCCCCCATTTGGAACGCCTGCCTGAAGAAGAAGGGCTATGCATTGCACACCTGTTCTGACACGCACAAGAAGACTATATATCAGGACAGCATACACACGTAAAAAAGAGACTAGCCTAACATCAACAGTATCCAAATTAATGGGCTAAACAAGGCCTATTACACATACTAAAGGTCCTCGTAGTGCTCCCTAAGTAGATGCCAACAAGCAGATGAGCAACACCTGACATAAGAGCGCACTACTTAATTTGGGTGTGAAAGAATTCTAGTCGTTTGCAATATCGCCACCAAGAAGTCTAATAACAAACAAACAAATTTTGAAATTTGAATGGCGGTCTCCTTCTTGTGGTTTCTTGTTATGCCAATTAGGTAGTTACACGACATCATCATAGAAGATACGTCCGGGCCGTCCTTACTTTCCAAAATTACAATGGGCTATTTCATAGGGTACTTTACATCCAAACCTTGAGTTCCAAGGTCCATTACTTAGTGTATTAACATTTAAAAGGTGATTTGTACATCACATCGTGATCGATATGGGGTCCAATGTCAAACTAGTTCCAATAATTGTTCAAGGAAAAGACTATTAAGTAATTTTAAAAATTAACCTAAAAAAGGTTAATTTATCCACTGTCACTATCCTTTGCCATTTATAGAACTTGTACTTGGGCGAGTTTTAGCAGGCAAGGAGGCTTACAACTTCCTAGGCTATAACCAAGTGGAGATAGACCCAAAGGACCAACATAAAATGATATTTGCAATAGAGTGGGACACCTATGCATACATGTCACTATCCTTTGCCATTTATAGAACTTGTACTTGGGCGAGTTTTAGCAGGCAAGGAGGCTTACAACTTCCTAGGCTATAACCAAGTGGAGATAGACCCAAAGGACAAACATAAAATGATATTTGCAATACAGTGGGACACCTATGCATACAGAGTTATGCGATTTGGCATAACCAATACCACATGCATTTTTTCAAAGTCCCATATACACAGTTTACAAGGAGTATCTTTGGAAATTCCTTGAAGCTAAATAGAAGAAGCTACATCTCTAGTATTTGTGAAAGGTATGCATAAAAGGAGTATCTTCGAAAACTCCTTGAGCCTTTGTGGATGACCTTTGTGTCAATTCTAAATGGAAGTACCTACATCTCTGGTGTTTGCAAAAGGTTATAGAGAGCTATAAATTATTCCAAATTTCTCTCAACCCTTTGAAATGTCAATTCTAGGTTCAATTTCGAGTTCAAGACAGAGTGATTTTAGGACACATCGTCTATGAGCATGGAATATCGACTAATGACATCATGGAATATTGACTAATGACAATAAGATGAGACTCACGAGTCACCCTTGTGTTACCACCACTAGCTAACTCCAAGTGTGTCTATTAAACATTTTATGGGACACATCGACTACTATAGATAGTCCATGGGACAAATCGGCCACTATACATGGTTCATTTAATTTTGTATGCCGACATAGTAAGACCCATTTACGGGCTACTCATTATCTTTGAGTGGATTGTGAAGAATGCCAAAAGGCCTATGAAACTCTCAAGAAGGCCTTGGCATATGCACTAATTTTATGAGCTCCCAATTGGACATCATTTTTCATTTGCACATTGAGGCCCCTACCTTCACGATTGGATGTGTGCTAGCCCAACCTAGAGAGCATAGCATGGATCTCCTTGTTAGCCTAATTGGACATCATTTTTCATGTGCACATTGAGGCTCCTACCTTTGTGATTGGATGTGTGCTAGCCCAACCTAGAGAGCATAACATGGATCTCCTTGTTAACCTAATTGAATGACTCATAGCAAAACTATACCATAATTGACACGGAAGGCCTATTGATGGGCTACACTGCGAAAAAATATCACCATTATCTTTTGGCGAATATGTTTGTTTTCTTTATAAATCTTCAAGCCCTTGTTAACAAGTCATGTACTATGGGAAAGATTACAAGTTGGGTTTTGATCCTACTAGTGTTTTACTTCACAATGATTGTATAGAAGGGGCTCCTATCATGTGCATGTTGTGACCAATTGTCCTACATCCTAAATGGAGAACTTCCAAAAGAAGTGGATGACAATTTACCCATCTACATCATTCTTGAATGGGTTGAAGAGATAGTTCACTATTATTTAACCAAGTGGTTCCCCCCCCCTCCTCACCCAAAGACCCCTAAACAGAGATCATGCAAGATGCCTTATCAAGAAGATAACCTCCTATCAATTGATAGCTAGGAAATTGTATAAAAATTGGACCAAGATGGAATGATGAGGTGTTGGCCACAAGTGTTTGAGTGTGTCAAACTCTTGTTTCTGGAGGGATTTTATCTCTCTTCGGGTGTTGAGATTCGTGGTGCCATTGAGGGAAAGTTATAAGTAGAGGACCAAGATCAGGAACGTGTAGCCACATCACACTTGGACATTATCCCACACAGGAGCACATTTGTAAGAGGTGTATCCTCCTCATATAAAAAGGGTCATTTTCAAGCAATGAAGATAAGGTGCTCTCAAGTCTTTCTATGAGTACAAGTTTCCATCTTGTAATCTAATTGAACTTGAGTCAAGCTTGATTAGATTAATTATTAGTTCATCATTATGTTTGTAATTAGATTGCACTCACCATAGGATGAGGGTTTCTTAATCACTATAATTAGGGACTTCATTCGGCAACTTCCATAGCCATCATCTAAGGCACCATGATTCTCGACATGGTATCAGAGCCTTCCCTCTCTCCTTGAGCTTCACATTAGCACTTCTCTAACATTATTTTCACTAATCATATCATTAGTGCACTTAATCTCATTTTATCTTCTTCTCCCTTGTGGCCAAAAAGTGATTGGATTACCATTGCACATTCTCTTAACCATTTTCCATCAAAACTTGTGGGCATCCATAGCACCCTTAGGAAAAGGCATGGCTAGGAGGAATTGACGAATTGTGAAACCGACGACTAGAAATCAGTGCTATTTCATAGACTGCTCTTCACTTAGATTCGTCACGTGTGAGAAAAATTAGGGCAAGTCCTTCAAGGTGTGTCTTATAAATTCCCTAAGGATGCTACATATTGAATCTTGAGTCAAATGATCAAGTGTAGAGGCTGTTGTGATCAAAAAACCAGTCGTCATCTTTCTCACAGATTTGGGCAAATAGGGTTTCTTTGAGCTAAAAATATTTAGTGGGCCACTTTTACTTATTAAGGGCAAGCCCCCTATCCAAAAATCCCTATCAAAACCCTCTCAAATTTGTTGAATTGAATCCTCCAAAAAAATCAGCCTGTTAATCACTTGATTAAGGTAAATTTAGTGTAATTAATGGTTAAATAGCAGTTTAAAGCAAAATTGGAAGTGTGAATCTTGAGTTTGGGTTATGCTTAACAAATTTAGTTATTCTTGGCACTCAAAACATATCATTGTTTGCATTTACACTCAAAACTCTTATTTTTTACTACTAATTGTGCGAGGTTAGACACTATGTGGGTAGCACTCAAGTAATACATTCCTAAATAGTGTTAAGCACAATTTAACCACCAATTTATAAGCAATTAGACACTGTCGAGTAAAACTATGGAAAATCTTTGCAATGACATCAACAAGAACTATCACAAATGTTGAGAAGTTCTCTGGTGAAGGGTTTCATACCTGGGCCACACAAATGAAGTTATCCTCTCATGCACAAGAAGCTATGGAAATTAATTAAGGAGAATTCACTCACTAATCCAACTGAGGATTGGACTGAAAAAGATGAATAGGAATTGTCATTAATAGGATTGCACTTGGGCACCAATGTTATTCATCACATTGGTTCCAAAATCACGGCAAAAAAAGCATGGGATGAGTCAAATTCAATACTTGGTTCCAACGCCAAAAATCAAGAAATCTATGTGAAAATAGAATTGTACCGCTTAAAGATGGAATTTCATAAGTCACTAGCATAATTCATAAACAAAATGAAAAGCATCATGACCCAATTAGATAGCATTGATGCAAAGATAGGTGAAAAGGATGCACATGCTATACTTAAAAAGCATGCTAGAGGAATATAGTGCACTAGTGACCACTCTAAAGAATTCAGTTGAACCAACATTTGAGGGTTATAGTTCATTGCTACTTGAAGAAGAGAAGCGGCTAAATAATGGAACACAAAGTACAACAAGGAAACAAGCATTCTTCACCAACAAAGGCATAAAAGAATGCTACCACTGTGGAAGGAAAGGATACTTTAAAAGTGAATGTAGACTCAAACACAAGCCCAAAATGGTGGACATTATAACAAACTTTGACATAAAGAAGAAGAATGCAGACTAAAGAACGAGGAAGCCAACTACATGGAGTCTTCATCAAGTAAAGAGGAGACCCCCGACGAGCACCTTAGCCTGTGGTTGTAAAAGGTTACCAAATGAGTAGAACTAGTCTTTTGTTTTATCACACCTGACCACTGGAGGGTAGCAACTTATGCACCTAGGGGGGTGATGACATATTATAATACCACACTTGACCACCTTAAGTAGATGCCAACACGCAGATAAGCTTTTTGTTACCACCAAACAACACCTAGCATAAGAGTGCACTACTTAATTTGGGTGTGAAGAATTCTGGTTAAAACATATATATGTCACTTATTAAAATAAGCACTACCAAAAGACTGGACCTACCAACACTCCTAAGGCCTCTTAGAGACCAATGTTAAAAATTAACCTAAAAAAGGTTTATGTATCGACTATCAAGGACCACTATCATTTACCATTTATAGAACTTATACTTGAGCGAGTTGCAGACAAGGAGGCTTACATATTTCTTGATGGATTCTCAAAAGTGGAGATAGACCTAATGGACCAGCATAAAATGGTATTTGCAACAGAGTGGGGCACCTATGCATATGTATAGAGAGTTATGCCATTTGGCTTAACCAATGCCACGTGCATTTTTCAGAGACCCATGTGCAAAGTATACAAGGAGTATCTTCAGAAATTTCTTGCAGCTAAATAGAAGAACATACATCTCTAGTGTTTGTAAAAGATGTGCATACAAGGAGTATCTTTGAAAATTCCTTGAAGCCTTCATGGATCACCTTTGTGTAAATGGAAGTACCTACATCTCTGGTGTTTGTTGCAAAACGTTGTAGAGAGATGTAAATTATACCAAATTTCTCTCAACCCTTTGAAATGTCAATTCTAGGTTGAACACGGAGTGACTTTAGGACATATTATCTTAGAGCATGGAATATTGACTAATGTGACAACAAGATGAGACTCACCCTTGAGCTACCACCACTAGCTAACTTTAAGTGCGTCTAAAATTTCTTGGGACACATCAGCTACTATAGACGGCCACTATAGATGGTTTATAATCTTTTGTACGCCGACATAACAAGACCCATTTATGGGCTGCTCATTATCTTTGAGTGGATTTTGAATAATGCCAAAAGATCTTAAAACTCTCAAAAAGGCCTATGAAGGAACTCTTAAGAAGGCCTTGGATCGTGCACCAATTTTATGAGCCCCCAATTGGACATGATTTTTCATGTGCACTTTGAGGCTTCTACCTTTGCGATTTGGATATGTGCTAGCCCAACCTGGAGAGCATAACATGGATCTCCTTGTTAGCCTAATTGATTGACTCATAGCAAAACTATACCATGATTGAGAGGGAAGACCTTTTGATGGTCTACACAGTGAAAGAGTATCGCCATTATCTTTTGGCAAACAAGTTTGTTTTCTTCATAAACCTTCAAGCCCTTCTCTACCTTGTTAACAAGTCATGTGCTATGGGAAGGATTACCATCTGGGTTAGTGTTTTACTTCATAATGATTGTGTGGAAGGGGCTCCTAGTTGTTGAAATTTGAGCAAAATGATGAGCTATGGTGGATCATACACTAGAATCAACATGATTAACAAAGTGATTAAGAAATTATTAAGACATAATTAGTGAATAATTAGCAAATAGATTAATGTAGGAATGGATACTCAAAAACCAGCAAATTCTCATTAGGGCTATGCCTCAATTTATAGAGTTTACATCAAGCATCAAATCCCTTTGATTTCTCCATGATTCACTCCCAGAATATCTCTCTTTTCCCTGAATATCTCCCAGAATATCTCCACACTCCTAAATTCCCTCATGCTACCCATTATTCTCTCCCAGTAGATTCTTCTAACCTTTTCACAGGTTCTTTCACAATTACATCTCCTCTTTTACAGCCTCTATCCAAGAGCTTGTTCCCACACACACCCTATTCACTTGTATATTTCACTACCTCCCCTCAAGTGAATAATCCTAACACACCTGGACCCTGTATCAAGTTTCCCTCTTACTTGATAGCCCGCGACCAGTGCCTCAAGTCCCTAAACTCCATAGTCCTTGACACTCTCTCTCTCTATGTGTCCAAGGCTACTATAAGTGCCCGCGACCTTGACTAAAGTGCTCACACATACATCTACCACTTGGCCTACATCATCGGTGGCTCAGAGGTGGTTTTACTTTGTTGGGGCAGGTTACATTGGGTTGTGGGTTCTCTCTCTCTCTCTCTCAGAAAAGATGATCTGACTCCACTTCCCTTGGAGCCTCCATGAAGTTTGTCGATGTCGTTCCTTCTTCACTGGGTTTGCTGTAGCAGTCTCTCGCCATGTGTCCTGGCTTTCCACATTTGTGGCAAGTGAAGGTCCTCCCTCCTACTCTTCCTCTTCCTCGTCCTCGTCCTCGAGAGAATCCTCCTCGGGTGAAGAATGCTTTTTCCTCTCCTGCTGTTGAGTCGAGCCCTTTCTTCTCTTTGCCTCTGCTCTCTTGCTCTAGTAGAGCTGCTTCTATCTCGTGTATCTTCAGTTCAGGTACATTCTTTAGTGTTGCTACAATGTTTTCATAATCTCCTTTGTCCACACTCTTCAAAAGTACAGCTAATGCTTCATCATCTTCTACCTTTTTGCCAATAGCTGCCAGCTGTTGCTTAATGCTTTTATATTTGTTCAAGTGTGTGATTAAAGGTTCACTTTCCTTCATGTCCAGTTTGTAGAATTGCATTAATAGATTTATCTTGGAATTTTTTGCTTGTGTACCAAATAATTTATTGAGTTCATCCCATGCATCTTTTGCCCACTGTATCCCTGTGATATGATGAATGATCTCATCATTTAAACTGAGTGCAATAAGCCCCAATGCTTTTTCATTCCTACTCTTCCACTCATTTTTCCCTCTCTGGGCATTCATCTCTCCCTTCAACTAATCCCCACAGATTTTTCCTCATCAGCAAATACATGGTTTTTGTTTGCCATGTATAAAACTGTTCCCCATTAAATTTGGCTATTTCCTGTGCTGAATTCATGGTGATGTGAAGGGGGTCTTACCTCGATCCAAATTCAAGATTCAAGGGCAGTGTCTACCCTTTTACAACTCAATCTGGTGTTTAATAGATGATTACAATAATTTTATCAGCATAAAATCACCAGAAATTACATTAAATTGAGAGTAACCAATTTGTACGGGATGGTTGGAGTATCAAACCAACTCCGATTTTAAATCTGAAGCTTTAGGGATCTGTATCAGATACCTAATGGTTAATTTGAACCCTCAATTGCACCAAAGTACAGTGATTAGCACTGATTAATCATTGATTAGCAAATTAATGCTCTGGTTTGTGTGCAGAAAACAGAGTATGCGGGGAGCCCAGATCTGGTGTCTTCCACTTCAAATGAGCTCAAATGATTTCAAAGGCATCAATAGCAATGAGTCTAGTAGAGGATTAAGCCAAGAAACACAAGATTTGACCAAATAATGAAAGCTTAATCTCTGTTTTACCAAAGTCACCTGCAGATTTGATGAAGAGCTTGGATCTCACTGTAGACTTGATGAAATTGATTTCTGTCTTCACCAGCTTGTAGAGCATGCTTGATTACCCCTTGGGATAGGAGGAATTGAATCAATTTGAACTGATAAAGTGTAGATCTGCAATTTACTCAGAAAAAACAGCGATGAAAGAAACGCCGATTTCTCCTCAACGCTTTCGCGTTTTGCTGCGCCGTTTGATGTGCTTGTAGCTAGATGTGTTGGCTAGCTTGTGTTAAGAGGGCAAGGCCTAATGTTGACTGTGCATGGAGAATAGAGTCCTCCACTGGCTGGGGGTGAAGGGGAAGATGAAAAACTCACTAAAATTTTGATTTTTTTGCTAATTACCTACTAATCTGATTAATTCACTAATGGGCTCATAAATCTGGTTGATTCTAGGCATGGCTCTGATACCATGTTGAATTTTGAGCAAAATGATGAGCTATGGTGGATCATACACTAGAATCAACATGATTAACAAAGTGATTAAGAAATGATTAAGACGTAATTAGTGAATAATTAGCAAATAGATTAATGTAGGCATGGATACTCAAAAAGCAGCAAATTCTCATTAGGGCTATGCCTCAATTTATAGAGTTTACATCAAGCATCAAATCCCTTTGATTTCTCCATGATTCACTCCCAGAATATCTCCACCTTTTGCCTGATTCTCTCCACCTCTTCTCTTTTCCCTGAATATCTCCCAGAATATCTCCACACTCCTAAATTCCCTCATGCTACCCATTATTCTCTCCCAGTAGATTCTTCTAACCTTTTCACAGGTTCTTTCACAATTACATCTCCTCTTTTACAGCCTCTATCCAAGAGCTTGTTCCCACACACACCCTATTCACTTGTATATTTCAACACTAGTATGTGCAAGTTGTGACCACTTGTCCTACATCCCAAATGGAGAACTACCAAAAGGAGTGGATGACAATTTATCCATATACATTGTTCTTGAATGCGTTGAAGAGATAGTTCACTATCTAACCAATTGGGTGCCCCCCTAGAGACCCCTAAGTAGAGATCGTGCAAGATTCCTTATCAAGAAGATAACCTCCTATTAATTGATAGCTAAGAAATTGTATGAAAACTAGGCTAAGACGAGACAATGAGGTGTTGGGGGCCACAAGAGTTTGAGTATGTCAAACTCCTAGAACAAACCCACACTCCACTATGTCTGGAGAGATTTTATCTCTCTTCGGCCACCATAGTGAAGAAGGCCATACTAGGAGGTTTATGGCCTACATGTTTGGTGATGTAGCTAAGTTTTTACAAGGCTATGATAAATGTCAATGGCTAAGCATGAACTATAACAAGGAGAGAATTCCGTTGTACCCTAATTTTTATCTATAACTCTTTAATAAGAGGGGCATTGATTTTGTTAGATCAATTAGTCTAGTAGTGGCACGAAGCACACTACATCATCATAGCTACCATACAGACTCATCGATGTACACTACATTATAGCTACCACACATACTACTGATGTACACCATAATATAGCTACCACATAGACTACTGCACCAAATGGGTTGAGGCACGTGCAACCAAGAAGGCTAATTCAAGATTAATTAATCTAGGAGCACGAAGTACACACACACACACCACATCATAGATTCCACATAGACTGCTAATCTACACTACATCATAGCTATCACACAGACTACTAGAAGCACACTACATCATAGCTATCACACAGACTACTAGAAGCACACTACATCATATAGCTGACACACATGGAATACTATTGTACACTATATCAAAGCTTCCACACAGACTATTGATATACACTATGTACATCATAGCTACCACACAAACTACTAATGTAAACTACATCATAGCCACATAGACTACTATTGTACACTATATCATAAGCTGCCACACAGACTACTAATGTCCACTACGTCATAGCTACCACAGACTACTGCACCAATGGGTTGAGGCACATGAAATTACTCCACAAGGATCCGCACATATTGAAACACTTGATGGTCTGGAGATGAATTCTTAATGATAGAAAACTTAGATGGTACTATGGGCCCCTAATAAAAAATGTTTTAAAGCCTCATTCACACCAAAAGCAAGAAGACGGTAGCTGAGATGAAATAAGAAGCTTAGCATGAAGCCAAAGCAAGGTAGGAGAACTGTCACATCAACCTACCGCATCCTTATCTCAACGTGACCCAAGACATAGAGACTTGGAAGAAGAAGGCTAGGAAGTCAAACTAACATAACCACTAAGATAGGATTCGAACACAGAAGATAAGAAGAATGCGAGGCAGAGGGAGAGCTTGAGCTCCTTATAAGAAAAGACACACACACAAGAGTAAATAAGCATAGAAGGGAGATGGATGGCTAAATTTTCTTCTATTCTATTCTCTTCTCGACAACCATAAGCTAAAAAGATAAGAGTACAACCTATAAGGGAAATTACTCTCCTACTATAATATACAAAGGTCGGTCCATAGTGTGAACCCAACTACATGAGATGGTACTATAACTATGCCATAACTCTAGTATAACAAAGTGGCTATCACCACTGGTATCATATTGCCCATAATCTCACCAATCACACCAGTGGCATAAGTGTGGAAGCTATCACCCAGGCACGACATCAATGCCTCGCAACACTAGTTGAGCTCGATATCTCAACACTCACCCTCAAGCTTAACTCCACACATTTCTCTCCAAGTAAGCTCCTAAACTTGCGGAGCTAATGCCTCCATGAAGATGTCAGCCACCTAATCCTTGGTATTGACATATACCAAATCCACATCACCTATTAGAACCTTCTTCCTCACAAAATGATAATGCATCTCAATGTGCTTTGTGCTAGCATGATAAGGCTGGATAACTAGCCAGTCGTATGCTACTAAGGTTGTCACAATAAATGATAAATGACCCTATCCACCATAAGCTCACTCATATATCACCAAGTAGCTTCTGAAACCAAGCTACCTCATAAGCTGCCATAGCAACACCCCTGTACTCTACCTTTGTACAAAAGAAAGGCAAATATCAACTGTTTCTTGCTACTCCAACTCCCAATATCACTCTTAAAAGAAAATATCTTATTTCTAAGACATTACTAGCCTAATCAGCATCTCCCAACAGGTAACTATCGACTATTTCTAGCTACTCCAAGTCTCAATATTTAGCACTCTTAAAAGAAAACATAAAGCCATCAGAACCTACACCAACTCTCACATCTATTGAATGGCCAATTCCAGACAATGCTTCAGTGGGGCCATGGCTTGTTTGCAGATCGAAAGCAAGGTGAAAAATGCTATGAAGTGCACATATGGATCTCACAAAGCAACCATAACCTGCTTCATACCTCTACACCTCTTTGTGTACCTGTTCTGTACAAGTGACACACATCGCACCCCAACTTTATGGATTGTAAAGGGGGAGAGAGCTCTCACTTGTTTCTTATCACCTGCATGGGATAAAAAAGTTGTTCAACACAATGGAGACACCATCAGATGCGGAGTAATAGTTGAGAAGGTTGTGATGTGCTACCATATTGCCAAGCAACAGTTGTCCATTGTGTTTCCTTACAGGCGATGGAAGCTTACAAATGGAGAATGGGAGGCGTTAGACTCCGACACAACCTCTACAGAACAGAGTGTGCTACATATATCCATGCAAGGTGGGGATGTAGAAGATGTTGCTGTGAATGATGACTGGTCCCTTGCCAACTTACGTGACTACTTAGTTCTTCGATTCTCACTGAGTGGTGATTTTGCTTTGATAATCAATGGTAGAGTAGTGCACAAAAGGCAGGAACGATCTTTTCTTTGTAGAGAAATTACTTTCCTTGGCTGTGTAGCTAGCCACTGGTGGATATGTAATCTTGGATTGAAGGGTTTACAATTTCAAATTTTTTGCCTCACTGTCTTATTAAGGTTTTTCAATTGTCTTGTGCAAGTTTTATTTTTTTTGTGATAGTGTAAGGTTGGTCACACAAGCATCTGTGGCTTGAGCCACTAGTAAATTAGAAATGACCTTGTGTTGGAAGGATACGTTCTTGCTTTCGCATACCATTTTTTTAAAATTTTTGGTACTTAAAAATTTTAAAAGTTTTTAAAAATTTTATAACAAGGTCGCCCATTTATAAACGATACTTTACTCATTTTCATCAATTGACAATTACCGTTCTCTCCTAACACTTGCTCTCAATTTCGCATACCTTTCTGTATCACACACTCTCTATTTCTTGCAATCACTCATAATCATGGCACCTCTACTTGACGCACTTATTGCATAGCTAGGAAAGCTTGAGCTACTTCATAGGGTTGACGAGATCGTCCCTATGTTTGAGGGAGCAATTGATGTGCGTGCAACAATGCATCTACACGCGGATGCTTTTACAGATGTTATTGAGTATATGGATCAACACATCAGCATGTACTCCATCATGTTTGAGGGTGATGAGGGCCTATGGGTTCCGATTGATCTCATCAAGTACATATTCAAGGAAGACAAGAATTTTAGATTTCACCTATCAAGGTTTTTAAAATCCCTCACAGAAAAGGACTACAGGAATGAGGAGGAAGACTTGCTCTTGGATCTACAAATGGGCAACATCGGCACTTCTTTCATGAGCTGGGACATGGTTTTAGTCCTTGTGTTTTACAAGAGACTGTGGCGAAAGAAAGTGGCAAGGAAAAAGAAAAGGGCAAAGAAAAGCTAATGGAGTAGGTCCAAGAGGCCCATGCTGAGGAAGAGAATGTTACTGAACAATGGGAGGCCTTAATGGCATTGGTGGCTCTACAAGAGAATGTCCCCGAGGAGGTTCCAGACCTAGTTCTAGAGGGCGATGAAGTACTTGAGGAGGTCCCAGACCTTGTTGTCATGTCTTTGCATCCAATCATTATTGATGGGAAAGAATTTTTGTTTCTGGATGACATTGCCAAGACACTCGGGTTTCGCGAGGATGAGGCACTGTCTATTATTGACATGAATGCTGGGGGTCAAGACAAAGGGAAAGTGAAAATCTCTTTTGAAGATGACAACCTCACAAAAGCGTTTGCATTTACGATATTGATAGCAGTTCCTTAGAAGATGTAGTGGCCAAAGCGCTCGTTGAAATAAAGCAAGATGTGCAATTCTATGAGAGCGTAGCTGCCTTTGAACCACACGTGCCCTTGATTGGCTGGCGATGCTCAAGACCAAGGAAGCATAAACTTGACAAATGAGCAACTAGTTGCAAGTGACGATGCAACTGAGGTATGTCCTAACTTCTTAGTTGTAAAGCAAATTATTTTTAGTTGTATCATTTCACGCTTCCTAACTTCTATATTGACATGTTGATAGACTACTTTTGAAGAAGTGGACAAGTTTGCTATGCGCGTAGGAGGAACGCGGCCAAAGTCAGAGGGTCAAGATGCATCTCTTTGGCACTACATACCTGCCCTCAGAGCCGACATAGTGCGGGTTTTTCATTTAGACTATTCAGAGATCGCCTATGCCGAGCTCCTAAAATATAAAGCACTTAGTGCAATCTTGTCGGAGGACCCCTTAGCCTCAAACATAAATAAATGTATTTTGGTAGCTAGGGAAGCTGCCTTGTATTGCTTTACGGGCAAGCATCCCGGCTCAGTTTTAAGCCATTGTGCCCTTTCTCAGGCTCAAGGAATCAAGGAGCCGAGTGATATATTCCAAAGCTTAGGCCAGAAACCAGCCTCTAGAACTCTCTCTCATGAGCTCTTCCAAGAGCTTATTAAAAAGATGTAATGCAAACTTCTCTTCCAAGTTTAATAAAATTTTTTTGTTGTGCATTGTAAGTTGTGATTTTTCCTGGCGTACTTGTGATATACTATTTCAAGCCCCGCAATTTCAAGCTTTTGTTCGTGTGTTAATAGAAAATATTGTTTAGGATTCATTTTAAATGTGATCGTGATTAAAAAAAGTATTCTGGATTGGGTTAGAGCGGTACGAAAAAATGTTGTATTTATAGATGTATACACACTCACATATATGTATATATATGTACATATATGTATATATATATACATATATATATATATATGTGTGTGTGTGTGTGTGTGTGTGTGTGTGTGTGTGTGTACCTATATATATATATAAGATATATATATATATATATAAGATATATAGGATATATATATATATATATAAAAGATATATAGGATATATATATATATATATATATATATATAAGACATAAGATATTATAAGATTTTGGGATTATTATAAGATATATATATATATATATATATAATATCTTATATAAATATATAAGATTTTGGGGCTATTAGGGCACCTAAAGGGCCTTATGAGCCTCACAAGACCAAAAAAATCAAAAAAAATAAAAATAAAAAATACCATGTGTACTACGGCATGGAAATCTGTAGTTTGACCTGGTCAAACTGGCGATTACCGCGCCGTAGCGCACATGGCATTTTTTTTATTTATTTTTTGATTTTTTTGGTCTTGTGAGGCTCATAAGGCCCTCAATAAGGGTCTCTAGGTGACTTTATAGACTCTACCTTTTTTGTATATATATATGTGTGTGTGTGTGTGTGTGTGTGTGTGTATGTGTGTGTATGTGTGTGTGTATATATATATATGTGTGTGTATATATATATATATATGTGTGTGTGTGTGTGTGTATATATATGTGTGTGTGTGTGTGTGTGTGTGTGTGTGTGTGTTTTCCTGTGTGTATAGTGCTTTTATATTTTTTTTAATGAAATGTTCATTGGCACTGAGCATTAAAAAAAAAATAGACTCAACAAAGAATTTAACACAACTCAAAAAGCTTCCATTAATGTTTGAAAATGCTACAAAGGATTTTGGGAACATTACAAAAGTTTGTAGGGAGAATTACAAAGTGGGTTAGCCTATTGAGGTAGAAGGCTATGCTCTAAACGTAGGCATAGGGCTAGGGCCATATCTACAGGCTTCAAAGTGACTCTCTTGGCATGTACCATAGCCAGCACTGAGTCTTCAAAAACGGAAACTACAATATCTTCAGCAGCTTCTTGAAGAGCTTCAAGAGCTGTGCTCTGTATGCGGTCAACCCTGTCAGTAAATTTTTCCATTGTTTCTCTCACCAGTCGTCGAGAGAATGGTGCCTTGGGGATGAGAAGATCTGTGCTTTTCTAATATTTCCTAATCTCTCGTAGCGCGACTGTCCCTGGCCTCCATTTTCTCTTCTTCTTTGTAACCGGTGGAGGCGGTGGTGGTCTTTGATTCTCCCATGGTGGTCGTTCAGACCTGAACTTCTTTTTCTTTTGTGCACACTCTTCCTCTTCTAGCTGGTCTCGAAACTTGCCCTCCATTCTTTTGCCACACGTCTTGACTGGACGTCTGGATGTTGTGGCTGCTTGTGGCTGTGCTTGGCTTGCCCTCCTTGCTTCCTCTTTGGGATGCTCTCTCTTTTGCATTTCTTTCTCCCAAGCCGCCCCCTCAGAAGAGCAAACTCTTTGTCAATGGTATCTTTCGTGATGCCATAGGACAAGAGCTCGACCTCCCTGTTCTGTAAGATAACCTCTAGCTGTTCTAGGGTGTTGGCCTCAATAGCAATCTCGGGTGGTTGCCCTTGACCTTCCTCGACTTCTTTTCGATGTCGCTCTTCTTTTGCTTCTCTACTAAGGTCTGCTTCTTCAGCTTCCTTCCTGCGCTGCGCTTCTTTGGCCTCCTTCCTATGCTCTTCTTCTCTCATCTCCTTTGCCTCTTGCTCTGTTACTATAGGTAGATTTGTCATTTTTGCTGTAGCAGGTAGTGGGCCGAGTTAATCGAAAAACCGCTCGTCTTGCTCCTGTTCTTCTGGCATGGCCTAGGTATGTACGTGTGCGAGAGATAGTGGGAGGGCAAGAGAGAGGAGAGCACAAAGAAGAAATTGAAATGTGGTGGTTATAAATGAAAAATGACTTAAATATGTCTATAAATATTTTTAAAAAAAACTTTTAAAAAATTTAAAAACACAAAAAGATTATAATCAGAGAGTTTAAGCCCATGAGGAACCACACCGACACTTGCTTGCTACCCACTGCCGTAGTCTCTCCCTAGCATTTGATCTATTGTATCCTTCAGTTCTTCTTGCATTAACAGTTTTCATTATTTGACGCCTAAGAGACAAATTACCGCGAGATTTCTGTCTTTTTTTGCCAACCAGAACGCGATAGAACCAGTTGAACATTTCATGGAGCGCATTACTCTTGACTTTGCCACCACCATGGCAAGTGCCCTTAAAATACACGGCCTTTGCTTGGTAATGTGATTTCTCCATGCCTTGATTGCTCCAAAGTGCTAAAGAGCCATATCTATCGAGAAAGTATGGCCCATGTGCATACAATATATGCTGCATAGAAAATTACAAAAAGGCAACAAATAGTATGAAGAACATACTACAAGGACACAAGAAATATAACATTACCATGTAGTGAGTAATGTGTGTTTCTCCCCATGCCTCAACCATTTCTTCTATAAATCTACAAGTGGCTTGTTTAAGTGCCTCAATACCATGGTCATCCAGGTGAGGTCGCTCTAGAAGATCGACCATTTTATCACACACCTCCCATACACGTGCACGTTTTAGGCCAAGCGTGGCATCATTTCCTCGATATGTTGTAACATCACATATCTTCTTCCAAATTTCAAAGTTAGTGTGGCTATGAGAACCCAAGTAGTTTGATAGCAAGTGTCTTGCCTTTGATCCACCCATGCAAATTTTATTAGGGTTGTCTTGTGTAGGGTTTGATTTTCTATCCTTTGTCAAGACCACTGCTCCAGCATGTAATCCAATAGAGGAAAGTACACCCTCTAGTGCACGTATTGACTCTTCTCGTCGATCTTCGAGCTCCATGTTCCAGACATAGTTTTTGTGGAGCATCAATAGCTTATCCAAAATCCTGAGTCTTGCATGTAATGTGCACACATGCACTTGACATAGTGGAATCCAAGCATTGTCCTCCTGGTCACGACTAGGTGGCTTGCTCTGGTCACAACTTAATATGCCATTATGCCATACCTTTGATCCTTTCCTCTATTCATCAGCATAAAAATCGATTGCTTTTTTTGCACCCACCTGTTTTTGACTTTTGCCTTTGCTAGGTTGTTTCCCTTTTAGTCTTGAGTCTACTGCTGTCTTGGAATGACAACAGTAAACACATGAGAATATAGTATTCACACCTGTTTTACAATCCAACATACACTTTAAGGTTTTTAGATTGCCACCCAAGTGCCATTCAATGTTAAAGCAGCCTATCCCGGGAACATCAAGCTTTTGACCATTGACCTGATAAGAGACGACATGTTGAATGCCAGACTATTCAAAATACCACCTCAAGGTATCATGGTTCTCTTTTGGGAGGACCCATGTTTCTTGCCACCAGATGTTCTTCTTTGATTGAATGTCGTAGTAGTCTTGCTTATGCCCTTGACCCCTATTATTGCTGTCTTGACTTGCATCCAACTCTTGGGTCTCTAAAGGCTTTCCTCTAAGTGCTCAGCTCATCAAGGTTAAACTAACATGCTCCAAACTTTGACCTTTAAGAGACCTTTAACCACTTGACATTCATCTAGCTTCAAGACAAACACGGCATTTCCACCTGTCTCTTCAAGTGTGAGGCCATAGTACTGAATCATTGCTTTTTGTAGCACTTCCATGTCAATGTAGACATTGTTATATGCATTGTATTCAAAGGGTTTGTTTGTTGGCATTGGCATAATATCCTCCACCCACTTGTACCCATTAAACATGGATGCAATATCACCATTAGCACACTTCTTTGCCATCTATAAGCTATAAAGTGTTGGAAGCAAGGATTTCGTAACTCCCTTTGCTCGCAACCCTAAAGTGATTGACCTGTACATTGCTCTGTAACCTTTCTGGCTAATACCTGCTGAGTCACATATATCAAGCATCTCTTTGGGTGTGACAATTTCTTTGATTTCCTTCAAGAAATGTTGACAAAGGGTCTCCCGCAGCTTATCATTACCAGAACCTGTTATCATTTCCATGATATCCTTCTCCTGAAGGACATGCTGAAGAAGGGAGACATTAACATTGTCCTCAGCGTTGTTACATCCTAGTATAGCTGTTGCACATGCCCTACAATCGCAATAGTCACCCATGAGAGATGCTTTATTCATTAATTGCTTCTCAAAGTTGCTATAATTCCTACAAAATCTTTTACCTGGTTGTTTGTTTACGCCTCTTGCATACACCTGCTGTCTTAGAAAGTAACCCAACAGCTTTACGTTTTCTTTGCCTTGCGTGATATCCAATGGGAAGGTGAGTGAAATGGTGAACACGACGCCGAAGATTACGAGTGGAGTGTTGAAGACGAACATAATTATCAGTAAATTGATTTATTGTGTGCACACGATCCGCTAAATTATTCTTCTGCACATCAAGCTCCTCGGAGAGCTCTTTAATCCTCTGCATCAAACTATTGATCTGCTTAGTCGACGCCGCTTGAAGCTGGTTGAAGGCAAATTATGTTTACCTCTTTCCAGCTGCCTCATCTAGCCACAGCATGTGTAATCTCCTACAATAGCCAAGAAGCCCATTGAAACCATCACCAACAAACTTCAAAAAACTTGTAATGCTTTTGAATGGTGGAGGGGCACCAGATATTGGATCTAGTGGATAAAGATTTTCATCAATCCAAAGATCAATGGCCTTTGCTCCTTGCATTCGACAAGCTAATCATATGAAATATTGGGTGCAACATGCCTACTGCGTAGGGTTGCATATTCTGTCTCCAAATCAACTTGAAGGCGGATCTTAGAAGGCTTATTGGTGATGTCTTGTAGTGCCATCTACAAGAAAGTAGGCTTGTAAGCTTGGGTTGAATAGGAGTGGAAGGAGCAGGATGATATGGTATCAAAAAATAATGGGAAGAATGGAGATGAGGGTTGCTTCTCTAAAGCTACATTGTGGATAGAGAAAGAAGCCACAAAGGGAGCCAAAGAAACATAGAGAGGGTTGGCAATGGTGAGAAGGAAATGCAAAGGAGAGAATGCATCATGGGAAGCTTCTTTAGTGCAAGCTATGGCTGCTAAGCAATATAGAGAGAGAGAATACATCATGAAAAGGTTCTTCTGTAGTCATGGCTACTACTGTGGGTTTGGAGAGAGGACCAAGTATTGTAGAGAGAATGCTCCTGGTAAGCTTCTTCCTTGCAAGCCATGGCTACTACTGTGGGTTTGGAGAGAGAAGGCTCATTTAGGAGTACAGATCTGCTAGCTATGGAGAGAGGACCAAGTATTGTAGAGAGAATGCTCATGGTAAGCTTCTTCCTTGCAAGCCATGGTTACTACTGTGGGTTTGGAGAGAGAAGGCTCATTTAGGAGTATAGATCTGCTAGCTATGGCTTTTGGAGTAGAGAAAGACGCTTTTTTCCATGGAGAAGGAGTGCAGGGCGTTTTAGAGAGAGGATGTAGAGAGAGAAAGAGATCTGGTGCACAGACAAAAAAGGGGGGAAGAAAGTGACGAATTTTTGGAATGTTTGGAGTTCGAAAAGGTAGAGAAGGCTATGATAACTGACTGACAGCCCATTACAAAGCTTTAAAGTCACCTAGGTGGCCAGATCTAAGAATATCTCCTTTTTTTATTTTTCTTTGTTTTTGTAAAAAATCAAATATTTGCTTTTAGGACTAGGCCTCTAGGCTTGGTCAAAGATGGATTAGCATTTTAAGCATTTCACTAAACGTCCAAATTAAAGGGCCCAAGAAGACTCCATTGAGTTTCCTAATGTCTGAAAAATTCCCAAATCTAATAGTGCCGAAAGTGCCACAACTGTTCCGAATGTGCCACGCTCATGCCATTCTCTTTGCCACTTGATTCAAGAAGCGTACACCCGTTCCTTTCTCCTTCTGAGAGCGAATGTCTGTGGCATATTCGCCATGCCCGTTCCATTCTTGAACCAACTCAGAACGCCCGTTCCTTCCTTCATTTCTTGCTTTTGGGAGCGAACGCCAATTCCTTCCATGCCCTCTTTCTTTGAGAAGCATACACCCGTTCCCTTCTCCTTTTGAGAGTGAACGTCTGTGGCATATTCACCACACATGTTCCATTCTTGAATCAACTCGAAATGCCCGTTCCTTCCTTCATTTCAAAAGCGAATGTTTGTGCCCTCTTTTTCTGAGAAGTGTAAGCCCATTCCTTCCCCTTCTGAAACCGAAAGTGCGTTCCATCTTTCCTTGAGAAGTGTACGCCCATTCTCTTGTGATTTTGAAAGCATACACCCATTCCACTTCAAAGCATATGGCCATACCACTTCAAAAAAAAAGTCTTTTCATAGAGGGGTTCTGCACATTAGTTCCAGATTTCTATGCACCTACAATCAAGTAGATTGGTGCAAAATAACCCTCTTTTCGATGAAGTAAGCTCTCCTGAAGCTCCCTCGCTTATAAGGTCGAACCCATTGGTCAATACTGAGGGGAGTTAAATGGTGCTTGTCTTTGACAGCACTAGCGAAAGCAAAGACCACCCTAGCACGGGATGAGGAACTCCTGACCTCGAGACAAGAGATCTTGAACATTAGTGCATGGACAGATCATCTGTCCACCAAGAGCAAGCTCCTACCTCTCGCACACATTCGCAGAGAAGCCTTGTTTTCGAGGCTCCACAATTTTATCATGGGACATACACAGTCGAAAGAACCGCAACCTAGGGTGAGAGGTATGGACCAACCACAAGAAAGCAACCCCAATCCATCTCTAGATCCTAGAGTAGAAGTAGGGCAAAGTGAGCCAAAAGATCCAGACTGAACACCAGTCTGGAGAGCCGTGCTTGTCAGGTGTGGCTGATCCTTATAGGGCGGCCCAATGGCCTGGACAAAACCTAGGGCCAGGTCCATCATCCCAAGGACCAGAAACGTCTCACCAACAAAGGAAAAGAGTCTACCTAGGTCCACATCAACCCAGTCTGCCTGTATATCAGTAATACCCACCACAAGGAGTCTACCCTGGGTACCACGTGGGACCACAAGGGATACATGCTAACCCACCTATCAGATAGGGGCCTCCAATGGTATATCATTCTCGTAGCCCCGCTCCTCCACCAACCTTTCCTCAAACTATACCCCCTCAAGGCTGACACCATAAATGTTGAGATTAGCCATTGAAATAGGGAGGGGGATGGCTACAGGCATCATGCCTCTAGCACCAGTATAACCTGCACCTGCACCAAGATTAGAGTGGAACAAACCCGCTAACATCTCGAAGCTCATCACTAAGTTTGATGGGACTAGAGATCCGATCCCACACCTGGAGATGTTTAATCAAATTTGCAAAGTTTTTGGCCATGTAGAAGATCAAGTCAAGGTGAGTGCCTTCGGGTCTCACCCTTGATGGCAAAGCAAGCCAATGATTCAGGTCCTTAAAAGCTGAAGACAAGGCCAAAGAGGCCTTCAAGGTAGGATATTCTCGACAAGGTAGCAGATGGAGCACAATGGAGTAGCTACATAACGTTATATAGAAGGAAGGAGAAACCATTAGGGACTACATCAATAGAGTCAAATATCTCCACTCACGTTGTAGTGCGAGAGACAAGTTCTCTGATGAAAGATTAATAGGGAGATTTCTAGAGGGTCTTGATGCCGTTCCCTTACACAACTCATTATATGCCTTGGGTCATACCTCCTTTGAGCAATGTTGTAGGAGTGCTATGGATTTTGAGGACAACTTCAAGGGAACACGTTCCTGAGAACTTCATGAGGGTACATCAGAAGCTTCTTTTAAGACCACTAGCACAAAGCTTGATGGAAAAGGCAAGGAGTCCATGTGAGGACAACGTGTAGATTAATTGGCCACTGCATTAATGCAACAAATAACCCAACAATGAAGAACCGGCCAAGGTCGGGATCAAGGAGGTTAACCTCATCTCTATCCTAAGAGGGAGCTTGTATGGTGCCTGGTCTATCAAGCTAACCATACCGGCACAAAGTGTTTACGTCTGAGACCCCGTCCTAACCTCTACTGCACCTATTGCGTAAAATGGGAAAATCATGAAGTCTCCAACTACTATCATTAGAGAGCTACCTTATCTCGGGCTCTACCTCAGGCCTTGAGTGCTCCATAACACACCTCAACTAGGAAAAGAAGTGGCCCAAAGAGGAATCCTCATGGTGCTCAAAATGGCCTTACTACCCCCAGTTCTTCCACCTCAACCCCCACTTCCAAGAGTTGCACTAGCTTGTTAGAGCTAACTCTAACTGAAATCTTCGAAGATGGGAATGAAGGGAAAATTTTGGAAGTTCCCACTTATGAAACCCTAGAGCCAACAAGCCCACCCTCTCAAATATTAAGTCATTATGTTATGGAGGGAGATCAAATGTACCCAGTGTAATTATAGCAGCCCTAATGCCATGGGCCAGAGACATGAATAGGATGGTTAAATGACCACCCATACAGTGCTATGATTGCACGGGACCTCACCAAGTGGCTGAGTGTCCTAATAGGAAAGGGATGGCAAGTACCTTTGTAGGTGCTTCTACCTTGACTCTATTATGTGTAGGGTGTGGTATTGATTACATGTATAAGGATTGTCCGCTAAGACCTGGAACAACAAAAAGGGCTCATGAAGCCAATCCGAGCACTAGCCTTAACTTGCGAGTGTTAGAGATGGTTTCATCAAAGAAGTCCCACTTAACATTGTAACTAGACTGCAAAATAGGCAAAGGGCCATAGCTCACACTGCAGCAGAGGCATCAGCCTCACGAGACCAGGGCTAAGCAAGTGTCCCTGAATAAGCACGAGTGACTTGACGTTCAAGAAAGAAATCCACAAATATTGAAAAGGGCGAGAGCCGAGTGGTTATCAAAAGTGGTTCTAAAGATGGCACGCCAACTGATGCATCAACTTCTTCATCTGAAGAAGAAGATTTGTTACGCTATGCCACACCTGAGCCAGAGAACCCATTGACAACGCGCCAACTACCAAAAAATCTCAGTGAATATCCTAACCCCATAGAGGAAAAAGAGAGACTCTTGGCAGCCCGAGTTGGTCCGAGAGAATGCCAAGCACAAATGGATGATGAGCCTCCTACAACCTATCTTGAGCCATGCCCATCGGCGGTCCCAAATTTGAGACCTGCAGAAAAAGCTCAAGTATATCCTGGAGAGCTCCCAAACCAGCCACTCCCACAAAGGCTAGCAGAAACAGCAGCTTCCACTACAACAGCTACCCCCCACCAGCACGAAGATAGGGTGCTTGAATATCTTAGAAACCTGGGGGATGACCATCTTAGGAGAACGAGCACAAAAACCCCTGTTCCCATCATGTACACTCAAAAGAGCTTAAAAATAAGCTAAACCAACCTTCCTCGGGGGACATCCCCCATCCCAAGAGACATTGCAAGTCTCTCCTCCTTCCAACCAGTTTCTTATGACTGTATCCTTGGCAGACCATTCATGAGAGAATAGAAAATGATTCAAACATTTCAAGACCTTCGAGATGATTGACCGATTTGTCCAATATGATTCGGCTCAAAGGTCTGACAGTGGGCAACCAGGGATCTCTTATGATGGTCCAACCAAGGTCAAGGAGATAAATTTGGCAGGCCCGGGGCGAGGACCCAAGGCCAGTGTATATTGGAGAAGACCTCTCTATAGAAGAAGAGACCAAGCTTATCGCTCTACCAATAGAATTCCAGGATTGCTTCACCTTGAAGTACATGGACATGAAAGGTGTACCTCCTGAAGTAGTCCAACACACCATTTCAATGGTTGATGGAGCTAGGCCGGTCAAACAATGGGCTTATTCAATGAACTCAAAATACTCCAAGATAGTCTGTGAAGAGATCGACAGACTCATTGATGCTAGATTCATCTACGAGATTGAGCATATGGAATGGGTATCACCCATTGTGATAGTGCCCAAGAAGAAACAAAAAGTTAGAGTGTGCATAGACCTTAAAAAGGTCAATGACGCCACCATCAGGGATCATTATCCCATACTTTTCATAGAATCAGGTGATGTTCGATCCCAAAGGATCAACCATAAAACAACATTTGCCACCGAATGGGACACATATGCATATCGTGTTATGCCCTTTGGGTTCACCAACGCCCCTGGTAGCTTCCAACATCTCATGTGCATGGCTTACAAGGAATATCTTCAAACATTCCTTGAGGTCTTTATGGATGACCTTTGTGTTAACTCTTCCCCTCGAAGGAGCACCTCGCATGTTTGAATAAAGTGCTAGAAAGGTGCAAGCTGTACTGCATCTCGTTGGACCCACTTAAATGTCAATTTTGGGTTCAACACGAAGTATTCCTGGGGGCATATTGTCTCAAGATAGGGAATCTCAACTGATGATAGCAAAGTGCGGCTCATCTTGGAGCTGCCTCCACCCACTAACTTCAAGGGAGTCGAGCACTTCATGGGGCACGTCGGTTACTATCGGCAATTCATTTTTATGTATGTTGATATTGCTCGGCCTCTTTACGGACTCTTAATTGTCTTCGAGTGGACTGAAGAATGCCAATGCTCAAAAAAGCCTTGGCAAGTACTCCAACTCTCTCAGGTCCCCCAACTGGGACATTATTTTCCATGTCCATATCAATTCCTCTGCTTTTGCTGTTGGATGTGTGCTGGCCCACCAACCATGAGAACACAAGATGGATTTTCCCATTAGCTTTGCCAGTCTCACCAACTCAATGAAGCGGAGAGAAACTACACCATGACAGAGAGAGAAGGACTAGCCATGGTCTATACACGTCAAGAAGTTTCGTCATTATCTTCTGGCAACTAAGTTTGTTTTCTTTGTAGACCATCAAGCTCTTCTGTAGCTGGCAAACAAGCCCTGTAGTATGACAAGCAGAATCACCATGTGGTTGCTTATATTGCTTGAGTTTGACTTCATAAGTAAAAAAGAATGTAAAAGACAACACCTCAACATGGGTAGAAGAACATGCTTTAAAACAGAACCCAAAAGAGAAAACAAAACCTTCTAAACCCAAGAAAAATAAAAGACAACAAATTGTCGAAACCAAGGTCGAGTTAAAAGACAGAGAAAAGGAGCCTGTAGTAGAGGACATAAACCCAAAAGGGACATAAACACGAAAGAGCCAAAAGCTATACAGGATGCAGAAGCATCCACCTCAAAGATCACCACACAAACCTCAACACCCATATGTACGACATAGGATATAAAAACCCAAAAGAAAATTCGATCTCGTCGCATGGGTAAACATAATGAAAAACTGACAAATCAAAGAAAGTCAGAGAATGAAACAAGTTCTAGTACATCACTAAGTGAGGATGAAACAAGTTCTTACTCTTCGCTCAGTGCATTACATAGACCAATCAAGAAACTAGAACCCACCCAACCACCCCAAATGGATAATAATGATCACATGACATATGCGGAACACAAAAAGCAAGCTCAGAAGATCATGCTTAGCTTGGTTGAATGTCTTACAAGGTCACCGGTTGTAATTGAACCTCATAATGCCAAACCTAAAACAACAACCAAGATACAAAGCCTAGAGGAGTACCGCTTTCCCCTTCAAGAGGAAGACATACTCTCTACTACAGAAGAGTCATTTGACAGACTATACAAACTATAGACTTGAGAAAGCACATGAGGAATACGATAATTCCCTTACAAGATTAAAACAGTCTCTCAAAACCTTATTCGAAGGATTGCTCTTATCTCATGATAAAGCCAACATCACATCAACACTTGCACCTTTAATGGCTCAACCTGAGTTATACAAGGACATAACGAACTACATAAAATAGGAATGTCAAGATTTGCAAGTTTCCAAATAGCCCTCATTAAGAATTGTCAGAGGGCCAAGTGTACCATTGTACGCATTGGGTACTCTTGAAAAAGCTGAGACCCAAACAGAGGATGAAAGTGAATGGGAATATGAAACAGACACAAGATCTCGCTGAAACAATAACCGAAACACCCATGGTTCCTTTGGAAGATTCTATCATGGTATGGTTGCATTTTCCTACAGGCAATGATGTTCAGCGCAAACGCACATTGACTAGCTCTCGAGCAAGTCATAACATCATTAAAATAGACACTTGGGTGTTATTGGGACAACCTAAACTCACCCCGACAAGCACTGATAGTCTTGCAAAAGAAACCAATGAACAAAACATTGAAGTTCCAGGTTACTTTAGATACACTACTCGAGCAATCGATGGGCGATATGGAATTTACATTTCATGTCACCCTAGATTCCCTTGAGTATGATGTCATCATTGGCGGACCTTGGATAAGTGAATCGTTGTATTCACTAAATGAATCCATGCAAACAGTCACCTTGAACACTCCTCCATGCATTTGTATAATTGCTATTATGGGAGGAAGAAACCTTGCAGGAGCTGGAACTTCCAACATATCTTACTGAAAAGATCCCTAGGATTTTGGTTGGATTGGAAATTTCAAATAAAATCACCATAGCCTAAGCATAGCCTTATCCAACACAAGAACACAATCTCATGACTCTCAAGCTATGGGATTTTTTAGGTCAACCAACACTCATGACACATCCTGAAAGGATTACCTTTACACAAGACTTGAACATGCCATGTCTGGGGTACTTTGAACATACAATGTATATTGAAACTAACACCCTCACTTGCAAGTTTTTTGTGGTTGAGTATGTTGGAAGAAGATTTAATATTGGGGCATAAATGGACTGTTGCTCCCCAAGCACCACTGTGCTTTGCTAGCGATAGAGTCATCATGATGGATAACGATAAAAAGTTAACAATACCATACTGCCAAGAAGAGGATCCAACTTTAATGGATATCTTTGATACTGGACACAAAAGGATTCTTTCACAAAAACCCCTCTACACAATGACCTACAATTTGCATCAACAACCAACTCCAATAAAGCCTCTACTCCTACAACCCCATCCTCACCTATGAAGGTCAATGCCAAAACCTCGCAATCAGAAGCTATTCCTGATGAAGAAGTTCCCAGAGCCCAACCATCTAACTCTAACAGGGAACTCAAAGGAAAGGCCCCGGCTCCCATGCATCTTCATCAACAACAAACCTCACCAAAGGAGACAACCACATGCTCAAAGGCCTCGTCTCATCGACAACCACTCAACAAGAGACTCTAACCTAATCATCATCAACAATGCCCATGAATCTCAAACATGCAGCCTCAGCGCCGCCAACCAAAGTCAAGGAGAGCCCCAAATCTTTCACATCACCCCAAAAGAAAACTCCACTATGACAACCACAATCAAGATATCTTAATAGTATCAAAATGTGGGTGGAGAAGTATCTACTTAGAGCTCAAGGCTACTATGAAGGTGCCAATCAAATTTGGGTGCCTCGATAGTCAAAACCTCTTCCTCAACGAAGCACTCGAAAGCCAAGGAAGAAAAAAAGTACTCCACAACACTGTCCACAAGAGCCTATGAGTTCCTCAAAGAACTCCACCAATGCAATAAGTGTGGGTACCAAAAACATTACTGCAAGCACAAGGGTACTACCAAATAAATACTAAAGCCGGTCCCCCAGCGCATCACAAAGTCCCCTAAGTTTGCACAAAGACGAAAGCCTCAGCACCAAGCACGTCGGCAACTAAATTACAGTGTTCATCAAAGATGGGTGCCTATCCATGTGCTTCAATAACAAAAATCACATGTAACCTTGCCGATGATTGCCAAAAACAAAGTGAGCCAAAAAAAATAAAGAAAAGAAAAGAGTGTCAAGATCTATAAAATCAAGGAGTTTCATCTCACAGCATAAGAACCTGCACTTTCACGATTTAAGCCTCATCATGGATTAAGACATATCACACAATAGCCACTATATATTTGTTAAGCTTATTGCTTACTATTCTTTTGGCTAAATTAATGTAGAAGCACCACCTAGAATTTTCCTTCAAATTATAAACCTCTCCAAACGATGCCTCCATCTTCACAAATCAATGATCTTCAATCCTTAGTGAAGATATCTATATTAGCCTCGTAAGTCGACATAATTCTTTCAATCCTCACCAACAAGTGGCTACTTCAACATAGAGCAGTTCAATAAGAGTCTATATGACTCAATTCTTGTACTTCATGAAAAACTACTTCTAAGAGCACTTAAATATACATAAAAACATAAAAAGCACATAGGCAGAAGAAAACATGATCATGTCCTACTCAACATTTGACAAGAATCTTGCCACACAAAGGGACATCATCACAGAAGCCAATTACTTCAAATGATGAATGTCGCTTCAATGAATCAAATGAGGAACTGAGAATCATCATCTTGTTCTGATGATTAAGTCTATGTTCCTCTAGATCCTTCTCTCCCATTATGAACATCTCTTAGTGTACCCATTAACAAAAATTACATGTAACCTTGCCGATGATTGCCAAAAACAAAGTAACAAAAAAAAAAAGCTCACAAAATATAAAAATGCAATTCGCAAAAACCCCCCAGCCCGTTAGGAATTCCCAATACACAACTACCCTCTTCATTCATTAACTAGCTTTTCTTATTTCCTCTGGAGGAACAAAGACCATTGAACGTCATTCAACATCATTGCCATCGACAAAGCTTGTTCATTCTCCTCACACAAAGGTCTTCAACGTGATCATACGGACACGATCGTCATCAGGAAAGGGAAAAATGTTAATCCAATTCTAGGATTAACAAGAGCTACCGCCGTTATCTTACATCAAGGATTCACGATAGATACACTAAAGGGTCATACATTCAAGATATGAAGCAATAGTGTCCAAAGCTACAAGTTGGACGGGCGCTCGTAATGGTGTGACAGAGTATTTACGGCAATTCCCACTTCAAGAGCGTGTGGTAGCAAGTTAGGATGAAGTCCTAAGTGATGTATCCACATGAAAGGCGTGTTTTAGCGGAAGGCCATTAGATGTCATACATTCAGATGTATGGAAACCAGCCAAGACTACAACAATTTTAAGTTGCAGGTATTATGTTACATTCATTGATGACCACACTAGGAAAGTGTGGGTTTACTTTATGAAGGATAAAAGTGAGTATTTACTCACTTTCAGAGATTTAAAGCCTTGGTTGAGAAGGAAAAAGGCATGCAAATAAAATGCCTGAGATCAGATGGTGGGGGAGAATATTTCTCCAATGAGTTTAGCAATTTCTTAAGGAAGCAGGGAATCAAGAAACAATTTACATGCAGGTACACTCTGCAATAGAATGATGTTGCAGAAAGAAAAAACAAGCACATTACGGAAGTGGCACATGCCTTGATTGGCTGAAAAGAATATGCCACATTATTTTTTGGCAGAAGCAATAGAGCAACTGTGTACATTATGAACAGGACACCCACTGCAATTGTTCATGGTATGACACTTGAATAGAAGTTTACAGGCATAAGACCGGATGTGTCTCACTTGAAAGTGTTTGGGTGTATTGCATATGTGCATGCTCTTGATGAAGTGAGAACATAGTTGGATCCAAAGGTAGAGAAACGCATCTTTATTGGTTATGCTATGGTGCAAAAAAGTTATAAATGTTATAACTCTACCACTCGTGAGATGCGAGTAAGCAGAGATGTTTTTTGACGAGATAAGTAGCTGGTATGCACCAGCAGTTGAAGGCAACAGAAGATGCACATGTAAGAAGTGTTGATGCTACACCACATGTAGAGGAGAAATCATAGGTGCTTAGTGGACTTGGAGAGTCCTCTAACAGTGGATCCAATGTTAGCCCATGGTCAGGCAGGTTGGGGACAGATGTAGATACACATGTATCATGCAAAGGGAAGGAAAAGGAAGATCAACCTTTTGCGCCTGATCTGTTAGCATGTCACTCATATATAGATGGTGACTCTAGCGGCTTTGAGCAGAGCCTTGATGAGCCATCTGTGGTTACTCCTGGTGGTGTAAGGAGAACGAGGGTTGTTTTGAGGACACCAGGCAATGATCCAGGTGTACGCAGGTCTATGAGGATTAGGTACCTTGTTGACATATTGAGATATGATGAATATGCAACCCATCATTATGCTTACATGGTTAAAGCAATACAGGAATTACAATACATGAATTAGAGCCCACTTGTTTTGAGAAGGCACTTGGAAATAAGAAATGGAAAGATGCCATGAATGAGGAGATGGAAGCATTGGATACAAATACAACATGGGAGTTAGTGCCTTTGACTATTAAGGGAAAAAAAGGCAATTGGATAGACGTGGGTGTATAAAGTTAAGCATAATACTAATGGTTTAGTGAGCAGATATAAGGCGAGATTGGTGGCCAAAGGCTATGCATAACCTTATAGCATTGACTATGAAGAGACATTCAGGCCGGTTGCAAGAATGACAACCGTGAGAGCTGTCATTTCTATGGCTACAACAAAGGGTTGGTTTTTCCATAAGATGGATGCAAAGAATGCCTTCTTGCATGGTGATTTGCAAGAAGAAGTTTACATGATGTAGTCACTAGGCTATGAGCATGATGCACACCCAGATTTTGTGTGCAGGTTACGCAAAGCCTTCTTGTATGGCTTGAAATATGCACCCAAAGCATGGTCAAACAAAATCGGGAAGTATCTTGTTACCATTGGATTTCAAATATCCAATGCAAATTTTTCACCTTATGTGAAAAAGACAGATAGAGGGATCATGCTATGAGTGATAACGTTGACATACATGATGTCAGGAGGCTTTTGAAGAAAAAGTATGAGATGAAGGATTTAGGTGAGCTATGGTATTTCTTGGGCATAGCGATGATGAGATCACCTCATGGTAATTTTTTATTGCAGAGGAAATATGGCTTGGACATGTTGTCCAAGTATGGTATGACAGGCTGTAAAGCCTATTTCAATGCCATTGGAGCATAACACAAAGCTTTTCGCATATATAGGTGAGCTTTTAGAGGACCCCACTACATACAGGCGCATAGCAGGTAGCTTGATCTACATGACCATTACTAGGCTATAATTGAGTTATGTTGTTGGACTTGTGAGTCAGTTTATGCATGCCACTAAGAAGCCACACTTGGATGCAGCTAGACGGATTCTCAGGTACATAAAGTCCACACTTGGATGCAGCAGCAGGTACATAAAGTCCACATTTGATTATGGACTTTTCTATGAGGCTGGTATAGAGATATAGCTACATGGGTACACAGATGCTGATTGGGCTAGTAGTGTTGCAGACATGTGATCTACCAGTGGTTTTATGTTCTCATTTGGGAGTGCTACTATGAGTTGGAGCAATAAGAAGTAGCCAACAGTTGCCTTATTGAGTATAGAGGCAAAGTACAGGGGTCTTGCTATGGCAGCTTGTGAGATAGCTTAGTTTCAGAAGCTACTTGGTGATATGGGTGAGCCCGTGGATAGGGCAGTTGTCATTATTGTGACAACATGAGTAGCATATAGTTGGCTAGTAACCCAGTATACCATTCTAGAATGAAGCACATTGAAGTGCACTATCACTTTGTGAGAGGGAGAAGGTTCTAGGTGATGTAGATCTAGGTATATGTTAGCACACAAGTGGCTTACATCTTCACGAAGACACTGGAGCACAAAGAAGCTCAACAGGTTTAGGAGCTTACTTGGAGTGCAGTGTGTGGAGTTAAGCTCGAGGGGGAGTGTTGAGATATCAAGCTCAACTAGTGCTATGGCGGACATTGATGACCCGCCTGGGTGATAGCTTCTGCACTTAAGTCACTGGCATGGTTGGTGAGACTATGGTCGATATGCCGATGACAGACTGTGTGACAACCACTTTGGAGTACTAGAGTTATGGCATAGTTATAGCGCAAGCTCATATAGTCGGGTTTACACTATAGACCGAGCATTTTGTATGTTGTTGTAGGAGAGTACTTTCCCTTTATGTATGCACTCTTATCTTTTAGTTATATGGTTGTAGAGAAGAGAAGAAGATAGAAGAAAATTCAACCATCCATCTCTCTCTTGTGTCTTGCACTCTCTTGTGTGTGTGTGTGTGTGTGTGTTTGTGTGTTTGCTTGCAAGGAACTCAAGCTCTCTCTCTCTCCCCCACATTCTCTTTAAAACAATTAACAAAAAGATATAAACCAAACATCATGCTGACTGTGTGTATATAAAAAGATGATAAAGTATATGATATCTATCAATGGCTGAGTGACCAAAATAAAAAATGTATATATACACGTACTGTAACATGGATCCATGGCTATATACAAAACTCTGATGATCATCATGAAAAAGCAGAGTACAAAAGCTCTCCAGATGGAGAACTACAAACAAAATAAGCTATAACTAGCTATAACTAATCTAATGCTCCTCCTAATTCGAGCTACTATGTTGACGCCTGTGATCCTCTCTATCATCATCACCTCCGGTGCCTTGTTACCCACATGGTTCGGGGGAAGGTGATGGTCTAGCCTCCTGTAATGAATCATGATATACAAATGAAACGCTTGTTACTATTTAACTACATACCATATTATAAAGCTCAAAGAATTTTAAACAATTTCACCCTTCATACTCTTGCTTCTCCTCTTCTATGCTCTTTTTGTCTTCTATGAAAATCTTCTTAATTTCCCTTCATAGGTTTGTCACCGCCCCATCGCCTCTTGGATTATTGTGCCGCCGACTTCCCACATTGTCCATACACTAGGCTATTTTCATTTTTTCTCACCTGCGCTTCTCCACTCTAGTCGCCACACTATCTCTGTCTACCTAGGATCTATGTTATCCATCTTATGTACATTAGATGTTCCCACATACCATGTTTGTTTTCAGCTCTAGGCTCCTCTCACATTGTCTTTATTTATCAAATTCTAGTATTCAGTTCTCATATTGGCACAATGTGAACGATTTGATTTGAAATGTCTTTGCATTTTATTGTCTTCTCTTTTCTTGTAAGTATCTAAAACATTTGAAGTGTCTTTACATTTTGTTTTCTTCTTTTTTCTTGTAATTATTTAAAACATTAAAGTTGTCACCTTTCTTAGTCAAACAAAAGGCACATAAGTTTAATCAAGTGAAATGTTGTGGAAGCTTTGTTTCACATTCATTGAGAATATTATTTCTAAGTTGTTCAAGCGGACAATCTTGCCTTAAGAAAACAAATGTCACTAACCCATTAGCCATTCAAAAGTTAAAATCTATGAAGGGATTCTCGTTTGCATCATTAACATCCTCAATAAGTGAAACTAAAGAACCATTCACTTTGTGCGAGAGAATATAGTAGAATGATAAGATAAAGATTTGACTTTTGATAATATACTTGCAAGGATATGGAAACCTTCTTAAACTTTGCATTCACTCCCCCCCCACACCATCAAACCCATATTTCCCAAAAAAAAAACATATTTCCCTTTCCCTTGCTCCAAAATATATAAGAATATGTTTCCTACTTTTAAATCTCAACCTTAGTCTAAAGATTCAAGAAAATTATGAGTTTATATATTTTTCATACAAACATTATCTTTATAATTCTAATTGAGTAATTTACAAAACATTATCTTTGTGCACTGAAGCTCAATAATAAAAGCATGTACCACATTTAAATAGATTGAAATGATTGCCACTCAATATCTGAAGATGGGTTAACATCTATTAACAAATAAAATTGCATCAATATATATTCTAGTTATTTAAAACCAAAATAATAACATGTTACAACTCGGTCAATGGTAAGGAGGGGAGATGATTGAAGCTCTTTGTGCATGAACACATGGTGAACAAGTGTACTTCTTGATGGTTTTTTTTTTAATAGAACACATAGCAAAATATTTCACACACCCTTTCCAACTAGTAACAAACTCATTGCTAGAAAATATTTTTCTAACTTGTAAGAGAACCCCAACTTTCCTTGACACCATTCAAAGGAATCCAACTATTTTATTCATGAAGTGAATGGGAGTAAAGTCATTTACAGCATCCTTGCAATGCCAATATCAATCAAGTAACCTTGCAATGGGCTAACAAAAAGTAACACACTTCTTGTTTGTGTGAAGTCAAACAATTGTCTTGCATTTATTCAAAAAGTAAGATTCACCAAGGAGGGATATTTTACATTCTTTTGAGTGAAATCTTTTGTGAGGTGCTCTATTAGTACGTATCATAAAGCAAAAATCACTATGGTTTTTGATGTGTTTGGCAATAAATTTACTTGTTAATGAGATCTTCATGAGAAGCATAGCTTACTTTGGGCCAATACAATTAAATGTAAAGTGTCCAAGTTGTTCTATTTCTAGTTTTATGAGAGATTAAACGCATCAAATTACCATAACATGGTGAAGACTTTTGTTACAAAAGCTTGTAGACTATTGGTGGAGAGACTGTTTCACTTTAGACTAAAAGACATCCCAAATTTTGGTAAGTCCCTAACCACTCTTGAACATTAAGGCTAACCACATGAACCTCTTATTAGCAAGGGGGACCTCCACACTTGGTTGACCACCTATAGAGGGGACACCATAATTTATATCATGCCACCCATGAGATTCCTTCCATGATGTTTTGTAGACCTCCTATTAGCATTTAAAGGCAACTCTTAGCCCGACTCTTCATCTTAGGAGCTTGTGTGTACAACATATAAGGGACACTATAGGGCAAGGACGACATATCTTGGCTCAAAGAGCTCATTCTGCCTATTGCAATGCTAGGTGCTCAAGGCTTTTCTTTAGCTTCCCCCTCGTGATAAATGACCTAAAGTGAGTCAAATGGGCAAGAGAGAACTAGTGAGAACTTGGAAATTGGTCCCAAGTGAATGTAACCTTGAGATTTACATAGAAGATAAATATGTAAGAAGTTATGGGATCCAAATCAAGCAAGAAACATTGAATTTTAATTTGTTGACTCCCTAACTTATTTAATTTTCCGATTCTCTCCTTTCTACTCTTCTCCTCTTGACAATGGGAAATAATTTTTTTGGTTCATGGTATCTATTTTAAACTTGTTTCAATCTAGAGGATCTCTTGGGTATAGGAGCACTATTCAATTCCTTGGCATTGAAACCCCATCACACCACAAATAGCATAATGCTACTCTATGTTAAGTAGCTAATGTTACTCATCGATGCCCAACATCACATAAATCAACCCTAGGATTTTGTAAGGGTGTCATTCAATGAAACATATCAATACCCAACATCACATAAGAGGGTCATTCAATGAAACATATCAATACCCAACATCACATAAGGGTGTCGTTCAATGACACATATCGAGGGTGTCATTCAATGAAACATAATATATCTTGTGATGGTGTCGTTAAAAGGAATCCAATGAAAACATAATGAGACATAACATGGAAAAATATGATCTCCAAAATTGACAAAAAACGAAATGTTTTGGACCATTGGAAGAGTTTACATATGTATGGTTTATATAGAGGGGAAGCACGAGCCATCATGCATCAACATAATTATGTATCAAGGATCTCATCAAGAATCAAGATACAAATCAATGAGTGTGTGTGTGGATGTCATTTGCTTGTACATGATTACCTGAGCTCGGAAAAACAATGAATGGTAATGTTGATGAAAAGGATAAGAAGGGACAAATTTTTTGATCTACACATACATGCACATGATGCAACATGAGGATGTGCGTGTAGCAAGTTAGTTTTGAACACTGGTTCTTATTAGTAGGTCAGTAGTGAGTTATAAAAGCTATTATGCTGTACTGAGGCCGTGCTTCGTTGCGGCTTCCCACACCACATCTATTTGGTCTACATCAACGGCCCCCACTTCATGATGCTCCCATCCTTCCAATGCATGAATCAAACCGCCAGCATGGCAAGCATGTACCACATACCTAGGCATGGTGTGCTGAAAAAACACCCCCCACACATGTGCAACAACAAGCCAATTGTTAGGGGACATCATACGTTAACTAGACTAGTGGGAACGCGCTGCTACCGCTGCAGTCTGTCCCCCCTTTACACTCTTGCCATGTGGCAAAATGAGATGGTCACAGAGTGACACGCAGGTGAATGCATCACAAATTGTAGACTCTTACTACCTAGTAAACAAAATTTAATAATTAAAAGCAAGATTATTATCCCACAATACATAAGTTATTATTAAAGATCGTTACAAATAGTAGATGTCGTGAAAAACATAATGTAATTAATAACAGCATTATAAATGATGGGTGCAATTTAATAGTTAATTATATAAGAAGTTTACCGAATACTAACTTACTATCAATACATAAGTTATTATTAATTAATAGTTGATGTTGTGAATAACATAATGTAGTTAATCACAGCATGGGTGCAATTTAATAATTAATTATAAGAAATTTACTGAATAAAATCGATCTCCTTACCTCGCATGAATTGAGTCCCCGCACAAGCTTCTCTGGCAGCCTAATGTTTGCCGAATCACTGTAAGAACAATCTCGCCGGAAATGCAGAATGGGGGGTAGTGTGAACTGGTAGAAGTGCGTGCCCGTGGGCGCCAGCTTCTGGGCGCCATAGCCCGCCCACTTGCCTATGATCCAAGTCTGCATGCAGGAAACGCAGACTAAGCACGTAAAACTTGATTAACATTCAAGAAATCGTGCTGCACAGTGCAGTGCAGATAGCAATTATAATCACCTTGCAATTCTGTCCGGCTTGATATTTGGTGGCACGGATTAGAAATTGTTGGCAGTCTTTGGGAGCCTCTTTCTTAACTGCCTCGAACCGCTCTTCACAGGCGGTGAGCATCTGCAATGCAATGGGCAACATCAAATCTCTCTCACACACACACACACACAGGCAGGCCTGGTGAGAGCCTCTCTGGTTTCTGAGATCATTACATACCAGAACTCTCACGCGCTTCCGAGCGAGGTAGACAGCAATGGCCTTGCCAATCTTGGAGGTGCTCCCAGTCAAGAAGACCTCCGTCACGTCCTCGGGTAGCTCGCGCAAGATGACGGCCGTTGTCAGAGTGTTGCCATGGCACACCCTCACCTTGAGCCCCTTGTGCTTGTCCACAAACAAAAGCCCGCCACCATTCATTGCCTCGTTCTGACACCCAAATGTCAAGCATAAGACCAAACTGCTGTTAAGGTGTGTGTGTATGTGTGTGTGTGTGTGTGTGTGTGAGTGAGAGAGAGAGAGAGAGAGAGAGAGATACTTTAGTAGACTCTTTGTGTGTGTGTGTGTGTGTGTGAGAGAGAGAGAGAGAGAGAGAGACCTTGTTCAAAGCGCCTAGTGTTAACACTTTAACACCCATCCTGTCAGCTTCTAGAATAGCTTGCTCAAGCATCTTGTTGATCTTGTGGAAGGCATTTGGAAGAAAATACTAACCCCCCCCCCCCCCCCCCCCCACCCCCACACACACACACACACACAAAAACATACCACACTTCAAAACTCAATCAAAAGGGAGTTTTTTATGCTAATGCACTGTTCATTTCACAATGAGAAAACACTCACTTGGAATCCAAGCACAGGGAGGGACCATGTCTGATGGGTGACACCATGGAAGGTGTACTGGGAGACCACACAAGCTTTCCCCCATATCCAAGCAATGCTTATTCCCAAGGAAACCAGAGGGAGGAGGGGGAATGCCCACCACGGTGAGCCATCACGAGGGAAAGATGAGAAGGTTCTGAGGATGAATCCCACATGAATTCCTCCTATGAAGTCCACTGCATGTGGTACAAACACTGAATCCGGCACCACCACTTCTCTCCCTGCATCATTAAGCCACAACTTTAGGGCATTAACAAGGTAGCTAATTGTAGATATCTTTCAAACCCATCAACAAGCTGAGTAATATTAATGGAAACAGTGTGCAGCATGAGACCTTATTAGGCCATCTAACAAGCTAGCTAGCCATAGAAACCTCATTGACAAGCAAGCTAACTACTATCAAACATTACATTAAATTAATCAAGACTAAATTAACAGCACTAAAGTGAATTTCCCATGTAATGGGATAAACAAGGGGCAAAAACCTCAATGCACAACGTTATGACACGCACTAAAGAACACACTAAATTGAACTAATCCGCATGTAAAAGGTACCTTTGTTTCTGAGTTCTTGGTGTAGTTTGAAGGCTCCTTTGTTCAATGTGCCACCAAGGTAGTCATACAAAGGCATGAAAAGGCAGAAGTTCTCAGTCCCAAGTCTGTGATGGAGGGAATGGTAACTGTAGCCATGGATAAATCACACAGATGATGGGGCTTAGGATGTGCAATTATTATGTTAAAAGCATTCAAGGTGTTAATTGTAATACAATATGTGTCTAATACAGAAATAATATTTGTAGGTATGTATATATGTACATTTACACATACGTGTGGAGTATGTGCGTGCATGCAAAACAAGCACTCATATATCAGGCATGCATATATGTATGCGTGTGTACACACTATATATGAATGTGAGGCTTGAGCATGTGTGTACATTCATACATACATATATGTCAGAGAGATAGAGAGAGAGAGAGAGAGAAAGAGAGAGTGTGTGTGTGTGTGCGCGCGCGCGCGCCCGCACTTGTACAGCATGTGTACATAATGTACATATGCATATAATACACGCTGTGATGCATGCATGTATTACATACATACATGTACACACATACACATGCATACAGTGCGCATACATAATGTACATATACATGTACATAATACACACTGTGACGCATGCATGTATTACATACATATGTATATAGTGTGCATATACATAAGGAAAGAAAAGGTTTATTGAGTTATTTATGCATTCTCTTTTACTGTATCTCTAAAAAATATATACACCAACTCATAAACACTTACGAGGGGGTGATGAGGAGGTATTGTAGGAATGGGAGGCGTCGGAAGGGCAAGCTCGGGACCACCTCCACATTAGAATGGATCATGTTTCTCATGAAGTCAAAGCAGAATACATAGGCATACAAGGCCCCCAATGAGGCTTTCCCAGCCACCATCACACCACATATGGGTAAGGCCATCACAGCAGTTAACCAAACATGCTCCAAAAGTGTGCCTGTGCCAGCTGCATCACATAACCCAAAAATTGCCTCAACTTCCACTCCTTGTGAGTTGGACACACTATGGTTTCAAATTCGTTCACCTATATTATATATCATGGTGTTAATTATTCACTGCAAGAAACCATTCACTTCCCCACCATAGCTGATTCATTCTCGTGCACCATATACAATGTTAAATCCTTCATTTCTTGAATAGAACATCGATGTGTATGATTAATCAACTCAGAGAAATAAATAAACGTTATTTCTTCATAGGTCTTACAATGCTTCTACGGCATTGAAGTAACAACTCTTGATTTATTGGGTGGTAGGTTCTAAGCATGGTCAAAACAATGGAAATAGACATTAATTAGAACTGGTACCAAGATGTGTTGACAGACATTAATTAGAACGATTTAGCCGATTAATGAATACCATTACAACGCTGGGCCTACTATAGTTGCATGTGTTAACTTTTGATTAGTATTAAGTTCTAAGCATGGTATTAATGAATACCATTACAACGTTGGGCTTACTATGGCTGCATGTGTTAACTTTTGATTAAGTACTAAGCATGGTATTACTGATGTAGAATATACAATATTCTAGGTTACAAGAAAGAGGGGGGGGGGGGGGGGTGTTTGATAAATATGGCCAGAAGTAAGTAGTACTTACCAGTGGATGGCTCAGGAGTTGTTGAAGCATGGTGAAGAGAGTGGTATCCAGTGTAGAGGTACTTGGAGCCATGGAAAGCACGGTGGACTAAATAGTATATGCATTCCGTTGGCCCCATGTGAAGAAGCAAGAGGAGCACTATGCCTCTCCAATCCATGATGGGTAACTCGGATATCAAGGTGGGTTTCATCCAGGCTTGGGCAGCTGAGGCCACCAATGCTTGTAAAATTATATAGTTATCCCTACAAAACAAGAGAAGGGAAGAAATGACATGTTGGATGAAGACCACATGGTTTTCCCATTTGATCCTCACTCTCTCTCTCTCTCTAACACACACACACACTCGTTTTCACTGTGTATGATCTCTCTCTCTCACACACACACACACACACGCGCGTTCACTCACTCTTACCCAAACTCACAACTACGTTACGTTATGGAATAAACCCACCTTCCTCCCTCTTAATCAAACTTAACCTAGTGATTTAGTTGATTAACTGAGGGAAAATGCGAGAGCTTTACCAGTCGAACTCTCTGTCAACTTGCTCGAACTCAATCAAAGGGTCTTGGATGGTGAGGCTTTTGGAGATGATGTGGGATCTTGATAGAGTGTGCCACACCTCATAGATGCAGCATCTCACGACAGAGAGTATGAGAATGTGGAAGCAAGCATCATACATAAAAGACTCCCCCTTGTAACACTTCAGAAACACTTGGGCGCCCAAAGGAACATATAAGAAGTACTGCATTGAAAACAAAAATATATATTTACAAGAGAAACAAAATATAGCATGATTTAAACCAGACGCAAGAAAAACAACATAATTTAAATACTGTATTGTACACAAAGTAACATTCAGCATGACCTCAAGTGATGATCCATTGTACTTAAGGCTAGATTAAACCCATTGATAGAAGAGCTTAGGAAAAAAACACTCTCGTCTCTTATATGCACTGCATGAGATACAAGAACTTAGGACATAAACACTCTCCTAATTATTACCTTATAAGTTTTAGCCCACTCCCATGGCCAAGAAGCCAACGGAGCTGATTCGGGTGCCATGAATCCTCTTCTCCAACCTCAGGCTTCTCTCTCCTTAAAATGCCACTCTCTTCTTCACAGTCCCCTCTTCTCAGGTTGCCACTCAAGTTGAAGCACAATCTAAGGCAAGCTGGCTTTTCATATAGCGAGAGAGAGAGAGAGAGAGAGAGAGAAGAAGTACAACAACAACTTTATATAGAGTCCTCTTGAATACACCCACAAAGGCAAGCTGGCTTTTCACGTAGAGAGAGAGTGAGAGAGAGAGAAGCACACACTAGCGAGCAGAGAGTCCTCTTGAATACACCCACAAAGGCAAGCTGGCTGCTATGAGAGAGAGAGAGAGAGAGAAGCACACCCCTAGTGAGTCGTGAGACCGACTGAGTCATAGAGTGCTCTTAATTACAGCCAACATGCACATTGCAACCTCAAATAACAGTGGAGTGGACAGTGGAGAGTGGAGCGCAACTGTCACACAGTGCATGTGAAGTTGTGAACCAAGCGAATTCACACGATTTCACAGCATGAGAAATGCAGCTTTTTGACGTTTTGGACATCGCAGACTACAGTCACAGAGTGGCAGCAGAGTATTGAATGCCACATGATCAATCAAGGAGAGCAACAACAGCTGCGGAGCATTCCAGAATCCAGATCCCCGTGTCACGCTCTCATTCTCTACACTGTAAGCTCTGATGAGTGACGAAGGGCGCCTTTTTCCTTGCAGCAAAAGTCCAACACCTTTATACAAGTTTTAAAAAACCTTCAATGTAATATATACCTGCCAATATAAAATACTCTCTCACAAGTGTTGTAGTAAAAGAGGGCCCTCACACGGCACGTGGTGGGTAGCGCTAGCCTCCACCCACCCCAATCCAAGCCGGTAAGTACGTTCCAGTTGCCTTTACTAATTTGGAAAGCTGGAATTAACGTCACCTCCGCTCCATGCCTCCACCTACAAATGTGCCATGTTTTCACCCAAGCCAAGGGTTCTCAAACATCCTCTGATCACGATATCCTTCAATATATATATATATATATATATATTCACCCAAACATATATTAAAGATCTCTCAAATCCTTATGTAACTGCTCTTTGGTGTATAAATATATATATATATATTGGTCCAAAAAAAAGATCTCTCAAATCCTTATGTAATATGTATTCAGGCTACTCCCACATTCATTAAGTAGTGCCCCTCAAAGGACACTAATTAATGAAAACTACTAAAGTTTAAACCTTAGAACTCTCTCTCCCCACACCCTCTCTCCCCGTTTCTCTCTGCACAGCCCCACACCCTCCCTCCCTCTCTCCCCATTTCTCGCTGCACAACTCACACCCTCCCTCCCTCTCCCCGTTTCTCTCAACGCATCCCCACACCCTCCCTCCCTCTCCCCATTTCTCTCTGCACATCCCCAAACCCTCCCTCCCTCTCTCCCCATTTCTCTCACCGCAACCCCACACCCTCCCTCCCTCTCCCCGTTTCTCTCTGCACAGCCCACACCCTCTCTCCCCGTTTCTCTCTACACAGGCCCACACCCTCCCTCCCTCCCTCCCTGTTTCTCTCTACGCAGTCCCACAACCTCTCGTGCTCTCTCCACGTTTCTCTTTGCGCAGCCCCAGACCTTCCTCCTTATCTCCCTTTTTCTCTCTGTGCAGCCCCACACCCTCCATCCTCCTCCCATCGCCACCATCTGTCTCTCTCCCCCCGTCCCCCCAACCTGTCTCACATTACACAAAGAGCAAAGAAAAAAATAAAATGTGTTCGTCATTTCTTTGAGATTGCATGAATCCTCCATAATGTTATGTGCAAGTCATATTATGTGCATATACTAGGAGGCTAACCCACCCTAGGCATGTGAGCATGGGATCATGGGAACATGCTCTAGTGGGACAAGGGTTAGACCTAACCAGGGTTGGGGTTAGGGTCAGGAAACCAAGGGTCACACATGGAAATGGAGGGTCAAGAGTCACTTGACAGCTCTCCTATATAATAGGAGCATGGGGCACTCTCAAGGGATGTTATCTTGTATGTAGAGCATAGTATCTACTCTCTTGTCATTTCATACTAGAGCTACGTGCTGCTAGATTGAAGACATACCTCTTGGTGGTATGGGACACCAAGGATAGGTATGTGGTTCTTCATCACTATGATGTGTGCACCCTTGGGCGCTTAGGGGTGGTCGGGTGGTTGAGTATATGCCTGGATTGTGTGTGTTTATGCATAGTGATTAGCTAGAGCCATCTTTGGGGTTTTAACACAGAACCCCCGAGTCCCACGCAGCATCTCCATAATTTTTTTTGAATTATTTTACCTAAGGTCCTCCCGCCCGCTAAGGTCCCATCACTTTCCCCCTTCCTAACTAAATAATTAATACCCAAACAAAATTTGGCACCCATATTCACCCAAACCCTAATTGTCATCCTTGTATTAGAAATTAAGAGGAAATTAGCATGGTTGCAAACCTTAGGAAGCCTACCCCAAAATGTGTATCCGTCGTCAAGATCTTCCACCCCCCGCCAATTTGTAACATCCACCTCAACAGCCCCACTTGGGAAGAGAGAGAGAGAGAGAGAGAGAAAGAGAGATTGTTTTAAACGTCTCAAAGGGTCTATGAGACTGACAATGAGTACACATAATCCATGAAAAAATAAATATAGGAATAATGGCAAAAAATAAACGTATACCATATAAGTAAGTGGGCCCATGGATACAAAAGAGAGTCAAAGCTCATCCTCGTATTCTTGTGAGACATTACATCTCTATGGCATCTCAGAATATATTGTATCTGTAGTTGGCATGTGGAGGGTCTAGATAGATCTCTAGGTGTGAGGGGATGTTGTTATAAGAGGGTCACAGACTCGGTTGCAACATACATGCTCTCTTTCCTCTTGGGCGAGTTTGCATGGTGGGAGTCATGATTGTCTAACAAGAACCAAAAAAGTATGTGATGAAAGGTTTGGGAGGTGTCCTACGATTGTTACCTCGTGGAAGTCTTTCAATGAGACGACAAAGCTCCATCAAGTACAAGCCCAAACACCTATGACCTCTATATATTAAGTTGTTAGATTATTTGCATGGAGCCCAGATATTCACACGGATTGATTTGAACTCAGAATATTATCAGCTTATGATCATGGACATGATTAGGAAGCAGGATATTAATATGTGATATGGACATTACGTGTTCATAATAATGCCATTCAGATTGACGAATTCCCCTGCTATCTTTAATTGATTAATGTAAGAAATCTTCAGAGAGCATCTGGATGATTTAATATTACTCTTCCTTGATGATATTACGGTTTACTCCAAGAATGATGCTGATCATGAGAAACATATGCATGAAGTCTTGGAAACTCTTGGAAAGGATTAACTTTTTGCCAAGAAGAGTAAGTGTACTGACCAAATTGAATATTTAGGATGCATAGTGTCAAATGATGGTATATTAGCTAATCTCGCAAAGCTACAAGCTATCATTGATTGGTCAGAACCGAAGACGATGGTATTCTAGTTTACTCCAAGAATGAAGCTAATCATGAGAAACATATAGGTAAATTCTGGAAACTCTTGGAAAGAATAAAATTTTCGCAAGAAGAGTAAGTGTACTAACCAAAATGAATATTTAGGGTTCATAGGGGTCGAATGATAATATATTAGCTGATCTCACAAAGCTGCAACCTATGATTGATTGGCCGAAACCGAAGATGGTAAAGTAAGTCGTCAGAGGATTCCTACGATTGACAGGGTGGTATCGGATTTTGCTTTTGATAAGCTAAAGGTTTCTTTAGTGACTAATCCGGTGTTGAAATTGCTAGAGTTTGGGAAGACCTTTGAAGTTATTTACTGATAGTGGATTCACTATCGAAGAAATTCTAATGTAAGAGAGACATCCCATAGCTTATGAGTCTTGAAAATTAAGACCTCATGAAACTATGATGTCCATGATCTTGAGTTTCTTGTAGTAGTGCACACCCTGATGAAGATTTAGTGACAATATCTTCGCGGGTAGAAGTTTACCTTGGTTACAGACCATAAGAGTTTAAAGTGGATTTTCACCCAAAATAATCTTAACATGAGGCAAAGAAGATGGACGAAGATACTTCAAGAGTTTGATTTTGAGATCAAGTACAAATCTCGCAATGAGAATTGGAGTCAAGCTTACAAACTTTTGCAAGACATTTCGCAACAAGCACACACCTGAGTGTCTTAAGAAACCTGACCACCGCTGAAACTAGTAGCGAAGAGTCCATGGAAGAAGAGCTAAGATACACTAGGTTTGGGGAAGAGGAGAAACCACTCTCCCTAACCAGGTCCAGTGGTATCATTGATATCGCCTAGGGATTTTTTGGTCTCCAAACTAGTCATGACGAAGAAGTGCAATCTGCGGTGGGCATGGGTCCATCAGCCAGGCGCTGGACTCGGAACGATAAGAACTGCCCATGCAAATGTCGAATTCTAGGTTGTTGAATACTGACACCCCCCTAATGAGATGGGACATGGAAAGTGCGGCCAGGACAGGTCAAATATTCTTCCCCACCTCCAAGGAAGTAGAGTTAGGTCTCAGAAGGAGTGAGGTGGAATGACCCTACGAGAATTGAGCTTAAGGAAACAAGAGCTCGATACTCGAAGGGCGAGAGTTGAGCAAAAGGAAATGGGAAGTTTAAACCCACTCCAATCACGAGGTAAGGAACCAGAATTGGTTATGGGAAGAAGTGAGGGAGAAATTCCAAACTTGGAACCCATAAATGAGGAATCCAGAGCGGAGGAAGGTTTTACAACCATAGAAGAGGAGGATAACCTAGCAAGAGTGGAGGGCGAAGTAGAGGACCATCTATACACACCAAAAAGGATATTGAGCAGATGATCAATCACCCCTACGTTCCTACAAGACATGGAACTTATGATTCTGCAAAGACGTACGGAGGCGATTAATGATGAGCCACTCCAAGGTACAGCGGCATAACCATCCCATGGACCAGAAATACCTAGAAGAGCCAATACAAGAAGGGGACGAGGTCTAAGAAGGGGGAAGCAATTCCTCAAAGGCCAAGGATGAATCCAACCATGGACCTTAATGTAGTCACAAGGACAGACTTGCTAAATATGGCAGCAGAGATGGGCTAAGGAATGGTCAGAGAACTAGGAACTGCTCTAGAATCCCGACCCTCCCAGATGAAACCACATATCATTTCCAAACTCGTCCAAAAATTTTCTGGGAACAGAGATCTTGTCCAACATGTAGAGATTTTTGAATCCACATGTGAAACTTGCGGGCCTATTAGTGATGTGACAATTATTGATGCCTTCTCACACTGACCTTGGAAGGAAAAGCTTATAGTGGTTCCAAACCCTCAAGCCTGAGGATAAGGTTAGCTTCACAAGACTCAAGAACGTTTTGTGCCCAGTTTTGCCCGAAGTGGTGACAGATGTAGCCCTGTTAGCACAGTCACATGAGAGACTATTTATCTCATCTTAAGCACTTAAATTCAAGGTGCAAACTACGGGAGAGGTTAACTGATGATCAGTTATTGCCTTGCTTCCGGAGAGGGGAGAGACCACAAAATGTATGATTACCTGGTACTAGCCCGACCCGCTACCCTTGATGCATGTTGCAAACTAGAAATTGAATATGAAGATAATATGTTGGAATTGCTGCAACCGGAAGATGTTAAACATCTTCAGCAACTACGACTTCGCGTGTCTCGAGTCACCAAGAAATTGGAACTCAAAGCAAGCAAGTCGAAAACATGACGGTGGATGAGCTCAGTAATGCCATATTAGAGAAATTGAAAGTAAAGGAAAGAAGAGAAACATCTGGGCATGGGCATAATCATCTTTACCCCCACAGGGCATTGGTGTGGTACTCTATGTGTAGATTGAATCATACTACCACCGAGTGTCCACAATTAAGAGAGCAAGGCCATTACTCTATTGTGCCCACTATGTAAAATTAGGAAATCATGACACTTTAATGTGTAGATTTCCAAGATTTCAAAATGTTGCACAGCTGCCAGCACTTAGAGCCCCATTGGCTTTACCTGCACCACCTGTACAGATCACCGCTATTGCTGGACAACCCAACTCTTTCTACTTACCTAGGGGGATGTTCCGGGTACAAGACGCTTCACCTCTGCCACCACTAGTTCTACCACCAATGGTGCATGAAGTAGAACTTAGCGGAGAGTACTACGAGGAAATGACGGAGGTCACGTCGGAATATTACTTTCTACAGAATAACACGCCAGTACCTACTATGTTTCAAACCACGGTAAAATGGAAGGGCAAGGACATGAACTCGAACCTTAGAAGAGGACCACTATAATGTTTTGGCTGTGGAGAGTCGCATCATCGAGTCGTCGAGTGCCCAAACAAGAACATGGTTTATACGCACCAACCCCAACAAGTCGTCGAGTGCCAGTACTCACCTGTACTAAATGTGGGATTGATCATTTGATCAAGGATTGTCCATACCACGCAAGTGGCTCAACTTCTATTGCCAATCAGGCCACCATCCAGACCATTAGTGCACAACTTGGAAATATCACACCACTCAACGTCCTAACAAGAGCTCAAGCTCAATTAGGAGACAAGGGAAAGAACCGAGCGGATGCGACTATTTCTAGAACTGGCTGCAGGAGAAGAGTGAAAAAAGTGGGTAAGGGTGACACAAGGGTCACAATCCAAGATGGATCCGAAGAAGATACATTGGCTCCACCCAATCGAGGGAAGAGGCGGATCAACAAGGGGCCGGGACCAAGAAGAGAAAAGGGAGCAACCAACAACTCCTAAAGGGGTCGGTGAATACCCCAATGCCGACGAGGAAATAAGAAAGCTCGAAGATGCCAGGGCCTTAGTCGAAGAGTGCCAACAGCTTCATGAAGCCAAGCTAAGGGCTAACCGGGTCACGGATACAATTTATCCACAAAACAAGCCAACCAGGGAAAGGGAATTGGACGTGCCTACCCCAATTCTAGAAGAAATAGAAGAAGGGTCCCAAGCAAACACACTGTCCAGAATGTTTGAGGAAAATGTGTTGGGGGAGTCCATCCATTCCTTCCATATGGAGGAATACGAGGCACATATATAGGGAGAGCCCTCTATCCACGCCTGTACAATTACCATTAGGGCAACTGTTATGTAATTCACTAACATGGACAAACATAAAAGAATGGGTAGAAGCCAGCCACCACCGATACTATAGAATGAGGCTTTGCCACCTTTGGCAGAAAGAACCTTGAGACACACAAGGAAAACCCGAGTTGTTTTAAGATACCAGTTAATCAACTGGGATGTTACTACGAAAGCGACGACACAAATGCTACAATCTCGATTCATCATAATGGGTACCATGCACTGGCTATCCTGGATGGTGGGGTGGGGGTTAGCATCATCACAAAATGTTGCTGGGAAAACTAGGGGAAACTTGATCTAAAAAAAGCAGATCTAATCGTTAAAATGGCTGACGGAATATCTTCGAGGCCTATTGGACTTCTGGAGAATGTGAAATTCAAACTCTACATTTTGCTACCATCATACATTTGTGGTCATGGACTTCCTGTGCTAACCTGATTCATATGACATAATATTGGGGAGACCCTTCATGAGGGAATCCAAATTGGTGCATGATTGGGCCTTAGATCATGTGTCCCCAATCATGTGTATGTATGCAGGGATTCACAAATCTTAAAGATTGATCTGAGAACATGGAAAGCACAACCCATGGAAGGGCAATTGTTCAGTAATGATTCGGTCACAATGGAACGGACCACCTCTATTCAAACATGCCAGCCCCTCGGTGGGAGATCCCAAGGAAGAAGAGGAAATGGAAATGTATCCGTCACTTCCTCCTCTCCGGACTTCAGTGAAAACTAGGATGCATGTGTTGGCCACCATGGATGTGATGCAACCCAGGGGGACCCAATATGTGGAATATGAAACCGTCCCCACAACCTCTATCTGTATGGTTAATTGGCAGACCATTGATGAAGCATCAGAAGAGGAAACATCGAGTACAGAAGGGACCATAGCACAAGGCCGTACCAATGCCCAACGCCTCAGATGGTGGCGAAAATAGAAACGATATATAGCCCGACGAAATGTCCTATTACAAAGAAAACCCACGGATGCCTAGTGGTTGAGATACCTTGAGACCACTAAGGTATATGATGAGTTCTCCAAGGATTGGGGTGAGGAGTTGAGTAAGATATCGTTGGAGGGAAGACACAAGGAGAAAGTCGCTCTTCAAGAGCTAGAAACACCCAAGCTTACAAAATCTGGGCGTCGAAAACGCAATAAAGCCTTGGCAGAAGCAGAACGTGAGGACAAACCAGAAGTGAAAATGAGGACAAACCAGACTTGCTCTCAGTACTCGACCACTTCAAAACCTATATTGTTGGCAAAAACAGTATAGGTGGTTTGACTAACGACAACAAAGGTTAAGGAGGATGGGTTGTCCACATCATACAATGGCCCAATAGCAGAAGTCAAGGAAGGGGATATTGTGGGACCAGGGGAGGAAGCTCGACCCGTATACATTGCTAAGGACTTGACTTCGGCTTAAGAAGATGAGCTCGTCGCTCTCCTTAAGGAATTGAAGGACTGTTTTGCTTGGAATTACAAAGAGATGAAGGGGGTACCACCTGAGGTAGTACATCATACGATTCCAATTATGGAAGGGTCGAGACCAACCAGGCAAAAACCATACCAGATGAATCCTAAGTATGCGGCCATTGTAAAGGAGGAAATAGACAAGCTCATTGTACAGATTTCATCTATGAAATCGAACATACGGATTGGTTGTCACCAATCGTGATAGTGCCAAAAAAGAATGAAAAACTTAGGGTATGTGTTGATCTTAAAAAGGTCAACAACGCAGCCACTAGGAAAGACCATTATCCACCACTGCCCTATACGGAACATGTTTTGGAAAGAGTGGCTGGGGAAGAAGCTTACAGCTTCTTAGATGGATTCTCCGGTTACAATCAGGTGTCCATATCACTAGAGGACCAGCACTAGACAGCTTTCAATACAATGTGGGGGACATTTGCACATACAAGGTTATGCCCTTCGGCTCATCAATGCCCCATCAAAATTTCAACAGTTGATGTGCACAGCCTTTAAGGACTACTTACAAAAGTGGTTAGAGGTATGCATTGATAATCTGTGTACACACTCTCGATGGACAAACCATCTGGCCTGCTTGAGGAAAGTGTTTGAGCGATGTCGATTATATCGCATATCCTTGAACCCTTTAAAGTGTCAGTTTTGAGTTAAACATGGTGTGTTAATGGGACACATTGTCTCAAAGAATGATATATCCACGGATGATAGCAAGGTCAAGCTGATATTGGAGTTGCCACCACCCACCAATTACAAGGGTGTGCAAAGATTTATGGACCATGTGGGGTATTATCGCCGCTTCATAATTTTCTATACTGAAATAGCTAAGCCATTGTACAAGCTCCTCATTGTCTTTAAATGGACAGAGGAATGCCAGGAAGCATATGATCGACTAAAGCAAGCATTGGCTACTACACCAATTCTACGACCCCCTAATTGGGTGCTCATATTTCACGTGCATATTGATGCATCAAATTTTGCTATTGGTTGTGTACTAGCCTAGCCTGGTGAGTTCAAATTAGACTATCCAGTCTGCTTCGCTAGTCGTTATTAGCTAAATGATGCAAAGGTGAACTACACCACCACGAAGAAGAAGGATTGGCCATGGTTTACACCGTTAAGAAATATTGACATTACCTCTTGGCCAACAAATTCGTATTCTTCGTGGACCATCCAGCCTTATTATACCTAGTGAATAAGCCTTGCACCACGGGGAGAATCACACGATGGTTGCTATTATTATTGGAATTCGACTTTATAGCCACGGTAAGAAAAGGAACACATGTATTAGCCGATCATATGTCAAGAATTCTAAATTTGGAACCAGCAACAACTGGTGTTGATGATGATCTTGTTTGTTAGTTGGACATGATGGTACCCGAATGGAGTGAGGAGATCTCAGATTACCTAGCTTATGGTTTTTCGCCAAGAAATACCTTTGAAAAAAGATAAAATGTGGCATCTTATCAAGCTTGCTACACCTTATACTGATTGCGGGAGAACTATATAAGCTAGGAAAAGATAATGTGCTAAGAAGATGCATTAGAGAAGATGAGTTTTTCACCATATTGGATGAAGCTCATTCAGGGATAGCAAGTGGGCATTTTGCTAGAGAGATCACAGCTTGAAAAGTGCTTTAAGCAGGACTATGGTGGCCTACGTTATTTGGAGACGCCATAGAATTTGTCAAAATATGCGAAGAATGTCAACGTTTCACTATTCCACAACAAAAGGACAAGATGCCGCTCACCCCTATTATTGTAAGACAACCATTTGAGAAATGGGGAGTAGATTTTGTTGGACCTATTAGTCCAGCGGCACATCCATCCCAAACCCGATACGTGATCGTGGCCATGGACTATTTCACAAAAAGGTCTAGCGGTGCCACCTCCTCACAACGCACATGCTCCACGATCGTAACGCCGCCCTCTGGAAACATGTAAACGATGCATCCACACAAGTGCAAAAATTAAAAGACAACTTGGAAGCAGCTGAAGCTACCCATAAGGATGTAATCATGAAGAGCTTGAAGGCCACAGAGGAGCAAGAGAACATGTATAAAGCCCTGGAGAGCAATAACATGATCCTCAGCCAAACAATCATGCAAAGAATCAAGAAAAGATATTAACCCCATTTATGGTGGTCAACTAGGCGGTTGGCTTCAATGGGCCCCACTTTATTTTCTTTGAAGTGTTTGGAGTCATTACAAAGTGATTGGCATCAAAGGTTTTATTAATTTGGATCACTTTGTAATTTTGTCATCCCGAGTGGTTTTTTGCACTTAATGCATAACTTATTATTTTTGAGTGATTTTTCAGCTCTAATGAGCTATACATCATGTAAACAAGGGATAACCGAGCTAAGTGTAATGCTCGCAACGAGTTCACATGTATACTAGTAGTCTAGCACACACAAGACAATAGATTTATTCAATGGCCACATGTGCCTAGGTGCCTGGTCACTTTTAATAAGTTTGTATAAAGAATAACTCATCTAATGATGGACACTTCCCTTGTGTGAGAATTAAGAGCTCTTCCTTCTTCTTCTTTCCTATATCTCTTGCGTGTAAGTGAGAGAGTGAGTGTGAGTTTGAGGGCTTTCTTCTCCACCTCCATAGCTTCTTGTTGTTGTGAGAGGGACTTCTATCTTGGACCACCAGAGCCAACGCTCCAACTCTTATAGTAGGCGGGAGTCAATGTTGCTAAGGAGGTTTGAAATTTCTATTTCTCAGACCATTCTTGGAGCATCTAATTCCTTGAATCTTCTGGTTGCGTCTTCTTGGGCCCGCCTAGCCGTTGCTTCAGTGATTTGTTGGAGCCTTTGGGTAGCTAGCCTCTAAGTGTTGTGTAGTTATTGTGTAAGCTGCGCCATTGCCTCTTGGTGTGCCAACTCTTTTCTTTGTACTTCGGCCTGGCTTGCACTTATTGTGTCATTAAATGTTCTAATCTTTTCTGCATGGGTCTTGTTTGTTTGTTCCCTCTCGTGTTGTAAATGAGTTGCCCTTTCCTCTGTTGCCTTTAGCTATGTTGTTAGCTACTAGATTTGGCATTACAAATCTTCTTCTTTGGCCTTGGCATTGGTTTGGAGCTCTTGTATTTGGTGTGCATGAAGTATAGTGAGCTCATTTGTGTGGGTGACCTCTTTTTGAAGCTACTCCTTAGCTTGTTCTAATTTTGCATTGAGGTCCACATTGTAGGTCCCGTCTTCAGACCTATGCGGTTAAGTGCAAGTCGAGGGGTTGGTCATGTGTCAATGTAGAAGAAGTTGGAAGTTTGACTTGAAAGTTTGTCCACATGTCAAGAGATGAAGCGTGTCACGAACCTTTGATGCAACTAGATTGGTTGCTTGTAAATGTCTACTTTCAAGGTATTGATAAATATATGGAGTGGCTTAACGAGGTTTCAGATGTCAGCAAGTGTAATGCAACTGCACAGGTACACACAAATAAAGAGTGCCTAATGCATGCGCTTGAAAAATGCAAGCACCTATATGCATCACAAAAAGAAAGCGGAATGCTGTGCAAGTAAAGCATATTGATGGGTTCTTCAAGTTATATGTTGTACCTTGGGCCAGTGTTACCACCACCAAGGTCCCCCTATCCAAGATGTACTTGAAGGGATTTTGCGGGCGAGGTTTCAAAGGAAACTCATCTCTCTCTCTTTTTAAATAACTGTAAATAAAATAAAATAAATAATAATTAAATGGTAATAAAAGTGAGTACATGTATACAACATGCCAGTGCATGACTCGATGCTTGACTATACCTTTGATTGAAAAATCTCAGGCGATCCTTAACAAGCAGGACTATGCTAATGGTTGGAAAGACCATTTTGTGAAATAATAGATGTTTATGTTTATGTTTATGTTTTTTTTTAAATAAATACAAAAAGGACTATGCCCTCTACCCAAGGAGACAGATGACGACTCTGACTTATATTTACAATTTGTACATGAGTACTGTGCATTCAGTTTTAAAGAAAATTATTGGCAGATACTTGCCAATGTAGTTGTCTCACAGCTCTAGGGAATATTGCGTTCTTCTGAATGCCTTGTAGGGGGGCCAGATTTTGTATCCACCATAGTCTCAAAATCACACAACATTTGTCCAGGCAGAAATCTGAGACGATGGAAGTAGAAAGCTGCTTGATCTAAGTTAGGCCCATTATTAAGATCATAAAGTAACTCTTGAGCTCCCCATCTTGTACGCTTGTTGTGAGGCACATCTATGAGAGTGAGCAATAATTGTATGAACCTAATGATAGCCACAAAAGTCGGATCTGGAATCTACCTCCATGCATAATAGCAAACCTTCAAATGTTGGCATGTTTCTTGGATCGTTATGAAGGTAGAGGGTTTAAACTTTGGATAATTAAAGATACAGTGAGGATTCAAGTTCCTTGTATCTTCCTTGTCCACCACCACCATCTAGGATATGGCATATAACATGGATCAACCCTTTAGCTACATGGGGGAGTGGCAATAAGTATAGGCATATTGTTTTGTAAGTACTGTTGCCGTTGTTCACCCTCCCATCCCTAATTCTTTTCACTATATTTTGGTGGTAAAGCATATCCACCTCTTCCTTCTACTGGATAATATTTCTTCCATCTATAAAATGTATTTTCTATAAAGAAATGCCACTATTTGCACATCCAATAGGTCAGCTAGATGAGGGTTCTTGAATTTTGTTTGATTGGCTAGGCACCCATAAATCTATAGTTTTCCATCTATGCTTATCTGTGTGTTCTTTCATATTACCCACAGGTGGATAAGCTAAGTATGACCTTTTTTCAAGCATTTTGGTTGTGGAAGTTTGTACTTCAAGAGAGGGATCATAAGGACAAGTAGGGTCAAATGTGGTTACCTGCATTAATGCTTGAAAAAATAATTGAGGGTATAACCATAGATTCCCTTCTTTGATCACTTCTAATAAGTAGTCCTTATCCGGCAGCAACTCAAAGACATCCTCTCCTGTAAATATCCACTCACAATACTTTTAGTTGCCATGGGAATGTCCTTAAACATTCTGTACCTATATTGTTCAACTAGCACCTATGTAGAACTGTTGGGATTAGCTTCTTGTTCCTCTTCCATAAATGCTTCCTCCTCCCACCATTGGTCACTCTCTAGAAAGTTATAATCTTGATGTTGCTCTCCTCTTGGCACATAAGGCACAATTTCTAAGCCACTTGTACACTATGAAAGAGCTGGAGCTTCTAAGTGATTTAAATCTATAAAGCAAGGATATGTTAATTTTTGTAGCCTTTGTTCATTTTCCTGTAGGCTACTTGCAAGATCCCAGAGGCCATGATATTTATTTTGCAACTTGTGGATTTCTTGTGTCTCTACTTGTGGATAATTGACCAAATCAATATAAACTCCTGCATCAGCAATCTGAACACATATTCTTTAAATAGTTGTGTATGTTGTAAAGTATTTTGACAAGCCCCAAAGGATGGTAAAAAGAGTTACTTCTACCAAGCAAGTGTTGGTAGAGACAGACCTCACTTCTTGCACATCGTACACTTCTAACCACCACACACTATCTTCAAGCCATGCTGAGCGTCTTTGAAAATTGTATAATTCAGGGGAGTTGACAATACTAATGGTGGGAGATCACTCTCATTCCATACATGTGTGAGCATAATGTTCTTGGCCCAAGCTCTGGAATTGAGGACAAATGGATTTATAAGAAAGAGCAAATAATCTCTGACATCCTGCACCCTATATCTCCAAGGAACAAACCAAATACTAGAGTGGGCACTGCATAATGTGATAGATATGACATTAAGGTCTGCATATTTTCCCATGTCAAGTCCTAAAAATTTGACTACAAGGTGACTACTACTGACACATTGAAGCAGCCTAGAAACATTTTAATCGTTATGTAAATGTTCTTGGGTGCCACTAGTGTGCTGACTGAAGGAAGTAATTGTCTGTCAAGCCAATATCCCAAATACTGCAAGGCCTTTCTTCTCTGATTCTTTCTAAAGTGTATTCCAAGTCCTGTACCTCCTTAGTAGCAACCACATACTTCCTACTTTCTCAACGCTTTCTTTCTTGATGAAAGATATTATGAGTGCCTAGCATTTGTTACTCCATGTTGGTGAAGAGAATCTGTATTTCAGTTCCCACCTTTTTGGTTTGAGTCTCACAATCCTGAATTCGGGTCACAATGGTTGTTGTAGATTCTGCATCAATATTGCAAGTGCTTATCGGGCTGCTTCTAGGTTGGCCTTCAATCTCCAGAACAACTTCACCAATTCATATACTACCCATTGATTATTATATGACCATTTTTTCCTTTCATTTGCTAAGTATTGATCCGATGGTACTTGTACTTCTTCTTGAGGTGTATCACCTTCTTTTGGTTAGTAGGCTTGTCTTGACTACTTGGTTGACTTTCAGGTGTGCTTTGGCCAAGATTGTTTAAGTAGATGGACATGTTATAAGGATAGGTTAATTTATTCAGTTACTTCTTCTTATCCTAATCCACATCCAGGTTTTTAGGCTTATTTTGGAAGTAATCATGAATACCTTCTGCTAATTTGTTTATTTCTACTCCTTTGATATGGGGAAGTTGAGGTGAATAAAATCAAACTCCCTTGAACCCTATGCTTCTAGATTTTCTAAATGGGTACATAGTAGAATGTATAGCTACCATATCCCTAAAGGTTGGTAATATTTTATATTTCTAATCTTTAGATAATTGTAACAATCTCTTGTCTCATAGAGCCCATATGTAGTCATCCAAGTTATCCAAGTTATGCTATTAGCTATATAATCTCTTGTCTCATAGAGCCCATATGTAGTCATCCAAGTTATGCTATTAGCTATATAATCCCTAGGTTAGGGAGAATCAAATGATAGATTTTCTGGTAGACCTAAGGGGATTACCTCTTCATCTTCTATGAATTCCTGAGAATGCATCAAGACTCTCACCCATGCTCTGAAGTTAAGCACTATAGGATGAATGGGAACTACAAAGATGTCTTTGGCATTTTCTAGCTCTAGGTCATTGTGAAAAATAGCCATTAGTATTAATGTAGGTGCATTGTGTCTAGAAATCCTTTGGACCATCCACTCTATATTCTTACGTATAAGGGCAAACTCAAAATCAATTTCTTTTTAAGTGAGGGATTGAAGAAGAGCTGATGTGAAAAAGGATTGGGTTTGTGCAGGGTTTCTAGGTGAGGGTTTCTAGGTGTGACTACTAGTGTAGCCAATTTACTTGCATGATTTGGAATAGTATCTAGGAGTGTACCTTGGTTCTTTTCTCTTAGGGAGGACTCTCCTTCATTGAGTTTTGCTAGTCGTAGCGCTGAGAGAACTCTAGATCTTTTTTCTTTTCTTACTTCTGCTTCTTTGAACCTGAGGCACTCCTTTTGTGCTCTTTCTAGTTGGGAAGAAAGTGCCTTCTGCTTCTCAATACTTCTTAGTATTGTCTTTTTTTTCTTCTTCTTGATGTTTTTGCAGTTGTGTGATGAAGTTTTCTTTGGCTTCATGAAGTTTTGTTTCCATTTTATCACAGGCGAGAAGTCAACCTCGGTGTTTTGAGTGACTCCTCTCCTACCTTGACTTCTATCTCTCTGAGTTATTCTTGAGAGATGCTTGTTGTCTCCTAGAGCTAACTTCTTTCACTTTTCATAGTAGCTAGCTCCTTACCTGTTGCCTCTTTCTCTTTTGTAAAATCTAAATTTCTCCTTTCAAGTCGCTCCTTATCTCCATTAAGATTATTGCAATTTTGCCTTCATGTGTCCCCTCTGCTCCTCCACTTTGCGAAGTTTTTAAGATAGTTGTATTTTCTTCCACCTATTTGCCTTTTTCTTTTTCCATTGCAGCTTATGTTCCTTTGTCCTGTTGTGGAGTTTCCTTAGAAAGTTCTCCAACCCGACTTTCTTCATGTGTTGGATATTCTATTGTGGGAGTTGGTATAATCTGTAGACCCCTTTCAGCAAGCCTTTACTACAAAGATAAAAATCTTATGGAGTAAGAATGGATTGGCTATTGTATTCTTGTGTTCTTTGTAGTAAGCTTGTAAATCCTTGTGAATTTGAAAACCCTAGTCATCTTCTTTTCCAGCTGCTAACATGTACAATGATCTTGGGTTAATTCTATTATGCATATCTATGTAATAACTTACAAGAGCATGCATAGAGCTTGGCTTGCTTAATAAGCACTGGATCTGTGATGACACTAAAAGGTACTCCTGCATTTGACCTTTGCCAATTTCTTAAGTACCTGCTCAAATCCAAGCTTTCCATTACGAGTTTTGTGTATCAAGGTGAGGCTGGTAACTAGAGGGCTTCTAAGATAAGTTCTCTATTAATGGCCATCCACTGTGTGACCTCTCCACTATCCCCATATTTAAATCTGCATCATAGGTACTCATGAATTTCAAAATCTGAATAGGATCATAATCTTCTGACCAAGAGCTTGCTAAATGACCAAGTCCTATGGCTTGCATTTTCTCTTGTACTCCAAGCTCTTGTAGAATTGAGTAGCATACAGGTGAATGGTACACAAATATCCATTTTTACTAGTCAAGATTGTATTTCATCAGTCACACTTGGACTCTCACTCCATATTCACCCACATCACCTAGCCCAGTTTTTGAATAGTTGTGTTTGATAGCCCATCCTTCAGCATCCAAGGTAGATGGATCAAGAAATTATAGCCTCCTCTTCTTCATAGTTTCTTTTCAACCTACCACACAGAGCTTTTATGAGTCCTGGTAGACATGATTTTTGCACTCACCAATTTATGTTAGAAATTTGCTTCTTTCAATCTTAGTGAGAAAGTACTATTAATGAGATGCAACCCATAAAGTGTCTTCTACCCCAAAACCCACAAAACTTGGATAGGGATTTGATATAAAGTTTAAAAAATTTCCCACTTTCGTGGTGGCGAGTTCTTATGGTCCTTTTCCCTTCTGATTGAAGGTAGTTAAAAATCTTGGGAGCTGGAGACTCACAAGATGCCCCTCCCCTTGCCTAAACATTTCACTCTTCCACGAGCGTGGAAGCAAATTTGAAATAAAGAGTTGAGGTTGGGTTGTGAAAAGAAATTGTTATGGAAACAAGGATAGTTCTAGAGTAGGAAGTAGTCAAGAAGTTACTTGTCTGGTTAGACATAATTTTGGACAAAAAATGCTACTGTCTAAAAATAGACAGTCAAAATTTTTGCTCTGTGAAAACATGATCTCATTCATTTTGGATATGACATTAAAAATTATGGAAGACTTTTCCATAAGTGTATAAACTAATTGGTTTGGAAGAAAATAGTTAAATTTTCCAATAATGGCCCGTCTTGGCTACCTAGTGTAGGATATAGAAGACGACCTTCAATGGTGGGTATGAGATTTGGTAAGCCTGTGGAGGGTACAGAGACATACATAAAAGTGATTTCAATCTGTGATTAGCCCTCTGTTAGAATGAGTAGTGGAAATGAGACAAAACAAACCAGAATAGAAATGCAGAGGAGCTGGAGAGAGAAGTGTTGTATAAACTCTACTATATACACACAATCTGGTATAAGACTAAGTGTGGGAGGGGAGTGTGGTATATATACCACCATGGCTACTGGTCAGCTAGTGTACAATAGGTCGACAACCCCAGAAAAGGCAACGATTGGAATAATAACCAGGTGGCCAGTAAAGACACCAGTTGGCCAATAGAAAAGAAGTCGACTAGCAACATGATGAGTCGGCCACCATAAGATAAACTAGTCGGCAGACTCCTACATGTGACTAGGGAAAAAATAGAGCCCCCCACAACTAGAAAAACTAGGGAAAATATGGACAATGAGAAAAAATGGAGAAACTCACACATGGGTGGGCACACCCACAACATTGGCCCTCACTCCCTATAGTGTAATATGGTATAGACAAGAGATGGCTGCTAACACCCCCTCTTAGCTCCTATGGATGTGGAACCAACCCCAATGAGTTGGAGTGTTGACGGAGCACCTACTGCTAAGGTAGAGGCTTCGTGAAGAGGTCCGCCGCATTGTCCTTTGTCGAACAAAGGACTAGCAACATGTCACTAACCAAAATCTTTTCACGAACAAAGTGATATTGTATCTCTATGTGCTTGGTCCGGGCATGGAAGACCGGGTTCCGAGAAATAGCTATACAAATCTGGTTTCGCACTCGATGACCGTAAGTTCCTTCTGTGGAAACCCAACCTCGCCAAGTAACCTCTACAACTACACCACCTTACAAGTAGCACCACAAGTAGCTGGATACTCTGCCTCAGCAGAAGACAAGGAAATAGTTTGCTTCCTCTTTCTGCTCCAAGAAATCGCTCCTATGCCAAGGGTAAAGCCGTATATTGAATTAGATCTCCTCCCCAATCAGAGTCACTCAAACCTTCTTTGATACTGACTCGGTCCTTCGTTCCCCCTCCAGTTTTATAAAAGAGTCCAAGATCCTTAGTACCCTGATACCACAAGATCTGCAATCCTATGTCCCCCAATGAGTCTTCAAAGGTGTTTGCATAAATGAGCTCAATATCCCCACTAGAAAACTGTAGTCCAATCTGGTGTTTGGCAACCAAACCAATGAACCAACAAGCTTACCATACAAGGAGGCATCAACCTGATCTCACAAGGACCATGTATAGTAAGTTTGGTATTCAGGTCCATTGGAGATGAAATAGGCTTGCAGTTCTCCAATCCCAAAGGCCGTTAACAACTCATGAGAAAACAAGAACCCCCTCTGGGTGTGCCAAATCTCCAATCCCAAAAAAAGAAATGAAGTAAGTCTAAATTCATCATCTCAAACTCCTCTAACAAGACAGCCTTCATTGAGTATAAGATCATCCACATAGAGGATAATCAATGTCATAAAGTGTTCTTGAAAGAGATACAAGTTTGGATATGAACTAATCTCTAAAAACCCTTTCTTAAAAAGAAAGGGTTTCTAGACTTTTGGTTCCAAGCCATGGGAGCCTATTTAAGACCATACAAGGCCTTCCACAACCTATAAACCATACCTTTTGATCCTGAAACCTCAAAGCCAGAAGGTTGCTCAACATACAAGTCACCATTCAGGAACACAGATTTCACATCCATCTGATACATCGACCACTATTGAGAAGAGGCAAGGTTAAGAATTGTTCGAACCGTGGTCATCCTAGCTGTCGGTGCAAAATGTCTTCATAGTCGATGCTAGGCCACCACTGAGCATAGCCCTTAGCCACCACAAGTCTGGCCTTGTGCTTGTCCATGGATCCATCGGCGGATGTGTACTTGGTCTTGTAGACACTTTTGACACCAATGTGACTGATCGTTTTGATGGCCTTGGAACCAACTCCCAAGTTCTATTCTTCTCTATGGCTTCAAGTTCCACTTGCATGGTGTGAGGTGAAAAAAAGAAGAAAGAACCTGCCTCTATAGCCCTTCCACCTCGCAAACTTGGAAACACTACCATGAACAAGGCACCACCAGCCACCGGCTGGAACACTCTCTCACCATTCGCCACCCACCCACACCATAAGACAGCTCAGAACCACAACGAACAGATGATCATTCAACAAAAAACATATACAGCATCAACCATGTACAAACTCAGCAAATACACCAAAGACCAGGACTCTGGCCAGGATTTACTGCCAAGGGAATACACCCTTGCGTCTGACGACCAAGCCTCTGTTTCCTGGTCCCTGTAATCTCCAGAGGGCGCCCACACCAGCAACCCTTCTTCACTTCCTCTGTAGCTCGGCTACTCTCTGTCCCCAGCTGCTACCTGCCAATTGTTGTAGGCGAGCCCCACTGTCTCCAGCCCACACATCAGCACCTCTTCTGCATCCAACACACACAAAAACCCAAGGCTCCCTCTCTGGTCAGCATCCACTCTCTGCCTGCAATCATCGCCCACACAAGACCAGCTACTCTCACCAGAAGGCGCCCACACCAGCTAACCTTCACTCAGCAGCTCCCACTCTCTGTATGTCGTGACCAGCAGCTTCACCAACCACCAGAGCCTTGCACAATCCTCAGCACCACGAACCACTGCCCAATGCAGCTTTTTCAGACATCTAGCCCAAGCCAGATCTTCTCAGTCTCTTCCTAACAGCAGCCCTCTCTGTTGCTCCCATCATCAACCCATACTAGACCATCACCCAAGAGACCTGCAGCCTCTTCTGTACAGTCACTAGCATGTCTATAACCAACACACAAGGCCCACACCAGCCTTTTGACACCTGGCAGCCCACTTCTAACAGCTCCACACTCGTCTCCAAGCGCCTGTTTGGCACACGGCGGCCCTCTTCACTTTTTACGTGCCCACCCAGTCGTCTCCACTTAGCTGCACATCAACCAGGCGGACTTCACACCTTTCTTCGCAAACACTTCACCAGGTCGCCAGCCTCTGTAGCCCTCTCTGCCCGACTACAAACTGCACTTCTCTAACTTCTCTGTCGCCAGCACTCATCATCAGCAACTCGCCTCTGATCTCTGCAGGCTCTCCAGGCGTCTTCTTCAGCTTCCCTTCGCCGGTGCCTCCGTGTCAACGTCCTCTTCACTGCACCCGGTCCTTCTCTACAGCAAGCGCCTTTCTTTTACACCAGTCGGCTGTGCCCAGTCGACCAAGGCGGCCTTCTCTCTGCCTCCCGCAGCTTCAACCTCTGAGCAAAGGCGACGACCCCTTCTTCTTTTCGGCGACGACCCCTTCTCCTGCCTTCGAAGCGCCACCTTCTAGAGCTTCAGGCTGGCGTTGAGCTGGCGGCCAACCCTTCTTCCATGTGGTTATTTATAAAGTGGCCATGTGGATTATATATATACATATATATATATATTTTTTAAAGCTTAATAATGGCCATACCCTCAATGGCTTCTCCACTTCGAATCATATCACCGCGTCCATAACCTTCCAATACCAGAACTGCTCCCGGCCACCCTCATCAGCATCATGACTACCAAGCCCATCAATTTCCAGTCGGTGCCCTATGCATTTAGTAACCATCTGTACACCATATGTTTGCAATAAAACTCCCAGATCTCCAGCGTCTGCTCCGGAATAAAACACGTGCAAAAACCAGCTCACGACAAAACCACTCGGCCTGTACACTTGCCAGGGCATTCAGGGCAAATTTTATTCACACACCACACGCACCATATATACACTGACCAAAAACACCTTTCAGATTTTAGCCTGACATACTTTGCCCAACCCCTAGCGTGCTGAATCATTTATGATCAGTAGAAAGCATATGACCACGTTTTCCTCCATCAATCCTCTGAGCATCATACAGTGTAACCAACACATCTCTGTTCGAGGTGATCAAAGAAACACTATCATCTTCCACAGGCGTAATTTTCCATCCCATATCCCACAACACAACATCAGAGCTTCTGGAGACAAAGCTTCTGACATACACACCATCCCGTCTCATCTCAAGCCCAAAATCCCTGATACGATCAGCACCAATATCGGAGAACCAATACAGCAACTCCTGATGAGGATAAAAATTGATAAAAACTTCATCAAAAAAGACCTGTTGTACCATAACACTTTCCTGTCCATCCACATAAGAAGCCTCACCATCAAAGCCAGCCACCACCACAGGCAAAACAAACTCCCTTTCAACCGACACTATTCCCAAAGCATCCACCTCAGTTCCTGTATGCTCATCTTCATCAAAACCACCAAGAGATTCATCTATTTCAGCATCCCTCTCATCCATAGTATCAACACCATTCAAAGATGTCTGGTGTTTCTCTTTCTTCATAGCCTCAATTCTGGTCATGGCTTTTTTAACATTAATACACATCTGGTCATCCAGCTCCAACTCAGGCTCATCATCCTGTAGACTGTCTATTTCCCACTCATCCCTCATAGGTTCATTATCCAAAGACTTAAAAGCAAGCTCTTTCATATCACATGCATACCTTTGTTCAGAATTCATTTGTACCTTCTCGCATTCCTCATGTATGGCTTCTTCCTGTTCAGCAACCTCATCACTAAGCACTTCTTCATCAATAACCAGGGCATCCAACTCTGCATCCTCCTCACTGGATGAAGTATCCTCTGTTCCCTCACTAGTAGTAGTACTACTAGTCATATCATCATCACTCGAATCAGTTTCACTTTCATCTTCATTATTGACAGGCTTCTAGTTATCCATATTAAACTGCTTCTTATCCCCTCTCCTGTCATACAGAGTAATGACCCCTTTCCTCCAATCCTGAACAGCCTTCACTGCTCTCAGCCATGGTCTTCCCAAAATAATGGGGAATGCACCCATTCTTGCAGGCATAACATGACAATCCACAAGCACCTTCACATCAAAAGCTTCCAATTCTAACTGCTTGATCATACCTAAGCATTTGACTTTCTGATGATTTGCCAACCGAATACGAAATCCAGACACTTCAGTAAAATTAAACCAAGCCTCTCCACAGCTGCCAATGTGATCACACAAATCTGTGCTCCACCATCTATGTATGCCTCTCCCAGATTCTTCCCTTTATACCACACATTCACCAACAGGACATATATCAGGCAACTCCTGGACAGATAGAACAGTCACTATCCCTTTGGCAGGCTCCTTCTCTCTCGGGTTCACAAGTCTTTTCCACTGACGCTTCAAATTGGGAGCTAATTCTATCAATTGCCCAAAAGTAATGTTAGCTTTCCTTCCAGCCATATCCTCCTGCAAACTGTAGCTATCCTGCCCACCCCCTAGTGGTCAGTTACCTGAAACTTCCTACGAGGCTTCCGCTTCTGCTTGACCTTCACATCCCCTCCTTCCTTTACTTTTCCTTTCTTCTTGCTGGGCCCTGCAGCATCCTTGCCTTCTCTTTCTTGTGGCATCCGTTTCCCCAAAGGCATCACATCAACTTCTGCCTCCTTCGTCTTCTCAAGGGTGACCACATCTATCACCTTAGTTTTTCCTTTCTCTTCAGCTGTAATTCCACTGGGGCCTGCTTGATCCCTGATATCAATACCATAATCATTTGACCTATCCGGTAACTGTGAAGGTAGTGGGTACATGTCACCACCCATACGCTGAGGCTTATCACAATCTGTACTCAGATGACCAAGCTCACCACAGTTCCAGCATGTAGGGATGAAATGACGGCCCCTACCGCGACCACGTCCATATCCTGCTTGTCCATCTCCCCCTTCATGATTATTACCTCGGCCTCTACCACGTCCACCACCTGTACTTCCCATTAAATTTAAGCTCAAATTCTTCATAAGATCAACCATCTGTTTCATATCCTGCCGCAATCCCTCATCAGAACCTGCAGGAACCATAGGTACTCCCTGACTAGTTTGAGGCACCATCTGCATAGCTTGGGCTTCAGTGGGCTTCATCCTCTCGATCACTGCACTCATGGGTGTAGCCTCTACTCTACGAATCTCCGGCTGTGCTACAACTGGAATCATCCCCAGCTGATTCATCCGCTCTGCAGCTTCCAATCTTTTGACTTAGCAATTTCCACCGCATCCTCAAAAGACCTGGGCTTCTTCAATTCCACTTTCCAGCGAATACTCCTCTTAAGTCCGGCTACAAACTTGTTTTTCTTCATCATATCAGGGGGTACCTGATCTTCTCCTAAAGCCCTGCATAGAGTCTCCCATAGCAAAGAAAATTTCTTCATATAATCATCTATTGATTCAAACTCACCTTGTGTCAGAGCTTGCACCTCATGCCAAACCTTGTCAGGGTCTTCCACCTTCTTGAACCTGTTGCTAAGTGCTGTCTTCAATCCATCCTCAGTCATCTCAATGAGTGGAATAGCAACCCTCAATGACTCTTCATAAGCCCTGTACTACCAGGTCCTTGCATCCCCTTTCAAGCAAATGCTTAGTAGCCGCAACACCTGTATCTGCTCACTGATATGGTTGCTTATACATGCAACCTCCATCCTTTCCAAGAAATCTGCCACATCCTCATTCGGACCACCATAAAACTCTGGATAAGACATCATCTTGATCCCCAAACTTCACTTCAATCCCAACAAAAACCCAAAAACACCTTCCTTCAATCTCTCACTCTGGGGCATACACCCTCGTAAGAGAAATCCCTGAGCAATCCTCAGTCAAACTATACCAGACAGAGCCACTCCTCAGTGGTGGCACCAGAGTAACTCCTCAGTGAAACAATCCTTGAGAAATCCTCAGTGGGGGCACCAGAAGGATGTGAGGTGAAAAAAAGAAGAAAGAACCTGCCTCTATAGCCCTTCCACTTCGCAAACTTGGAAACACTACCACGAACGGGGCACCACCAGCCACCACCGGCTGGAACACTCTCTCACCATTCGCCACCCACCCACACCATAAGACAGCTCAGAACCACAACGAACAGATGATCATTCAACAAAAAACATATACAACATCAACCATGTACAAACTCAGCAAATACACCAAAGACCAGGACTCTGGCCAGGATTTACTGCCAAGGGAATACACCCTTGCGTCTGACGACCAAGCCTCTGTTTCCCGGTCCCTGTAATCTCCAGAGGGCGCCCACACCAGCAACCCTTCTTCACTTCCTCTGTAGCTCGGCTACTCTCTGTCCCCAGCTGCTACCTGCCAATTGTTGTAGGCGAGCCCCACTGTCTCCAGTCCACACATCAGCACCTCTTCTGCATCCAACACACACAAAAACCCAAGGCTCCCTCTCTGGTCAGCATCCACTCTCTGCTTGCAATCATCGCCCACACAAGACCAGCTACTCTCACCAGAAGGCGCCCACACCAGCTAACCTTCACTCAGCAGCTCCCACTCTCTGTATGTCGTGACCAGCAGCTTCACCAACCACCAGAGCCTTGCACAATCCTCAGCACCACGAACCACTGCCCAACGCAGCTTTTTCAGACATCTAGCCCAAGCCAGATCTTCTCAGTCTCTTCCTAATAGCAGCCCTCTCTGCTGCTTCCATCATCAACCCATACTAGACCATCACCCAAGAGACCTGCAGCCTCTTCTGTACAGTCACTAGCATGTCTATAACCAACACACAAGGCCCACACCAGCCTTTTGACACCTGGCAGCCCACTTCTAACAGTTCCACACTCGTCTCCAAGCACCTGTTTGGCACACGGCGGCCCTCTTCACTTTTTACGTGCCCACCCAGTTGTCTCCACTTAGCTGCACATCAACCAGGCGGCCTTCACACCTTTCTTCGCAAACACTTCACCAGGTCGCCAGCCTCTGTAGCCCTCTCTGCCCGACTACAAACTGCACTTCTCTAACTTCTCTGTCGCCAGCACTCATCGTCAGCAACTCGCCTCTGATCTCTGCAGGCTCTCCAAGCGTCTTCTTCAGCTTCCCTTCGCCGGTGCCTCCGTGTCAACGTCCTCTTCACTGCACCCGGTTCTTCTCTACAGCAAGCGCCTTTCTTTTACACCAGTCGGCTGCGCCCAGTCGACCAAGGCGGCCTTCTCTCTGCCTCCCGCAGCTTCAACCTCTGAGCAAAGGCGACGACCCCTTCTCCTACCTTCGAAGCGCCACCTTCTAGAGCTTCAGGCTGGCGTTGAGCTGGCGGCCAACCCTTCTTCCATGTGGTTATTTATAAAGTGGCCATGTGGATTATATATATACATATATATTTTTTAAAAAGAAGCTTAATAATGGCCATACCCTCAATGGCTTCTCCACTTCGAATCATATCACCGCGTCCATAACCTTCCAATACCAGAACTACTCCCGGCCACCCTCATCAGCATCATGACTACCAAGCCCATCAATTTCCAGTCGGTGCCCTATGCATTTAGTGACCATCTGTACACCATATGTTTGCAATAAAACTCCCAGATCTCCAGCGTCTGCTCCGGAATAAAACACGTGCAAAAACCAGCTCACGACAAAACCACTCGGCCTGTACACTTGCAAGGGCATTCAGGGCAAATTTTATTCACACACCACACGCACCATATATACACTGACCAAAAACACCTTTCAGATTTTAGCCTGACACGTGGCTTTCCTCCAAGTCTCCTAGGAAAGATCTTTCTTAACTAAAGTAGGCCCTTTGTCTCGAATGATACGAGAAATCAATGCTTATTTTACTTCCATTAACACCTGACTCCCGAATGGTATCCAACAACCACTTTGGTACTTGAACAGAACGCGGAGCCTCTTGCTGCCTGTTGTGGCACATCTCTAACCTCGAGCTCAACCTCTACAACTGACTAAGGCTGGCTAGTTGGAACAATAACTTGGGAATCATCTTCATACTCATCTGGTTCTCCAAGAAGTGGTGGCTCCTCAATAGTGGAAGCTAGAACATGCTCATCAAAGACATCTCTGCTAACAACAACCTCATTCTGCTCTGGGTCATATAACCTGTAGCCTTTGGAAAGAGAGTTAGATCCCACAAAAAAAGCTTCTGAGACTTGGAGTCAAGCTTCCTCCTCTTCTTCTTTGGTATGTGAACATAGGCATCACTCCCAAAAACATGGAAATGGGAGACATCTAGTTTCCTACCAAAATAAGCCTCAAATGGAGTCATCTTAGGCACTGAAGTCATCAAAAATTAGTTGAGGATATGTACAGTCATGGCCACAGCCATCATCCAAAGTGGACGAGGAAGGTCTCTATGCTCCAACATCGTTCTTGCCATCTCCACCATAGTTTGCTTCTTTCATTCAACTACTCCATTCTCTGAAGAAGGCGACCCTGTATTGGCCATCTTCTACTTGATGCCATGCTCCGCACAAAACCACACAAAAGCATTAGAAGAAAAATCCCCTCCTTTGTTAGCCCAAACAATCTTCACGTGTAATCGAGAATCCTTTTCCACCAAATCATACCAATCCTTGAACAGAGCAAAGGCTGGGTCCTTATGTGAAAGAAAATACACCCATGTGAACCTGCTTATAATCATCCACAATTAGCATGAAATATAAGGATCCTCCCAAAGATGGGGTTTGCATAGGTCCACACAAGTTAGCGTGTACCGAGTTCAGTGGTTTCAAAGCTTGCCTAGTAGCTTGCTTCGAAAAAGGCTCCCTATGCTGCTTCCCACGAATGCAAGAACTACAATGTCCTTGCTTGCAACATCTAGCAAGCCATTGGTCCTAAAAATCTCGCCACACCGTAGTGCATCCACATTCAAGTGGCCAAAACAAAAATGCCACAAATCATCAAGCTGGGTACCTATAAGAGAAGAGAGTGCTGAGAATCTTCCAACTTGCCCCTTACTGTGAATTGGGATAGTGGACTTGTCACAAATAAAGATGCGATATGTTTGCCTTTAAAGATCCTGTAATAACTCTTGGGAAGGAGTCATGTGCCTGGAAGCATCAATGTATAGAATCCACTCCCGAGTATCCCCACAACGGTGAGACCAACCACGTCCCTGCTCGAAGAAGATGAAGCTCTAGTGTAATCTCCAAGTGCACAAAAGCTGGAATCTACAACTAGCTCAGGTACTGAGGACATTTCCTCCAATAATGACCCTTTTAGCAAAAATGGTTACAGGTCCGCTCGGCCTTCAAAGCATCATGCTCTAAGTCGAGCTTCTTCTCAAAAGACTTCATCTGTGAAGACTTCCCTTTGCCCCCTTGTTGTTGTTGTTGTGGCCTTTTGATCGCTGGACAATCAAAGCCTCAGAACCTTTGCCCTGGTTCAAAAACTACTCTTCCTAGTCCAAAACCATTATCACAAGCTCCTCCCACGTAATGGTGCTAAGCCTCCCACTGGTGATCAAAGAAGAATACAAACCTGAGTACTAAGGGAATAGATGAGATAACAAGCTGATGGCCATGTCCTCTGATGATATCTCTTTCCCATCTTGAAGAACCTCTTGTTGATGAAGAGTTTGGAGTTTGTTGATGTGCTCTCGCATCGTCGAAGACTTTGCAGGATTCATCACTCACATCTGCACTTCCAAAGAAATCCTCTTCATGGGTGATACCCGATTATACAAAGAAGCCAAGTGTTGCCAAATCCCTTGAGCCAGCATCATGTGTTTGATGTCATTGATCACTTGGGGTGTGCAATTAAGGAAAATGAAATAATGCACACAAGAATTGGCACGATCCCACAATTGTGCCTGAGCCTCCCGCTCTTTCTTAGTAGATAGTGAAAGCTCCTCCTCCTCCAAATTTGGCCTTGGAAATCCAACCACAATGAAATCATCCAAATCATAAGACTCCAAGATAGACTCCACCATTACCTTCTAGATGCCATAGTTGTTCCCGTCCAACTGTCGGTCCACTGGGAACATCGGGAGGGTGGGGATCTTCACATGTTTCTCTGCCATCTCGAGCAAATCTTCCATCTCGGGGATTCACTTGGTCTTGTGAAGGGAGGGTGGATGGGAAAAAAAATATATGAAGAAGAGGCTACACCTAAGTGCAAGGTGGCTGTCTAGCAATGATGTTGCCTTCTACCTTCTTCTCCACGTCCCGTACAGCCCAAAAAATTCTCCAATTAGCACCAAACGCAGTAGTCCCAAATGCTCTTACCGTCTCAAAATCTTCAAGCCACCTAGGGCTCTAATACCAAGTCAGATAGAGAAACGGAAATGAGACAAAACAAAGTAGAACAAAAATGCAGAAGAGCTGTAGAGAGAAGTTCCATATAAACTCTGCTATATACACATGATTCGGTATAAGACAAGTGTGGGGGGTGAGTGTGGTATATATACCACTTGGGGCTGCTGGTCGGCCAGTGTAAAACAAGCTGACATCCCCCAAAAAAGCACACGATTGGAATAATAACCAGTTGGCTAGGAAAGACACCAGTCAGCCCCAACCAGAAAAGAAATCAGCCATCAACATGAGTCTGCCACACCATCAGATAAACTAGTCCTTAGCAGACTCCTACACAGCTGACCAGGGAAAAAATAGACCCCCCCACCATGACTAGCAAAACTAGGAAAAATATGGACAATGAGGAAAATTTGAGAAACTCATACACGGGCGGGCACACCCACAACATTAGCCCTCACTCCCTATAGTGTAATATGGTATAGACATGAGATGACTACTAACACCCTCATCATTTGTGTTATGTAGCTAATTTTGCATTCATGCAAAATAGCTTGATCTAGCATAAATGCTAAAAATAGTCAATGAATGGTCTCAGATGAGGGCAAGGTTTTTCATGCTTGTGTAGAACATGACTACGGATTGTTATTCCAGATCTTAAGTCATTCTGGTCACACATCATTGAGAATTTTACATTCCAGCGAATTAAAGGGCTTTTCGAAAAATCTGCAGAACCTCCCTATATTTGCTATACATCGTAATTTTGATTGAAATATATAAAAGTAGATTATACTAATCTTAAGTCATTCGGGTCACACATCATTGAGAATTTCACATTCTAGCGAATTAAAAGGCTTTTCGAAAAATCTGCAAAACCTCCCTATATTTTCTATACATGGTAATTTTGATTGAAATATATAAAAGTAGATTATACTAATTGTATAGGCTTAATCTTTAATGATCAACCATGAATTTGAATTCAAAAAGCAATAATTAATGTAATTCAACTTAATTTTTGGTCGAAAAAAAGATTTTCCAATGAAATCTACAGAAAATAGCAAATCAAAGCCAATAGCAATTTGAAAAGCATAAGGCTAAAAACATGCTGAGAATTGAAATATATATAAGTAGATTATACTAATTGTATAGACTTAATCTTTAATGATCAGCCATGAATTTGAAATAAAAAAGCAATAATTAATGCAATTCAACTTAATTTTTGGTCAAAAAAAATGTTTTCTAATGAAATTTACAAAAAATAGCAAATCAAAGCCAGTAGCAATTTGAAAAGCATAAGCAAGGCTAAAAACATGTTGAGAATTGATGATTAATTTAGGTTTAGGTTCAGCCCAAAACCTTTTGATTGAAATCAAGTAAACAATCCAATTTTATGAGTAAAATATGCAAAAGAGAGCTTAAATCCGGTTAACCGGTTAACTAGCTTATCGGGCCCACAGTTTGATGCTAATTCAAGTAGTTTTTCAATTTGGGGTTGAGGAGAGTAAAGAAGCAAATGATGAGTAACCATTAGGAACTCAATGGAGTCTTTTTGGGCCCTTTAATTTGCCATTACCTAATGGAGGTGATTAAGAAATAGACAAATAGGGAGATTACATGTGGACTGAAACCAATGGTTTGTAAGAGCCTAGAAGGTAGTGGTCAAACTTAGAATAATAGGCTAAATAGGCTCTTTTTAAATTTTTAAAATCAACTAAAACTCAAAAATAGGATAGCTGCAGCCTGCAGCCATCATTAAGTAAGGTCTCTAAAGTGATAGAGGCCCAAAAACGAGTTCCCATGCATTCAATGCACATTCCCCTTCACTTTCCACTATCCCTCTCTCCCACGTTCCCTCCAAAACGCTCTCTCTTCTCCCTTTCTCATAGCAGGGCATTTTTCACTCTCTAGACTACTTCTTTTAGCTATCTACCTCTTGATCTACCTCTCTCTTCACTCAGAAACCTAGATCTATAGCTATGGAAGCTTGATCTGCAACCTCCTCTTAGAAGCTATGGAAGTTTGATCCTCACTTACATTTCCTTCCTTCATCCTTCTTCCTTGTCCAACCTCCTTTTACAGAGTGTAACAGCAGAGCTTAGCTATGGAAGCTTGATCTGCAACCTCCTCTCAGAAGCTATGGAAGTTTGATCCTCACTTACATTTCCTTACTTCATCCTTCTTCCTTGTCCAACCTCCTTTTACAGAGTGTAACAACAGAGCTTAGCTATGGAAGCTTGATCTGCAACCTCCTCTCAGAAGCTATGGAAGTTTGATCCTCACTTACATTTCCTTACTTCATCCTTCTACCTTGTCCAACCTCTTTTTACAGAGTGTAACAGTGGAGCCAAGCTATGGAAGCTTGAGTTGCAAATGCTTTGGCTCTCATAATCTTACTCATTGTCTCCTCTCACCCCCTCCAATATCCTCTTTCAAAGTGCAGTAATAGCACAGCCAAGCCCTTGGAACTTGCTCTACAACTCCTTCTCTTTTGTACATCTCCCTAGTCTAAGTTTTTTTCTCACCATTCTATTTTCCTTTGCCATCAAGGTTTATAATCTCTCTAATATATACATCTGATGTCTTCTTCTAGAGCTCGAAGGCCTCCGATCAGTATTCAATCTCTCTCTTGTAGCAGTGGTCAAGATGAGGATGGGCACTGGAACATCAAACAGTACGAGAAGTGGAATTGGATTACGATGCAGCCTAGTACAAGAGGAACCCACAAGGTGTCAAAGCGATACGTTGATATACAAAGTCACCATTGGAAAGGGCGGATATTGGAGCTCAAACAAGATCGTGATGGAAAAAAGCTAGCCAAGGTCCAACATGTTTACAAGGCAACAGAGCTGAAACTAGCAGACCATGACCAACGTCAACGATTTCCTGCAAATTGTAAGTTATTTCACCACTTTATATTCTTGTTTTTAAATCAATTGTGTGCTAATAATGGTATACTGAGCACTGCTTTGATTGTTCTTGGGTTCCTGTGCGTAGATATTTTTCCCTCAAACTATAGTGAGTGGGAGCCTATGGAGGCAATTTCAGGAACCTTTGAAGCATACCATGTGGAGCTTGGTAGTTTAATCTTTGGAGGGTGTCCAGCTGCACAACTTCTTGCACGAAACATCTTCTTCTATGAGGATACATATGTGGTTCCCACGACAGCAAATGGTACTGGAAAATTAGTTCCAAAACCTACGCCAACTCTCACATCTATTGAATGGCCAATTCCAGACAATGCTTCAGTGGCCATGGCTTGTTTGCAGATCGAAAGCAAGGTGCAAAATGCTATGAAGTGCACATATGGATCTCACAAAGCAACCATAACCTGCTTCATACCTCTACACCTCTTTGTGTACCTGTTTCGTACAAGTGACACACATCGTACCCCAACTTTATGGATTACAAAGGGGGAGAGAGCTCTGACTTGTTTCTTATCACCTGCATGGGATAAAAAAGTTGTTCAACACAATGGAGACACCATCAGATGTGGAGTAATAGTTGAGAAGGTTGTGATGCGCTATCATATTGCCAAGCAACAGTTGTCCATTGCGTTTCCTTACAGGCGATGGAAGCTTACGAATGGAGAATGGGAGGCGTTAGACTCTGACACAACCTCTACAGAACAGGGTGTGCTACATATATCCATGCAAGGTGGGGATGTAGAAGATGTTACTGTGAATGATGACTGGTCCCTTGCCAACTTACGTGACTACTTAGTTCTTCGATTCTCACTGAGTGGTGATTTTGCTTTGATAATCAATGGTAGAGTAGTGCGCAAAAGGCAGGAACGATCTTTTCTTTGTAGAGAAATTACTTTCCCTGGCTGTGTAGCTATCAGATAACCACTGGATATGTAATCTTGAATTGAAGTAAATACAATTTCAATTTTTTTGCCTCACTGTCTTATTAAGGTTTTTCAATTGTCTTGTGCAAGTTTTATTTTTTTGTGATAGTGTAAGGTTGGTCACACAAGCATCTGTGGCTTGAGCCACTAGTAAATTGGAAATGACCTTGCGATGGAAGGATACGTTCTTGCTTTCGCATACCATTTTTTTAAAAATTTTTGGTACTTAAAAATTTTATAACAAGGTCGCCCATTTATAAACGATACTTTACTCATTTTCATCAATTGACAATTACCGTTCTCTCCTAACACTTGCTCTCAATTTCGCACACCTTTCTGTATCACACACTCTCTATTTCTTGCAATCACTCATAATCATGGCACCTCTACTTGACGCACTTATTGCATAGCTAGGAAAGCTTGAGCTACTTCATAGGGTTGACGAGATCGTCCCTATGTTTGAGGGAGCAATTGATGTGCGTGCAACAATGCATCTACACGCGGATGCTTTTACAGATGTCATTGAGTATATGGATCAACACATCAGCATGTACTCCATCATGTTTGAGGGTGATGAGGGCCTATGGGTTTCGATTGACCTCATCAAGTACATATTCACAAGTACATATTCAGGGAAGACAAGAATTTTAGATTTCGCCTATCCAGGTTTTTAAAATCCCTCACAGAAAAGGACTACAGAAATGAGGAGGAAGACTTACTCTTGGATCTACAAATGGGCAACATCGGCACTTCTTTCCTGAGCTGGGACATGGTTTTGGTCCTTCTGTTACAAGAGGGTGTGGCGAAAGAAAGTGGCAAGGAAAAAGAAAAGGGCAAAGTAAAGCTAATGGAGCAGGTCCAAGAGGCCCATGCTGAGGAAGAGAATGTTACAGAACAATGGGAGGCCTCAATGGCATTGGTGGCTCTACAAGAGAATGTCCCCGAGGAGGTTCCGGACCTAGTTCTAGAGGGCGATGAAGTACTTGAGGAGGTCCCAGACCTTGTTATCATGTCTTTGCATCCAATCATTATTGATGGGAAAGAGTTTTTGTTTTTGGATGACATTGCCAAGACATTCGGGTTTCGCGAGGATGAGGCACTTTCTATTATTGCCGTGAATGCTGGGGGTCAAGACAAAGGAAAAGTGAAAATCTCTTTTGAAGATGACAACCTCACAAAAGCGCTTGCATACGATATTGGTAGCAGTACCTTGGAAGTTGTAGTGGCCAAAGCGCTCGTTGAAATAAAGCAAGATGTGCAATTCTATGAGAGTGTAGCTGCCTTTGAACCACACATGCCCTTGGTTGCTGGCGATGCTCAAGACCAAGGAAGCATAAACTTGACAAATGAGCAACTAGTTGCAAGTGACGATGCAACTGAGGTATGTCCTAACTTCTTAGTTGTAAAGCAAATTATTTTTAGTTGTATCATTTCACGCTTCCTAACTTCTATATTGACATGTTGACAGACTGCTTTTGAAGTGGACAAGTTTGCTATGCGCGTAGGAGGAACGCGGCCAAAGTCAGAGGGTCGAGATGCATCTCTTTGGCACTACATACCTGCCCTCAGAGCCGACATAGTGCGGGTTTTTCATTTAGACTATGCAGAGATCGCCTATGCCGAGCTCCTAAAATGTAAAGCACTTAGTGCAGTCTTATCGAAGAACGCCTTAGCCTCGAACATAAATAAATGTATTTTGGTAGCTAGGGAAGCTGCCTTGTATTGCTTTATGGGCAACCATCCTGGCTCAGTTTTAGGCCATTGTGCCCTTTCTCAGGCTCAAGGAATCAATGAGCCCTTTGTTCATGTGTTCATAGAAAATATTGTTTAGGATTCATTTTAAATGAGATCGTGATTAAAAAAAGTAATCGAGATTGGGTTAGAGCGGTATGAAAAAATATTGTATTTATAGATGTATACACACTCACATATATGTATATATATATGTACATATATGTATATATATACATATATATATATGTGTGTGTGTGTGTGTGTACCTATATATATATATAAGATTCTGGGGCTATTGAAAGATATATATATATATATATATAATATATATATATATATATAAGATATATAGGATATATATATATATATATATAAGACATAAGATATTATAAGATTTTAAGGCTATTATAAGATATATATAAATATATATAATATCTTATATAAATATATAAGATTTTGGGGCTGTTAGGGCACCTAAAGGGTCTTATGAGCCTCACCAGACCAAAGATATCAAAATAAAAATAAAAAAAATGCCATGTGCGCTACGGCGCGTAAATCGACATTTTGACCTGGTCAAACTCGCGATTAACGCGCCGTAGCGCACATGGCATGTTTTTTTATTTTTTTGGCCTTGAGGCTCATAAGGCACTCTATAAGGGTCTCTAGGTGACTTTATAGGATCTACCTTTTTTGTATATATAAATATATATATATGTGTGTGTGTGTGTGTACATATATATATATATATATATATATATATATATATGTGTGTGTGTGTGTGTGTGTGTGTGTGTGTGTGTGTGTGTATATATTTGTATATGTATATATATATATGTGTGTATATATGTTTGTGTGTGTATATATATGTGTGTGTGTGTGTGTGTGTGTGTGTGTTTGTGTGTGTTTTTTCCTGTGTATAGTGCTTTTATATTTTTTAAATGAAATGTTCATTGGCACTGAGCATACAAAAAAAAATGGACTCAACAAAGAATGTAACACAACTCAAAAAACTTTCATTAATGTGTGAAAATGCTACAGAGGAATTTGGGAACATTACAAAATTTTGTAGGGAGAATTACAAAGTGGGTTAGCCTATTGAGGTAGAAGGCTATGCTCTAAACGTAGACATAGGGCTAGGGACATATCTACAGGCTTCAAAGTAACTCTCTTGGCATGTACCATAGCCAGCACTGAGTCTTCAAAAACAGAAACTACAATATCTTCAGCAGCTTCTTGAAGAGCTTCAAGAGCTGTGCTCTGTATGCGGTCAACCCTGTCAGAATATTTTTCCATTGTTTCTCTCACCAGTCGAGAGAATGGTACCTTGGGGATGAGAAGATCTGTGCTTTTCTGATATTTCCTAATCTCTCGTAGCGCGACTGTCCCTGGCCTCCATTTTCTCTTCTTCTTTGTAACTGGTGGAGGCGGTGGTGGTCTTTGATTCTCCCACGGTGGTCATTCAGACCTGAACTTCTTTTTCTTTTGTGCACGCTCTTCCTCTTCTTGTTGGTCCCGAAACTTGCCCTCCATTCTTTTACCACACTTCTTGACTGGACGTCTGGATGTTGTGGCTGCTTGTGGCTGTGCTTGGCTTGCCCTCCTTGCGTCCTCTTTGGGCTGCTGTCTCTTTTGCATTTCTGTCTCCCAAGCTGCCCTCACAAGAGCAAACTCTTTGTCAATGGTATCTTTAGTGATGCCATAGGACAAGAGCTCGACCTCCCTATTTTGTAAGATAACCTCTAGCTGTTCTAGGGTGTCGGCCTCAATAACAATCTCCGGTGGTTGCCCTTGACCTTCCTCGGCTTCTTTTCGACGCCGCTCTTCTTCTGCTTCTCTACTAGGCTCTGCTTCTTCAGCTTCCTTCCTGCGTTGCGCTTCTTCGGCCTCCTTCCTGCGCTCTTCTTCTCTCATCTCCTTTGCCTCTTGCTCTGTTACGATAGGTAGACTTGTCCTTTTTGCTGTATAGCAGGTAGTGGGCCGAGTTGATCGAAAAACCGCAAGTCTTGCTCCTGTTCTTCTGGCATGGCCTAGGTATGTACGAGTGTAAGAGATAGTGGGAGGGCAAGAGAGAGTAGAGCACAAAGAAGAAATTGAAATGTGGTGGCTATAAATGAAAAATGACTTAAATATGTCTATAAATATAATTTTTTAAAACTTTTAGAAAATTTAAAAACACAAAAAGATTATAATCAGAGAGTTTAAGCCCATGAGGAACCACACCGACGCTTGCTTGCTACCCATTGCCGTAGTCTCTCCCTAGCATTTGATCTGTTGTATCCTTCAGTTCTTCTTGCATTAACAGTTTTCATTATTTGACGCCTAAGAGACAAATTACCGCGAGTTTTCTGCCTTTTTTTGCCAACCAGAACGCGATAGAACCAGTTGAACATTTCATGGAGTGCATTACTCTTGACTTTGCCACCACCATGGCGAGTGCCCTTAAAATACACGGCCTTTGCTTGGTAATGTGATTTCTCCATGCCTTGATTGCTCCAAAGTGCTAAAGAGCCATATCTATCGAGAAAGTATGGCCCATGTGCATACAATATATGCTGCATAGAAAATTACAAAAAGTCAACAAACAGTATGAAGAACATACTACAAGGACACAAGAAATACAACATTACCATGTAGTGAGTAATGTGTGTTTCTCCCCATGCCTCGACCATTTCTTCTGTAAATCTACAAGTGGCTTGTTTAAGTGCCTCAATACCATGGTCATCCAGGTGAGGTCGCTCTAGAAGATCGACCATTTTATTACACACCTCCCATACATGTGCACGTTTTAGGCCAAGCCTGGCATCATTTCCTCGATATGTTGTGACATCACATATCTTCTTCCAAATTTCAAAGTCAGTGTGGCTATGAGAACCCAAGTGGTTTGATAGCAAGTGTCTTGCCTTTGATCCACCCATGCAAATTTTATTAGGGTTGTCTTGTGTAGGGTTTGATTTTCTATCCTTTGTCAAGACCACTGCTCCAGCATGTAATCCCATAGAGGAAAGTACACCCTCTAGTGCACGTATTGACTCTTCTCGTCGATCTTCGGGCTCCATGTTCCAGACATAGTTTATGTGGAGCATCAATAGCTTATCCAAAATCCTGAGTCTTGCATGTAATGTGCACACATGCACTTGACATAGTGGAATTTCCAAGATTGGGTTCCAAGCATTGTCCTCCTGGTCACGACTAGGTGGCTTGCTCTGGTCACAACTTAATATGCCATTTTGCCATACCTTTGATCCTTTCCTTTGTTCAGCATAAAAAACGATTGCTTTTTTTGCACCCACCTGTTTTTGACTTTTGCCTTTGCTAGGTTGTTTCCCTTTTACTCTTGAGTCTACTGCTATCTTGGAATGACAACAGTAAACACATGAGAATATAGTATTCGCACCTGTTTACAACCCAACATACACTTTAAGGTTTTTAGATCGCCACCCAAGTGCCATTCAACGTTAAAGCAGCCTATTCCGGGAACATCAAGCTTTTGACCATTGACCTGACAAGAGACGACATGTTGAATGCCAGACCATTCAAAATACCACCTCAAGGTATCATGGTTCTCTTTTGGGAGGACCCATGCTGCTTGCCACCAGATGTTCTTCTCTGATTGAATGCCGTAGTAGTCTTGCTTATGCCCTTGACCCCTATTGTTGCTGTCTTCAGTTGCATCCAACTCTTGGGTCTCTAAAGGCTTTCCTCTAAGTGCTCGGCTCATCAAGGTTAAACTAACACGCTCCAGTCTTTGACCTTTAACCACTTGACATTCATCCAGCTTCAAGACAAACACGGCATTTCCACCTGTCTCTTCAAGTGTGAGGCCATAGTACTGAATCATTGCTTTTTGTAGCACTTCCATGTCAATGTAGACATTGTTATATGCATTGTATTCAAAGGGTTTGATTGTTGGCATTGGCATAATATCCTCCACCCACTTGTACCCACCCTCGAACATGGATGTAATATCACCATTAGCACACTTCTTTGCCATCTGTAAGCTATAAAGTGTTGGAAGCAAGGATTGCATAACTCCCTTTGCTCGCAACCCTAAAGTGATTGACCTGTACATTGCTCTGTAACCTTTCTGGCTAATACCTGCTGAGTCACATATATCAAGCATCTCTTTGGGTGTGACAATTTCTTTGATTTCCTTCAAGAAATGTTGACGAAGGGTCTCTTGCAGCTTATCATGAGGTGCAGAAGAATAATCTAGCGGATTGTGTGCGCACAATAAATCAATTTACCGATAATTATGTTCGTCTTCAACACTCCACTCGTAATCTTCGGCGTCGTGTTCACCATTTCACTCACCTTCCCATTGGATATCACGCAAGGCAAAGAAAACGTAAAGCTGTTGGGTTACTTTCTAAGACAGCAGGCGCATGCAAGAGGCGTAAACAAACAACCAGGTAAAAATTTTTGTAGGAATTATAACAGCTTTGAGAAGCAATTAATGAATAAAGCATCTCTCATGGGTGACTCTTGCGATTGTAGGGCTTGTGCAACAGCTATACTAGGATGTAACAACGCTGAGGACAATGTTAATGCCTCCCTTCTTCAGCATGTCCTTCAGGAGAAGGATATCATGGAAATGTGGCCAGATCTAAGAATATCTCTTTTTTTTAAATTTTTTTTTATTTTTGTGAAAAATCAAATATATGCTTTTAGGACTAGGCCTCTAGGCTTGGTCAAAGATGGATTAGCATTTTAAGCATTTCACTAAATGTCCAAATTAAAGGGCCCAAGAAGACTCCATTGAGTTCCTAATGGCATCCTATAGCATATGGTTTATTTACCAAGTAAAGAAGAGCTTGGTGGTCAACAAAGAACACAAATTTGTTTACCAACAAATAGTGTTGTAACTTTTTTATTGCATAGACCATGGCCAGTCCTTCCCTCTCCGTAGTTGTGTAATTTTACTCAACATCATTGAGCTGTCTACTAGCAAAACTGATAGGAAAATCCATATTATGTTCTCCGGGTTGGAGCTAGTATATATACATCCAATAACAAATGCAGAGGCATCGATGTGCCTATGGAAGATTACATCCCATTTGGGTGCTCTTAGTATGGGAGCTAATGCCAATGCCTTTTTGAGTTTATCATATGATTCTTGACATTCCTCTATCCTCCATATAAATATAATAAAAAGTTTGTACAAAGGTCTTGCAATTTTTGTATACATAAAGATAAATCTTCTGTAATAGCAGACATGACCCATTGCACTCCCTGGGGATTTGTTAGTGGAGGTAATTCGAGGATCACTCTAATTTTACCATCATCCGTGGGGAAATAACATTTTCAGAGATTATGTGTCCCAAGATTACTCCATGCTTTACCATGAAATGGCATTTATCTAGATTCAGAGATTCTATAGAGTCTACATCTAAGAAACACCTTCCTTAAGTAGTGTAAGTGTTCCTTCCAAAGTGATGCTATAGCCTAATCATCCATAAAGATTTCAAGAAATTTACTTAGATAGTCTCAGGAAAGCCGTACACATTAGCCTTTGGAAGGTTGCAGGAGCATTGGTCAAACCAAAAGGCATAACCTTGTAAGAAAAAGTGCCCCATTCAGTAATGAAAGCTATCTTATGTGGATCAACAAGATCAATTTGAACTTGATTGTATCCTGAGAAACCGTCTAGAAAGCTATACGCCTCCTTTCCATCCACCCTTTCTAATACCTATTTAGTAAATGGCAAAGGATAATGGTCCTTGACCGTGGCTACATTGACTTTCTTCTTCAAGTCAGCACACACTCTGCGTTTTTTATTCTTCTTCACAACCACAATTGATGAAACCAATTCAGTGTGTTCAATTTCATAAATGAGCTCATCCTTGATAAGCTTGTCGCGTCCTCTCGAACTAATTTTGAATAATTAGGATTCATAAGACAAGACTATTGTCTTACTCATCGGGCATCATCCATAATAGGAATAGTGTGCTTACAAACTTCAGGTAACACTCCTTTCATATCTGTGTATTTCCAGGCATACACATCTTTTGAATTCCTTCAAAAGATCAATAATATCCTTCTCCTCCTCTTCTGTTAGGTCTATAGCAATGTAAACCGGCTTAGGATCCTCACCAGGTTCAACAAGATTAACTTGTTTGACCTTAGCAGGTCCTTCATATGAGGGTTCTACACTTTCTTCCTTGGTTCTTCATAGCCTTTTCACCATAAACAATGTGTTCTCCTATGTTATAGTTTTTGAAATACTCAGGGATTTTGGACACGTCTTCTTCTTCAAGCTGTTCCTCTTCCCGAGTTTTCCATTTTGCTTCTTTTGAAATACTCAGGATTTTGGACAAGTCTTCTTCATCAAGCTGTTCCTCGTCTTGAGTTTTCCATTTTGCTTCTTATTCTTCTTCTGTTTGGCACTTCGAGACATCTTTTCAGAGGAGATCTCTTCTTTTAGTTTGATCATTGGCTCCTCTAACTGACTCAAGGGTTTGAATAGGAGTGATTCGATTCAAATCCTCTCCAAGAGTTTGAACTAACTTATCATAGGATTGCACAATGCCCACATATTATAAGAAATGATTTTCACTTTCAAGATTAGGATGCGGTCTTGAAAGGTTTGTTCCTAATTTTACCCAATTTCTTTTTTGCTTTTCTTATAAAAGATATCTTCGTGATCACTTCTTGTTGAAGCTTCATCACTAGATATTTCCTTTATTGCATCATAGTTAGTTGGCCTTGGAAAATCCATGATAACAAAAGTATGCTCAAAAGTTATGTCACATGTTTCCATGCGCATCCGACTGACCTTGCCAAATGGCTGTTCGAGAGAACCATCCACCATTTTAACTGACACACTAGTGGACTTGAGTTTTGTCTTTCCCCACTTCTCCCAACATGTCTTAGTGGCTATGCTCACCCCATCTTTGCCATCAAGTATGGCTGGAATTTTGTATCCCTTATATGAGATCAGAAGTGTAGCATTCATGTCTTCACTTTCATAATATTGGTATTCTCCTAATTTATTAATAGGAACTTCATGAATACTTCCTGCTCGAACTGAATCTGAATTTTCATTATCAATCTCATCTATCTTTGTCCTAAGGTATCTACTTAGCCATTTTTGTACATCATTCCACATGGCAGGCTTACCTTGTAAGAGTTGGAATAAAGGAATAGTCATTGGAGTATACAAGAGTGTATGTAACAATTCTACATTCCTAGGGTGATGATTTTGTTTTTGGAAAAAGTTGTTTAGGAAAACATATTGACCTTGCAGTCACAGTCAAGAGGCCATTATTAGACTTTGTTTCTCTTTCCTAACCTTCATTTCCAACTTAGATACAAAGGAAGAGTTTCCAAAGATCCCATAAGGGAATCAAGGTCAAATCCATATTTCAAAGATCTTAAGAAGAGAGTTTGCATCAATAATGAAGCCACCTTAGATATTTCAGAAGATCGAGGATTTGTATGTTGCCAAAGATCCTTGAGATCTTGGTCAAGTTGCTGTTCAAGGAAATTTGAAGGAAGGGTTCTTGCTCCTTTTTTGAAGTGTTACGTTTCTAGGTTTACAAGGAAGATTCCCTTGCACCTCATTATCCTTTGTTAGATGTTCATTCATTCAGTCTTCTTTCTCAATCTTGATTGATCCAGACTCGGAGTTTGGCACCATCAAGACTTCATCATCCATCTCTGGTATTAGCGAGAGTGGTGCGGGGGAGACAAGATTGGGGAATCTTCACTAGCCCATACACACTCTCTAACTCCAATTGAGTTTGTTTAACCAAATTTGTAGCTACCTTAAGGCATCCCTTTTCTTCCATTGGGTTGGGATATTGAACAACCCAATGGAAGAAAAGGGATTTTGCAAATTCTATTCCAAACTACCATCAATGGCTTTTTTGGTATAGTTTAAGGTTTCATCAATAGGGATAGAAGGAGACAATTTTGAAGAAGGTGTTTCGGATGCATCTTGGGTTTCTACTTTATCCTTGTCACATTACCAACCAAGATACTATTCTTCTTGTTGTGTTTCCTTCTCTCTTTTTTTTTGCATTTTTACTAGAAGTCATATCAATTTCAATTGCTTCCTTTTCTAGGGTTTGCTTGGCTTGAGCTCTTGTTATTAGTACTACATTGATCGGAGTCAAGATTGGGTTTTCTTCCCTTTCCCAAAGAACTCCTAGCAGTTTAAAGCTATTGTCGGTCCAGGAGGACCACTACTAGAAGGTTGGGTGGTACCGTAAGAGCAGATGCTATATACCACAACCACTGCACCATATATCCAAAGGAACATGATTTGTTGTAAACTGGGCTATAATTGTAAAATTTATTCGGACACTTTGTTTTTATGTGAGGTCCACCACATGCATAACAAGAGAGTGGGGCGGCTCGTCTAGTCATAGTATGTATCTCTTCCTCATGCTAATGCTACTATATTCATCAAAGATGTATATTCATCAAATGCTACCATAGTGAAGCCCGGGTGGTACAAAATACTCAAGAGTCTCAGCATTTTTCCTAGGTAATTCATAAGCAACTTTAGTAATAAAGTCTCAGAGGTTATTTCAACGTTTGCTCCCACTTGGTGAATAGGAGTTACTCTTGGTGGAGCTAGTTGAGGAGACAATACAGGTGGATGCATTTCAATAGGTCTAATATTACTCCCTATGGCATTTGTGTTAAGGTTACCTACTGGTGGTGCCAGTAAAGCAAGTGGCCTATGAGGAGATGGCAATGCCAGAGTTCCCATTGTTTTCGGGTTGGCTTTGAATGCTAGATTAAATCTATAGCATCGACTAGTATCATGATTACCCATACAAGCACAGTAGCCACACCATAGATTCGGCCTTGGTTTTAAGTGAGGCCATTTATTGTCGTATGATTGGATTTGCAATATGCATACCAAACCGTGTCTCTCTTAGGATATAAGTGGGGATTGTACACCTCTTTTGAAATGATCTTAAATTCTTCTTTTTTTCACTTTTCCAATCAAATCAGGGTCCTCTTTTCTTTCATCATTCTTGCGTCTGCTTGATCTATCACTTACCGACCCCGTTTTGAATGATGCTTCAGAGCCATGAATTTATTTGGGTGGTCCCATAAAGTTATCATTGTAATCAATGGAATCCAATCCACTCATAGATGGTTCTATGCCTTCATGCATATAGCATATCATGCAATCTTTCATTTTGTAAACCTTCTAAGAAGGGTGAGGTCAATCGTGTCTAGCTAGGTTTCTCTTCAGGTTCACACATGTTATAAAGATACTTACCTCTGTTGACATATTCTCGAATTGTCTCTTCTTGTTTTTGTTTTAAAAGTATTAAGCTGGTTCAGCGAGCTCCACTTGGCACCAGTCTTGGTATAAGAAATAAAAAAGGATTGCTTCAAATCTTCATAAGTTGCTTTTCTCTGTAGTTCTAAAGTTCTAACCATTTGGCAGCCTCATGCTCTAGGGTGAATCCAAATAAACCGATCCTTGTGAGATCGTCATTAATATCCAGAGCAGCACACACTTTCTCAAAGGTTTCTAAATGGCCATGGCCATCTCCAGTCCCACTGAATTCGTGCATAGCCTTAGATACACTCCAAAATCTAGAGTTTCTTCTATCGCGTTCCCTTTCTCGAGGTCCATGTGGCAAAGCTTCCCATAGGTGCTGGAGGTTCTTTGGCTGCAACTGCTCTTGCAACAATAGCTTCTTCCATCCTTATGGCATCCTCAGCCGATACCATTCTTGGTGGTGGTGTAGGATTAACTAGAGGTTCTACTAGAACAGGTCTATCTTGTGGTGGAGGAACATGAGTTCTTGCTGCTACACCACTCCCAGCAGATGACACTGTGTGCACTCATGGGTGAGTGTATGTGGGAACAGGATGATGTAGTCCTGTGTTTGGATTTGGACCTACTATTGCATTTATTATTGCATTTATTGGTACGATTGAGGCAGTAGCCATAGTTGAAAGCATAGACATACCTAGTGCCAATGAATGAGCAAACGAGTGTTCAAAAGAAACAAGTGAAACCATAGTATTGATATAGTCATAAGGCATAGATTTTGGTAAAGAATCAAGAACAACAAATTCATAGGGTGGCTGAGGAGTAGTGGGCGAGATTCTTTCATCATGGGTACTATGGAAAGTGAACTTTGGGACTCCAATTTCCCAGACTCCTCTTGAGAGTACCTCATCCTCCCCTATCTTTGCATTTACCTCATTGGAAGTTGGTCTACACCTGATGGGTGTGGCTCATATTGAGGAACAAGAGAAGGTTCCCTCTCTCCCTCCCTAAGCTGTTCCCTAAGTACTTCCGCCTCTGGCTCGTTATTATAAGGAATGTACTTATCACCCCACACATCCTTATAGAAGTAGAATCTTGAGTTAGGTCTATTGATTCTAAGTGCATTAGGGTTCTCAAGACATGGACTAGAAATTGTTCCCTCAATAGAAATGGTATTGAAAACTTAGTTTTGAGATTTGAACCTCTTGAAAATATCTTCTCTCCCAATCTCTAGGAGATGGTTCACTTAGTGTTTGTCTGACAGGCTCTTTGCCTAAGGATGCTCTAAGGAAAGGATTAGTATGGCTGCTTGACATGGATCTTTCCTTTTATCCTTCAAGGGCAATTTCTTGAAACCAGAGTCTTCGCTCTCAATTGATCCTTGGTCTGGCTCACTACTTGATTCCTCAAGCAATCTTGTTCTCAATCCAATTTCCTTAGATCTAACGATATCAGTTTTAGTGCGCCTGTAGGTAGTGGGCACGTGAGAAGCCTTCTCAAATCCTCCAAACCAAGAGTTGTTTAAAACTCTACTGCTTCTCAAGTTCATAGGATAGATGCCCAACTGAGTCAAGAAATATGAGGGGCCAATAACAAGACACTCTAGCTTTTGGTAAAAGGAAATTCAAATATTACTCCTCTTACCTCGCCTTTGATCCCTCCCTCTATTCGATTTTTATTGGTTTTGTCAAACGAGAATGGTAACTTGTTAATTAAATTTGGGAAAGGACTAAAGTCTTGAAAAGGCCTTGTTCTCAATTTTCAAAATAATCTCTAGTATACAAATCCCAAGAATATCCAAAAGTGGAGATAACAAATTCAAGGTGTTCAGAAAACCCCAATATGCAGCACAATTGAATGTACACAAGGTTTTCTTCCCAACCTTGATTAGTAAGCCGATCTTTCTTAAGTGTTTAGCAAACTTCTAGTGCTATTTTACAAACTTTAATAAAGACAACACACTCACGGTAGAAGAACATGCTAAACCCCTGGGAGTGCTGCATTTGTCTTCCCTCTTTTGACCCAGAGGATTATGATCAGAACCCAAATTTTCTTACTACCACTCAGTTTCTGCAATCCCACCCAACTTGCATGCCAGAACATGATGTATAATCAATCCTAAGGACACATTGTCCAGCGTTGTGATCGAGCACCACAATAGTTTGAAACAAGATGATGTTGTTAGACTTTATGAAGCATATGTTTTTGTGAGTATATATATACAGCTGCTGTTAGGGTTGTCAAAATCCCGATACAAACCAATTTGTATCATACAGTTCATACCGCTAGTATCATAGAATGTGGTGTGTAGTGAGTTTTGTGTTATGCTTGTGGTGATTGTGTCATTTTGATTGAGATTGTGGAGAAAAAACACTTGTGAGTGAAGATCGGAAGTATGTTGAGTCAGGTTTGAGTCAGATAGCATCAGCCCAGACCCTAGCTCTAGGACCCTACTGAATATGTCAGTTGTCCTCTACTGACTCTTATTTGACTCAGGTCTGACTAAACTGACTCAGTTGACTTAGCTGCTTTAGATCTCCTTACCTCTATGTCCTTTGACACTCACAGATATTCAAACACTTCAGATCCTACAAATATTGAACACTACAGTCTCTTACCTCACCTTTAGTCTATGATGACTGCCTGAGTCCTATATGGTTCAATTGATTGATCCGACTCAGATCTTTCCACCTATGTATCCTCTAAGGCTTAAAAACCTTCCAAAACCTTAAATCTCACAAAGATTTAGCCTTATAACCCCTAAACCAACATCAGCTATCTTCCAGCTGACTCTATTAGATATCCTTCAGTCCACAAACTGTTTGACTAACTTAGGCTAACTTTTGACTATGAAACTAGACCCAAAATAGATTCCTCTCAACCCAAAAAGACTGAATCTATTCTTCCACACCCTTAGCTAACGGTATCTGACACACCACTCAGCTGACCTTGTCGAACACAGAACAAGAATCTAACAGAGATCAGCAGTTAGTTGAATAAGATTACAGTGAACATCCTCTAACAAGGAGTAAACACCCACTTGTGTATGTGAACCCACTCTTAGAGAGACTAACATAATATCTAGATATTATGTGTATGATATAAGCAGTGATGTCATGAGGTCAAACGTATAAAGTTCTTGTACTTCATTGATTTAATATACAAGAAAACATCACATCATTGGGTCGTGTACTCTCTCTTTCTCCCTCTCTAACCTTTGTTTACCTCTGTCCCCTCTCTATCTCTATTGATTACACAATAACAACGGTTTTCTTGTTTGAACCTCCTTAGGTCGTGTTAACCCTAATTAGAAGATACCATTAGAGAAAATCTGGACTCAAATCGGGCCCTTTAAGCACATTCTTTCTCTACAAAAATGGGCTCATTGCAAATCAACCCAGAAGTGAGCGGACTTTGAAAAATTAGAATCTACTCTTATAGTATAATGGACGATTTTGCATATTCAAGAAGTCCACAAATTTGGTGATGATGTGGCCCAGAAGTGAGTGGACTTTGAAAATTTGGAATCTACTCTTCAAGACTTTTCTAATGATATGTAGCATGATGGACGATTTTTCATATTCAAGAAGTCCACAAATTTGGTGATGATGTGGCCACATTTCAAATTCCAAATTTTCAAAGTCCACTCACTTTGGGTTAATTTGCAAAAATTTCACTATGAGCCCATTTTTGTAGAAAAAAAATGTATAGCAATCCTTAAAGGGCCTGACTACCCGTTCAATAGTTTATTTATGCATAGTAATGCTTTGAGCACCTACCTCATCGGCCGCCTCATATTCTATAGTGTTGCCATCTACTCACCTGTGTAGCAAGGAGGTGCGCCCCTTTTGTACTGTCCACGATGTGCCTCGTCAGAGCTGGTTTATGAGCGCTACCCAACACACGACAGCAGGTGCTGAGAAAATCCAACCATTGGTCACCATTGTTGCAGCTGTAATCGCCGACTAAGGGATGAGCATTGGTTTCCTAGAGCACACCTGCTCTGATCGTATTCTACCTCCAGCATAGCACCGCCCCTACCCTCCACCTCCTGCACAATGCTAACAACGCCACCTATGCTACAGTAGCGCGACTGCCTGTGTACACGAGCCCATGCTTAGTGCTCGTCGCCAACAGAAGCAGCACTTGACTTGGCGGGGTGAAGAAAAGTGGAGAGAAAGGAGGTCGTCTAGCTACCAGCAAATCAGACATCGAGCTGCGAGAAAAGAAGAGCGTTCTCTACATCATATCTAACAATTTGGAACTGGCGAGCAGCTTGACATCTTTCACAACACAGACGACAGACAGAGCAACAATCCACCGCACAGAGGTGGCCTCAAAGACAAGTTCTTGAAAATGCATATGTTAAGTGATGCCTAAGATGAGGCATTTGAGATTTCCTTTGGGTTTTCATGTGGAGAACCAATGTGATGGTGGTGACGGTCATTGTCAATATGTGCTTCATCACATCGTCATGGCATGTGCTAGATCGACATCAACATTGGCAAAATATTTTCATCACTTTCTTGTTTTTGAGATCATTTATGGGGAGAACCACTCCCGACATTTATGTGTTTTATGTTTTTATGTGTGAAGAGTACATGGTTCGTGCTATGCATGTGTTGTTTATGTTTGTGTTATGGTTGTGTTTGGTTATGTGTTGGTATGTCTGTTTGTCTTTGTTGGTACTAGATCAAGTAATTTTTTTGGTTGTAACCACCTCTGGTCACCCATGATGTAGGCCATGTGGATTGTGATTGATTATGGTTAGTCCTTCTTCCTATTTGGTTGTCCCTACTCATGTAGAACCCCTCATCACCCCAGACACACTCACGCACACCCTCCCAGGCACCGTCACGTCAAGGCTCACAGCCACCGTCACGTACTCCCTCACAGCCACAGTCACGTAGACAATCCCTCAGTCGTGACTCCACCCGCAGTACAAAAACCCGCAGTACAGAGGAGAGCAAACGCCGCAGCAGGAAGAGTGGGAGTGGAGGATGCGGTGGGTGCTTTGGTGAGGGAGATAGTAGGGCACGCGGTGAGAGAGGAGATAGAGGGAGAAGAGTTAGAGGAGACAGTGAGGATGAGGAGGAGATGAGAGAGGTGGAGGGAGTGATCTGCTATGATGTGACGGATAGGAGCGGGATAGTGATGGATGCGAGGGGAAAAGAGGTAATGGAGTACATGCATGGGGTAGTATCAAACTTGTATAGAAATTGTTTTATTAGATTTAAAGATCAAAATAGCCGATTAGTTGGGGAGGTGATAGATGCTGTACATAGACGGTACCCTAGTCCCCCACATGCGACATTCTAGGATGTATGGGGAAGGACGTGAATAAGGGAGATCTTAAGTAATAAAAGATCTCACCTTAAGAAACTCTCGTACAATGATGGGCTAAATGTAGCTGTGGGTGGCTATCCTGCCGAGAAACCTGCCACCACTGCGCACAAACGCGAGTGGAAGGAGGCAAAGAAACGAGCAGAGGGTGGCGTGAAGAGCAGGTAGCATGTGGAGGCATGAGACGGATCCAGATGGAGACCATTGGATCTTCGCATTTCGGATCTGGCGGCGTCGAGTCATGGGAGGCAGAGTTTGTAAGTATCTTGCCACTTTATTTTATTGTTTACTTAATTCATTGATTCTATGATTGTTTTAATCTTACAAATTGTGTTGATTATGATATAGCGACGGGTTACGGGGAGGAAGCCCACAGTCCACGATACTGGGTATGCTCGCCGGCATAGCAGACGTGACACGTGGGCCCTCTTCAGAGCCAAGGGACATATTACGGACGCGTAGTTTGAGATGGCCATGAGACCATACGGTCGACAGGTACTTGAAAACTCTAAACGAATGATTTTGGTTTATTGAATTACATATATATATACTTATATACTACATATTACTTGAACAGGCACAAGCTGCTGCTGCACCTGCTGATGATCCACCTGCCGCCACTGCAGAGGGTGGACGTGAGTACTACTCATCGGACATTCCGACCGATGTGAGCTCATCTGATCATGGAGGGAGCAGCGAGTCATCATTTGGGTCTGCGTAGTACTCAGACTTATAGTATCACATTCCATATTGAGGATGTGGTTGTATATATATTTTTGTAACCGAAGCCATGGGCTACTTCGACATATGGACTCCCTTGTATATATGTGTACACATAAAATTTTGATAGTAATATTGAATCATGAATTGATAGTATTGCATTCATGTCTTTCTTGAATCGTGTATTGATAATGTATGCATTCATGTCGTTCTTGTCTTAAATCTTCCTCGTGGATGGTGCAATGCATCCAAAAAAAAAATCCAGAGAGTGTTATTGGGTGCTGGAATGCTGGAACAACATTCAGGTACCAAATAGCACTCTCTGGATTTTTTTTTTTGCTCTCTGTTCGCGTGTATAGACGCGTCAACTCTACAAAAAGTCGCGTGTATATACGCGGATACTCTGTGAAATGCATGTGCATAAGCGCAGCTAAACTGACAAAATGCGTGTATACACCCTCGTATCAGCGCGTCTAACCGCAGCTAAACTGACAAAACGCGTGTATACGCCCACGTATCAGCGCGTCTAACTTCTTCTATACACGCGCTTTTACACGCATGTCTCTGGCCGCGGTGATACACGCGCTGATACACGGGCCCGTTACTTTTTTTCTACAAGTCATTTTTAGCGGCTAAGAGCGCGGGTATGAGCCCTATCCCTTGTAGTGTGTGAACATACATCTACCACCCACCATGTTAGCCCATCTCGTTATGGTCACCCAACTCACAAACGGGCGCAATCAAGATAAGCCACAAGCCCACCTGCTTGCCAAAAACTTACAAGCCCCCCTTGTCAGTCCCACTTTCACAAGCATTTACGAACAGACCTACATGCCTGGGACGAACAGCCCCACTTTCACAAAGAATTTGGCAACCTTGATTATACTTAAACTTGAATTAGGTCTACATGGGGATGTGTAAAACCTTGAGCGGCTAATGTACATGTGTGACAACTTTTGTAAACGAATGAAGTGTGTTAATTCAAGGTTGACTCCATGGTATGCAGGAGCTTAATCTTCTTGTGTGGCTGTCTATCTGAGATCTCATCTACTGCTGCTGATTGGCTCGAACTCTGCAAGAGAAATTCACATATTCAAAACCCACAACTAGAACTGCTACAAACAGTGCTCTAGACTCTGTAACACTATATAATATTCAGGGACATCTCATGGTCTAAGGTTTGAAAATCTGTAACACAGAAAAGGGGCGCAACCTGTCTTTTCGCCTCTCCAAGAACCTTGCAAGCGATGCCTTCCTAGCGAATGGAAGTTCTGCAAGAAAAACGGAGTACATAAATATATATATATATAAGAATCAGTGGAAAACAAAATAAACGCAAGCAAATCACAAACGCACGAGCTTGAGATCGCCTGATCACTGCAAGGCGCTGCAGCTGCTTCTTTTGCGCTGGAGGTTTCGAAGTTGGCATTGATGATGTGGGAGTAATTCTGGACCTCACTCCACCGCCACTATTAATGGGGCGCTTTGCCATATCTGCTACGCTAGGTCGAGTATTATTCTGATCACCGCTACCGGTCTCGGCAATCTTTGCGAGAAGCAGCATGATCGCATGTGCCTGCGGGGTTGCAGACGCCGATGCTGTACGTTTACAACACGAACAATACGCGCAAAACAGCTATAATATAAATGGCTAACTCTTTCTAGGGACAATAGAGTGTCCTGATGATACCTTGTCGGCTGGCACATCCTCGTAAACATTGACGATTCCGGAGTAGAAGATTGTAAGCTGCTGGCCGGATCCGATCATCATGGCCGGAGCTTGAGCTGTGTAAAATGTATGAGAGTTGGAAGAGGAGCGCCGTGCGCGTCCGCCCAGCAGATCTACCGTTTGTGGAGCTGCTCCTGGCATGATCATGAGTAGAATATGGAGTCGAATATACTCTGTTGACGTGACGACGAAGAAGGACGGACGGAACTCCAAGAAATAAGCCTATGCTTTGCTTGCACAATTAAATATCGAGTCGAGTATACTCTGTTGTCGTGACGACGAAGAAGGACGGACGGAATTCCAAAATAAGCCTATGCTTTGCTTGCAGAATTATCTCGAGCTTCAAGCCTTCAATAGATATATATAGAAATGTTCCAACAGTATGGCAAGCCGCAGCCTGCAACAGCACGTGCGCAAAACAAAAATGTGCGCAAAATTTGTATCTTCCCGGTGTGATTGCCTTTCGGCGCTGGGCGCCACCAGAGGCGTGCAGTGCTATTTCCTTGTGTAACACCCACTGTTCGAAAAAAACTATTTTCCCAAAAAGTAAAAAACCTTCATCTAAAAATTGTGAAATTATTTATAAACAAAATTTTCAAATTTTGAAGGTTTTTGTTCTACAACCCCTCAAAATCTGCAGGTTTTTATACCCTTAAGTTTCAAATTTGAAGGTAATTTTAAAAATCTGCAGGTGCAAATTACACTATACCCGGGTTTTTTTCAAACACTGGTAACACCGTGCGCTCGAATCTTGCCTCTACTATTTTTTAATTGGGGAAACTATTTTTTATTGTGTTGTTAATGGGGAAACTATTTTTATTTAGCCTTACAAGGGTTTCTTCATACTCATCACCACATTTTTATTGACCCTCCAATTCTCGAGTCTCTCCAATAATGTGCATTCTTCAACTCACCAAATTGTGAGAGCGCGTGGCACATGAAATCACAAGAAATTTCCCCCTCAGATAACCTCCAATTCAAGTGCTAGAAAAAAGAACCTTCCTTAGGTGCATTAAATTATAGCTTAGATTTTTGTTTTTAAAAAACAACTGTTATAATTTTGATTAGACTTGGGGTTAATGACTTAGATCTCGGCAATTTTAGTTATAATACTCGGTGATGTGTAGAGTTTTGAAAGAAATTTTGTTCCAAGTCATGTGATTGGTTGAAAAATAATGTTTTTTTAAAGCACGAATCACAAGTAGTACATCGCAATTCAGATTTCAAACATTTATGACCAATCCGATTACAACAATAGAAAACCACAATTGATTACGACTATAGAAGCTTATCTAAAGTGAGTCTAAAGTCAAATACATCTCATGCAAGCTAGTACAATTTCACAATTTAGTCTCAATGTTTTTTCTAGTGCTGATCTCACCTAGTGCATCAAGTTCAAGAAAAAGAATGTCCAAAGTCTAGCACATGTATATCATGCAATTTCTTAAGTCAATGCTTTTTTAATAAGTGTCGATCTTAGCTCCTGCATCACAATTGAAAGTTCAAAACTTTCTTACCAATTGATAATCACGATAATAAATCTACTTTTCAAGGAAGAAAACTCCTAAAGCATGTCCTTTTTTTTAACATTCATCTTTTGTACTTATATTTATGATTAATAAATAGTAAAATGATGGGAGGATAGAGTATTGATAGGATGATGTGGTCTTAAGGTTAAATTATTTATCTAATGGGAAGACTTTTATGGACACTACTCACTCGAATTTTACTTTTATTTGTTAGATGATTGATAAGAATCAATCAAAATAAATCTAGTAACTTCTTGTGACATTTATGTAAGAGGATACAACAAACAATGTATATAGGAAAACACTCTTAAGAAGTAGGATTTTTCACTTCAAGAAACTTTTAAACTCAAATTGCACGATGATAATAGAGATAGAGAAGCATACTTTATTACTAAATATTGGGTTTTTTGGAGTTAGTTTGTGTGAACACCCTCTATGGGTGTGAATAGCCCTTATTAAAGTCTAGGTCAAAAGATAAGGCTTGATGCCTCTAAAAGCATGTACTTAGGAGGTTCTCTAATTACAAGAGTATCATTTGAGTTATGTAACAAATTTCTCTTGGGCTTGCTATCAAATCTCTCTCTCTCTCTCTCTCTCTCTCTCCCCCCCACACACACACACACACTTACCATGGCTATCCTCCATCCACTATAGTCATGGCTTGATCCTTCATCTCTCTCGTTGCACATGCTTTATTGATGCACCATGAATGCTAACATGGTATCAAAGACACCTTAGCCACTTCTCCTCTATACATTTTTCATCAGAAAGAAAATGAAGAAGGCACATGACAAGGAAGAGACAAAGAGAAAAGCAAGGGAAAGACACTTGAAGTGACCACAGGCCCTGAGTCCAAAACCTATCCAGCAAGACACAGCTATAGCAAGAGGATCAAAATCTGATATTTTTTTAGATCAAATGGATGCTTCCCTACTATAAGCTATCTACAATTACATTTCAAAGTGTGCAGTAGACGTAACCAATGTAGTGCAGATACTGACAGCTCAGGCTTTGTAGAAGAATGAAGTAAATAGATCCAAAGTTGAGCTATTGGAGTTGCCAAGAATCCAAAACAAGGTGGCACTAGATCAAGTGACCTTGAGGTAGACGGTTGAAGCTCTCTGACAGGATGTTGTGCAAGCTAATGTTGATAAAGCCCGGGTGTAGAAAGAGATCATGGAAAAAGTTTACAAGCTCAAAGCTGAAATGCTAGAAGCTAATAGAGTAGCATCTTTTTGCCACAGAGTTGATCGAACCAGACTTCGAATCCTACAAAGAAGGATAGATGCGACAGATGCAACCAAAGATCTTAAGGTCCATGAGCTCACAACCAGTGGAATTGATTCATATGAGCCCAGAATAAAGCAGCCCATGGAAGATCTCTATGCTGGATATATTGAGCAATGCAAGTTTTCAATTGAATTCGGATTCTGATTGGAATCCCTTAAAGCCTAATGATTTATCCAAAAGCAGGTGGATCCGAAGGGGCAGATAGATCTGGAAGTGTGTTAGCAAAAACCTTGGAGAACTTAACTATGCAGCACACTAGCTCAGGCAAATCTGGAAGTGTGTTAGCAAAAACCCTAGAGAGCCTAACTCTACAGCACACTAGCTCTGAATTCAGATAGCTGAAACAAGGTTCAAGCCAGCTAGAGAAAGGCAAACAAGTCGCCTTATAGCAAAATGAAATGCTTGCCTAAACTCAAAGAGAAAGCATCATTTACAAAGAGTAGGCACAAGCTTTTCGTTACAACACAATGATGTTGAAAGATGGAGCTATAGCTTTAAAATTTGCTAATCAAGAGTTGGAAAGAAAGAATGTCGAGTTTCAAGAACATCATATAAAAGATGCAAAAATAATTGCTTTACTAAAAAAGAAAGCTACATAATCAAGAGCTAAAAAACTTGATGTGTATGAATAAGAAATCCGCAATCTGAATAATAATCATGAATGTAGAGCGCATTGGAATAATGAAAGAGAAAAATATGGAAGAATAGGTTAAAGAGCTAAAAAGATCTATTCGTGTGGTGTTAGAAGAGAGAGATTGGTAAATGTGCAACAACATGCTATGGAAACCTTACAAGCTAGAGAATTGCCCATTCCACCAAATTGAAATGTAATGCAAATGATCGTCACTCATTTTAGTAAGGAAGCTCAACCTCTTGCATAGTAACCTCCTCCGGATGGTCCTTCAAGTTTACGACATGTACATGCTACTGATGCTCCTTCTTGGTAGCAAACATGTTTATGCATGATAATTATCTAGAGAGATCTTAGGGTTTTCACAGTGGTATCAGAGTAATTCTAGTTAATTGTTGTTTTTTCTTTTTTTATTCTAATTTTTAGCATTTTTAAAGTAAATTTAAATATTTACTAAATAAAAATATTATTTTATTGGTTTGTTTTGGTGATTACGCATGTGGATCGTCGATATGGTGGTTGGAACACGTGTTTCTTCTATTCAATGGACGAATCGATGTTGCAAGGAAATTCTGCGAGTTTAATGCTTTTTTTTTTATTTTTCTTGGTTTAAAATAAGCATTTGTGGAATTTTTACCAAAATATCGCACATTTTATTACAAATATTTGTGGTAGAGTGAATTTCTTGATTTCTATAATTTTTGGGAATTTTTCCTAATTATTTAAAAAAAATTTAGAGCATTTTTATGGTAAAAATTATATTTTTTAGTCATTTTGGTGGGTTTTCCGCGGTGATGCTATCAATGTTTCTGCCAAATTTCTGCTAAAATGCAATATGGGGTAGCCAATTGATGCATTGAATGTTCTCCTGTGTGCGTGGGATTCTTTTCTCCTCTCAAAACTGAAATTTTCTTCTATTTTCCTCTCCCGCGTGTGTGAACACCTCTTATTAGGCATATTTTCCTCTCCCGCGTGTGTGAACACCTCTTATTAGGCATATTTTCCTCTCCCGCGTGTGTGAACACCTCTTATCAGGCATATTTTGATTAATCTTAATCATAATTTAGATTTAATTATGATTAAAATTATAATTAAAAGCTTAATCCTCCTTTGTGTTAACAGAGAAGGAGGAGGTGGAGAGAGAGAAGGTTGGATTGAAGAAGAAGGGAAGGAGAGAAGATCAAGGAGAGAGACTCCTCCCTCTCTCACTCTATTCGAAACGCACCGAGAGGGAGGGGTGCGCTGCAGAGCGCCGAGCAAAAATCGCCACCCTCCCATAAAACGTTCTTTTTTAAAGGTTTAAAAACCAAAGTTTTAAAAAGATTTATTTAAAGCTTCAATTTATATTAAAAAAGAGTTTTTGTAAAGCTTTTCAAAAAAGCTTGAAAAAAGAAAGAGAATAAAAGATTTGAGGAAAAAAAAGATTCTCTAAATTTTTTTTGAAAATTTATTTTTTTGGAGCCTTTTGGCTTTCCGCTTTGCCGGGAAACCTATTGACTTTCCGAATTCCGGGGATCTTTTGACCTTTCGGATTTCGAAAACTTTTGACCTTTCACATTCTGATTTTTTTTGTCTTTACATTTTCTCGAAACTGTTGGCTTTTCGTATTCTGGGAAACCATTACGATTCTAAAATTTTTGGACTGTTCGTATTCTAATGCGTTCGAGTAAATTAAAAATTTTAAAAAATTCTTGGAAATTAGTGAAAAATTAGACAAAGGTTATTTTAAATTTTTGGAAAATGTGGGGTTGGTGATTGGCATGTGGTGTGTCCATTCGGGCACCCGCGACCATTTAAATTCCTTTAAAAATCTCTTTTTTACCCAGAAAATTAGGAAATCCATTAAAATTATAAATTTTTATTGGATTTAAGAATTATTGGGCAGAATTGAAAATTTTGTATATCCTCTACAATCTGATTCACATGCTCTGTTTGCTGATCAGACTGCGAATGATCGAGGAACTCATACTTAAAGTAGCTTCCTGGTTGTAAACCATTCGGAATAAAGTAGGAAGACATGGCATTATAACGGCAAGAGCCAGGGATCCATCAGCGGCCCGACGTACCCACATTTGCACAGGGAATTATCAGTGTCCAGAGTTATCGATATCAACATAGGGAGTCATCAATGTCTCGATGAGTCACATATGTACATCTGTAAACCATCAAGTGGACTGTATAAATCACCTAAAGGATGAAACTAGCAAATGCCAATAAAGGAAGAATCCAAAATTCCTTAATCCGAACACAACAAGATAAACTTGTTGAACTTTAAACAAAGAGATTTCAACAAGTGAAAATGCCAACGAGATTACACTCATCAAAACATGCAGGCTATAGATAAAAGAAGTTTATCTAGAGAATTCCTACACTACAACTTCAAGTGAATTCAAAAAATCAAATTGTCTTTGAATGTTGGGGTCAACATGCAAAGTAATGTTAGCAAGGCAACAATCTTGAGCCCAAATTATCCCAAAAGATAATATATGCGAGGAATCGGCGCCCCATACCACCATGATACCACCCATACATTCCTTAACAATTTGGAACTGTCTAGGAAATATGAATAAAATCCTGCATAAAAGGAATGAGATGGCCTTATCCCATACTTTCACATTCTAAAATCTGTCTCTATATACCTGAGACCACATCAAGGAATAACTCTTTCCGAGTACATCATTAGAAAACAATTTGAATTATTGGTGCCTTTCCAATGATAACTACCCAGTAAACATGATAAAGCTGGGGTAGAATAACAATTCACCAAGATACATAAGCAACTAGGTATCTAAGTTGGAATATGTACAAGAGTACAAGGAACATACTCCAAAATTACGTGCAAAAACGAAGGCAAATGCTACCTTCAAAGCATATGACATTATCCAAAAGATCCTTATAAAACCATGACAAAAACCATAGAAGCACCTCTCGAATCCATGGATAAAAGCATAGAAGCACCTCTCGAATCCATGGAAACCATAGTTGATCATAAAAATCAATGCATGCCATCTAATGGTCATAATTATGCCAAAAGAAGCATTAAAATTAGTAGCCAACTCATCAATTCGAAGTATATAAACGTGGTGTTGTTTAAGCAAAACTCCAAAGTAAGAAAGTGAAACACATGTGTGTAGCACTCATTAAAAATCCCTAGACACAAGTGATCTGGGCAAAACCTGATGAGTCCATATAAAACTTGAAAACCATCCTATAAAATCCACCAAAACAACTAGACCAACTAACCCATGATAGAATTTGTCGTAGGCTTAGAAAATTAAACATAGACCACACTTAAACAAGTGCAAAATAAATTATCGTGTATAAGTGTCAAAGACGAGACACACTTTGAACATAGATTCTAGCTATCATTGAAGAAAGTAAGGAACATGTCCAATAAGAATGGCTAAACAATGGTAAAAAATCATGAAAATATCGTTTAGAATTAATCCAAACAGAAATAACTACTAATACGAGGTACAATCACATTAATAATATGCGAATAACTCGCATATATCTAATGTCAGCACGTGAAAATGTACTTCAACACTAAATAACCCTCGAAAATATTAAATTCTCGAGAAAAAGATTTATCATGATTTTTTTATTTTTTCCTAATTTTTTAGGGCCTCAAAATGCACTAATTTTGAATTCCATCAAACCTATCTTATGGCATTCCAAACCTATATTTTTTCCAAAAAAAAATTAGCAATTAGATTTGCCAAAATACCATTGATATTTGAAAAATACCAATTTCTAGGATTTCTAAAAATAATTTCTAGAATATGCATATGTCTCTAGAAAATCATCAAATTGGGAAAGTATGGAAATTTACCTATAACAGTTCTAAACATACGGCTACTGGTTTTAGTCCATTCATGCTTATGTATGGGTTTCAACCCAGGGCCCCTATTGATGTCAGTCTTAAGGACATTGAACTTGATGCATCAAGGGATTTCTTGCGTTATATGCAGGAAATGCTGACGGAAGCTCGGGATTCTATCAGGAGTGCTTAGGATAGGACACGTTTCTATACTAATAGAGGATGCTCACCTCGGTCTTTTGAACCAGGAGCTTTGGTTTATTTAAAAGTTCCTAAAGACTCTCAGACTTTGTCAACCGAAAAATGCTCGAAATTATCTCCTAGATATTGTGGTCCATTTCGAGTTATACATTGGATTGGCACGGTTGCGTATGAACTAAAACTGCCTCCACATGTTAGAGTTCATCCAGTCTTTCATGTCAGTAGATTGAAAGAGAAACTAGGAGGTGAGGATAACATAGTTACTCCTCCTCAAGAACTCATTGAAGTCGAAGATTTATCCTATGTTCCACATGAGCCTGAAAAGGTACTTGAATTTAGTGAAACAAAACTTCATAGTCGACTACCTGAGGTTAAAATTAGGTGGAAAGATAGGGAAATGGAGGATTCGACTTGGGAGTCGTTTGAGAATGTTCAGCATAGATTTCCTTCTTTTCATTGCAACAAGAGTACAATGTTTTGAGAGAGGGAAAGTATGTTATGTGCACATTATATGTGCATATACTAGGGGCTGACCCACATTAGGCATGGGAGCATGGGAACAAGATCTAGTGGAGCATGGGTTAGGGCTAACCTTAAGGGTTGAGGTTAGGGTCAGGCATCCAAGGGTCACTCAAGGGTCACTCAAAGCGAGGCTAGGTTATGTTATGTTCTCTTATGTAGAGGATTGTACTTCATGGATTAAAATGATCCGATTGTCTGCTATTGATTGTTAATGTCAGGCCGGTGGTGCCTCGATTTGGCAAGTACACTGGCACCATGTTTACAACCATTAAATGCTCATTAATGCACCTTCAGATGATTCTAAAGTGTCAGGTTAACGATCATGCCAACCTGGTTAAAACGATTCGACTCTTGGGATTGTGAACAATCCAAAAATGGGATTGATCATGGTGATAGACAATGATTAAGCAACATAATTAAGGTGGGTTATACCACACTAAAAACTCCATGAGAGAGAGAGAGAGAGAGAGAGAGAGAGAGAGAGAGATTTCACACTCAACAATAGCTCTATTCTATTGCATATCACAATGAACCATACAATGATATAGGCTTTCTAGCCTTAACCCACTTTACACATCATCATCCATGTGGCACTCCCTTTTCCACTCTTTTGGTCAACACTCACACACCATTCAATATTACATGTGGCATTCCTATCTTGCCACAATATCTTGCACCTTTAGGATGCTTTCCCACATACAGACAACACCACGATTACATCTCTTAACACCCCCTCTTTATCGAGGTGTTCCACAACTCACCCATCACCCATCTCAATGTAGCAATGCATAAACGCAATTGCTACCTCTCAACACTCCCCCTCAATGATGATACATTGGAGTGTCCATCAACCAAACATGTGTGCGCGTGTCTACCATCTTAGACACCAAGTCCATTTTGAGCCGACTCGCTCACAGCGGAACCACTGGGTCCGATTTGAACATAGAAGTTCGGGTGGGAACCAACCCGTGCGCATGCACCTCACACGGGCATCGCTCATGCACACATCACACGACAACCATTTCGAGCTTCTAGGTGAGATCGGGCAGGGTCACTTGGCTAAGGGTGGTCACCTACATGGTTGGCAGGTCACTTGGCTAAGGGTGGTTTTTGTGCAGTTGTCACATGGAGAGCTTAGCTAGGCCGTATTGGGCATCTTCATGATCATTTTGTTTTGACATTAATATGTGTGTGTGTGTGTGTGTGTGTGTGTGTGTGTGTGTGTGCGCGCGTTTTAGAAAACATAAAAAGGTTATGGATTCTCGTAAAAGCCAATTAGAAAAATATCAAGTAAGGATTGTTTTTTTTTTAGGAACAAGAGCTTCTTAAAGGTGGATCTTGAAATTCATCAAATTAATCTTAAATCAAAGGTCTACGCATGTTTACACTCATCACACAATGCTTGGATGATGATTTCATGTGTACAAGAAGGTGCATTTGGCGATGACTTTTGCACCCTCATAGCACAAGAAAAATTCAAACATGGTTTTTATTTGTTATTGTGCTAGTATAGAGGGTTGGTTGTGCTAATTAAATTGAGTCATCTCCATCTTAGGTATATAAGTTCCAAGGAGATACATCCATCCACTATTGATGCTGCATGAGTAATAGTGGTGGAGGCAGTGTGTATGATTGAGGACAACTTTTTAAGATCTATATTCACTCTAGTCACACTACATCTTGATTAAGAACAACTTTCTAAGATTTATACTCACTAGCCAACTATATTTTGTGTTACTGAATTGTCCACCATGTGTGGCATTGTGCATGCTTAATGGATGTTTTTTCTCAAGAAATTCATGAAGACCTTGAAGGATTTTGTCAAGAAAGAATGGAAGGAAGCATGGCAGAGTGTTTAGTGCAAGAAGTGTGCATCCATATTTCAAAGTATCTCTCTCAATGAGTGGATCCCACAATGCCACGATTATGGAGCAATGAAAGGATGATGAGCAGATAGTGTCGCAATGTACTGTCGCAATGTACTACAAAAGGCAAAGGAAGAGCAAGGAGAAACACAAAGAGAAATACTTAAGATTATGGAGTTATGGCAAGTTTTAAGCAAGGGAGTGAAGTAAAGCTTGATTATTGTGGCATGATTCAAAATATTATAAAGGTTGGATTAATGACATTCCACATTCATATATTAGATGTGAATGGTTAAAGGATGTGTTGTGTCAAGGTCCTCAAGCAACCATGAAAAAACATCCAAATAGATTTATGTTGATTGACTCTACAAAGTTTTAGAAAATAGAGGGAGACACATTTGTGCTATCTCAACATTATAAACAAGTAAAATCTAACTATAAATATTTTATTCAAGCCTTTATTATATAGTTTCTTATGCATGTTTAATTAACACTTTGTGTGTTCTCTTGTACTAGGTTATGTTTCAACTAGGCTTAAATAACTATAAATGGTGGTATATAATCAAAGTTACTCCTCATTCAAAGAGTATTTTTCAAGAGGCGAATGTTAAAGAGGTCATAAATGAAGTGGTAGTTGAAATGAGCATGCAGAGGATCAAGTGCAAGATGCCGAGAGGAGCGAGAGACCACCAACCAATGAAGATAAAGGTGTCCCTATTCAAGATGAGGATGATGCAATCGAATCCAAACATACCAATAATAATGATGATGTGAAGTCTACTATAGCCAGCAATGGCATAGATCTTTTTGTTGACCTTGAAATGATGTGAAGCCCACTATAGCTAGCAATGGCATAGATCTTTTTGTTGATCTTGAAATGTGTGGAGATATGAATCTTGAGATAGACCAATCAGCATGTTTGGATTTAATTAAAGCTATGGTTGATGTCGAGTAAAGCTCACCCTAATACATTATTTATTTTCTCAATTCACAATGTTAATTTCATATTTTTCATATGAGCACTCCTTTCTAAATATGACTATGTTGATCTCGGTCCTCCTTGAAAATGAAGATGCACAATGATTGATCTCTCATGGGTACCTATATTGCCTCCTAACACACATTAGCACCATAATTGGTCTCTCTTGGGAAACTCTATTACATCCCAACTCAAACCATCACACATTTTCTGTCAAGCATTTTCTGTCAAGTGTCTATGAAAATTCTACTCTCAAGTATGCCTCTGGATTTTTGTCTCAGTACACATCTATATGTACGGCTATACAAATGGTCATATTGTGAGATGAAAAATTAATATCTTTCATTTTCAATTTTGTACATATTTTGATGGTTTCTCAATGGTAACAAGGTGAAAGCTTGTCCAAGAAGATTGCGGCGCCCCACAATGGAATAACGACGTGGTGATGTGGCGGCTTGGCGGCTACCCTGATAATAGCATTCTATCTTCAAATATAATGGTTTTACTTGAATTAGAGTGCACACATTGTAAATGCCACAAGTATGCTTGATAAATACTTTGGTATGGTAGATAGGCTAGACTTGATGTGGAAAATAAAAGAGGGCCTTCATGCTCACATGGATTTTAGTTGTATTATTAATATAGTATTCACCATAAGGCTACAAGTTGGGGAGTGTGGAAGGCATGTGGAGGAGTGTGTGTAGGTGCATAATTGGGAAAGATTCTTCTAGAATGCCTACATGGAAGAGGAGAATTCTACCATGTGTAAGTGGGATCTCCACCTACATGCCACTTAGACTTGGCTATTATCTCATCACACTTTCAAAGTCAAAAAGTCTTCAATTTAATAATCAATAGAAGACCTAGCCTAAGAGGACAATTGATGGTGACATCTACCCTTATGTCACTGAAGGGTTGAAGATTTTTATGTTGTAATTTGTAACAATGGAAGAGAGAGTGATTCTCCACCTATAAAAGGAGCCCTCCTCTCACTTTCAAAGAAAGGAATGAAGCCTCCTCAATTGAGCATTTTGTGTCATTGCCATTCTCTTATCTTCAAACCCTTATTCAAACACTCTCTTTACATGTGAATGTCTCATTTAGCATTAGCTCCTCATGATTAACCCAATTTTAGACCTCTTTGATGATTCATGATAAGTGGGATAAGGAGTTATTATCTTGGTGGGACTGTGACTTCTCAAGGTAGCCCTTGCCTTATTGCCGCCCTCCTTTGGAGGTACCAATGGTTTTAGCGATAATGAGCATGTGGAAAGACTTTGGGGACCATAGGTAAATCTTTACGATTGTCCGCTGAGCAATGTTAACCCTTATCCTCTAGCTTGAATCATGAAGGAGATGAAAGGCAAGAGGCTATGTGAAAATTGAGGTTTCATGCAAAGAGAGGGAAGTGCAGTTTTTGTGGTCTAATACCCAAATTTCAACCGGTAATTACTCATCACTCGGGTATTGGTTTCTAAAATTGATCATATAGCTAGGAAGCTCTTTATATGCTCTTTCCACTCATGTAACTAATTTCTTAATCCTTTACTTCATTGATGATCAGAATTTCTCCCAAAGTTGCTAACTTTTAGGTGAATTTTGGCAGTTTTATAGTCTTGTAGTAAAATGCTCATAACTTTTCGCTCGGTTGCCCGTTTTCAAAAGTTTTTATATAGGCGCGAAGCTCTCTTCAAGCTCTATGTACATAAGTAATCCTCTTCTATACAATCTATATAGATTTAAAACTGCAATTCTCTGTGTATCTCTGTTTTTATAGACTTTTGGCCATTATTTCTTCTTAATAATGATTAATTCCTCTTAATCTCTTATCAAAAAGCAAATCCCATGTATCTTATCCTCTTGTAAGTGATTGCTATATTCTTTTACTTTAAGATGTTTCGTCCAAATCTCCCAATTCGAACCGATGAACCTTACCAACATTCCCTGTATATTTCCGTTCGCATAATCCTGAGTCAGAAGATTTTCTTCCAACAAAGAATTGCCCTCTTGTTTGGAGTTGCAAGACTAGCAGAAATTCTTGCTTTTCTTGAGACTTTCATCTTTCCTTACATGAATTATGATCTCACCTTTGATGTGTTTATCTTTATCTTAACCTAGGGAGAGAAAGGGAGGTGAGAAGGCTGTGAGGTTTCATACAAGTGTGTTTTGATTCTAAGAAGTGACCGAAGTCAAAACCCCAACTTTGTGTCACATCTTTTGGTGGAGTTGACAGGCAGGTTTTACTTAGAATTATTCTATTTTAACCTCAAGGTCCCGCATGATTAAAGAAAAGTTATTTTAAAATAAGTAAATTTTCCTTGTTGGCTACTCATCTTTTGGTACGAGATGTTCAACATTCCGGTGTTCCATGGATCACAAAATGAAGACTCAGGGAGTTATCTCCGAGAGTTTAACCAAGCATGCCACTTGACAGGTTGGTCTATGAAGGAGAGGACAGAAATACTTCCAAATTTCTTGGAGGGTGTGGCCTTAACTTGGCATGAGGCTTTGCCAAAGGAGTCCAAGAATGATTGGAAAAAGTTGACCAAAGCAATGAAGGAGAGATTTGGGATAGTGGAGTCACCAAATGTTTTACTATTGCAATTGGATCAAATTTTCCAAAAGGAAGGAGAGTCAGTTTCTGTCTTTTCAATGAGGTATGAAGCCTTGTTCATCAAATATCAACAAGTTGCTTTACATGTTGTTGCTTCTTCTTTTTCACCTTCTATGGGAGATTCAAAGAGTTCTTTAGCAATGGAGTACCTTAAGATGAGCAAGTTTATCATGGCTTTGGATCCCCGCTTGCATGGAAAAGTTCTTAGAAGCAAAGATCCCACTAATTTTAAAGAGGCTCTTTGTATTGCTTTGAAGAAGGAGGCCACTCTTCATATTGAGTCCACATTCCAATTTTCTCTGAGTGTGCCGATCCCACCACGAGTAGAGCTAACCTCAACATCTCAGGTACAAGCTCCATCCTTGGATCATAACATTGTACAACTTATGGCAGAATTTGCTCATTTGAAGTTACACTTAGTCAACACAAGGCCACCTAGGGTTCCACGAGTTGAGGATAAACCTAGGGATAGTAGTGTCACATGCTATGAATGTCAAGAGAAGGGACACTATCGCACTGATGAGTGTCCAAAATTGAGGAAAAGAGAGGATAAAAGTTTAGCACTTTTAGAGGAAACATGCTCAGAAGAAGAAGAGGAAACATTGATGCCATTAATGGCAAAAAGGGGTCGTAAAACTAGGAGCCAAGAAGAACAAGAACAAGAACAAGAAGATAAATCTAAAGAAGAGGAGAAAAATAAGAAGAAGAAGTCGTCTAGGAGAAAAATTGGACAACCTGACTTTCCTCTTGGACAAGGATCCTTTAGTTATGACCTCTTAACAGATCTTAGGGAGAAAACGGCACAAATCACATTTGGGTAGCTTTTGGCACTCTCTCCAAAGCTCAGAAAGGAATGGGGTAAGCTGGCTAGCACAAGGGAATCTAAGAAAAAAGAAGAAGAGGGATAATGGGACTCCTATGGCTCAAAAGGTGGATATTGATGTAGGAGATGATGTGCCTGTGATTGATATCATCATTGAGGGGCAAACAATTTCTAATGCATGCATTGATGGAGGTGCGTTAATCAATGTCATGAGTGAAAAAACAATGAAAGATGCCCGATTTAAAGTTGTCTTCTACTAACTCTCCCTATCACATCAAACTTGCTGATAATACTAGGGTGAAAACCTTAGGAATTGTCAGGAATTTGGGAGTGGATGTATGTGGTATTTCTGTGCCTACAACTTTCCAGGTCATTCCTACAAAGCCTGATGCTAGGGTTTACCCATTGATATTGGGTAGGCCATGGCCTCGCCAAGTGAAGGCAATTCAAAAGTGGGAGACAAGTGATCTTATTCTATAAGGTGAGGATAAGAAGGTCCACTACAACATCAAGAGTCGTCGCAAGAAAGTGGTAAGAGGCAAACCTTCAACTTTCAAAAGTTTAGAGTCAGAGTTATCCGATGAAGAGGAGACAAGTGGTAGCTCCGAGGATTCCATCTCAGAAGGGGAGGTGGAGGGAGTTACATTTGGTCTTTCCTCCCTCGGAAGGGATGCTGAAGACAATGGAGCCTTGGAAGGGGAAGAATCTTCAACCATGTTCAAGAAAGGAGATGTGGACCTCACTAGTCTTCACCAACAGAATGAACTTCTTCTTGATGAGTCCATAGTAAGTACTGAAAGGGAGAATTACTTAAAAATGTTGGATGGATTTCTTAACCTTTTTGCAAACAACTACTCACAAGTATGCCAAGTTACCCTAGTAGAGCACAAGATTGATCTCAAGCCCCAAAGTAAGCCAGTGGTACTGAAATGTTGGATGGATTTCTTAACCCTTTTGCAAATAGCTACTCACAAGTACGCCAAGTTACCCTAGTAGAGCACAAGATTGATCTCAAGCCCCAAAGTAAGCCAGTGGTACAGTGGCTAAGGCGTTTGGGAGTAGTGCAAGTGGAGGTGCTTAAGAATGAGGTAACTAATTTGCTTGACGCTGGATTTATTTTTCCAGTAGAGAATTTAGAGTGGATTTCCCCAATTGTAGTCACTCCCAAAAAGGGTGGAAAATGGCGTGTGTGTGGACTTTCGCCCTCTGAATGCATGCACAAAGAGGGATTATTATCCTCTACCCTTTTAGGATGAGATTTTGGATCAAGTTATAGTCATGAGTTGTATTCAGTGTGTGATAGATACTCTAGATACTTTCAAATCCAGATTTGTGAAGAAGATCAAAGGAAAACCTCATTTATCACCCCTTGGGGAGTGTATGCCTATAGGGTGATGCCATTTGGCTTGACCAATGCACCAGCAACTTTTCAATGCTTCATGAGTCAGGTATTTGCATCGTACTTGGGAAAGTTTATAAGGGTCTTTTGGATGATTTTTGTATTTATTCAAGCCGCATGGATCACTCGAAAAAGTTGAGGTTGGCCTTGCAAAGTATTGATGATGCAAAAGGGTTCTTAATCCTAGAAAATGCCGCTTGGCACGAAGGAAGGTGGTTCTCTTAGAACATGTTATCTCAGAAGAAGGCATAGAGATGGATCCTGAGAAGGTGCAAGCAATTGTGGCCCTCCCACCACCTACCAATGTAAGGGAGGTAAGGAGGATTTTGGGTAAAATAAAGTATTACCAACGCTTTGTTGACATGTTCTCTGAGAAGATGTATCCTATAAATCTGTTGACAAAGAAGAATGTTTCTTTACAATGGGGGCCCAATCAAATTCAATCTTTTTGTTTGCTCAAGGAATGTATGAGTCAAAGTCCAATTATGCAGCCTCCTAGGGTGGGGGGAGGATTTTTATGTGAACCCAAGTGTCTCATCACATTCAATGGGTGTTATACTCTTGCAAAAGGGAGAGCAAGGGCGTATGCAACTAGTGTATTATACAAGCGGACAACTCACTGATGCCAAGGAGAGGTATGGTGAAATGGAGAAAGCTGGTTTGTCTCTTGTTTTTGCAGTAAAGAAGTTCAGGTCATACTTGTTACCTCACCCTTTTTTCTTCCTCATATCTAAACCTTTTTTTACAATTCTTGGTCCACAAATCCAATCCTTTGTGAGCTTCAAGAATTCTCTTTCACTTTTATTACAGAAAACATCACTAGGGCCTCTCTTGCAGATTTGCTTACAACAAGGAAGGAAGAGGAAGAAGGAACAGGAACAAAGAAAGAAGTATATGAAGATTTGGAGACACCACCAACTTCTTTCACTATGCATTTTGATGGAGCCTTTAGCCCTTTCAGCAGAGCAGGCAATGTGGGGGGATAGTTTTATTTGATCCAAAAGGAAAAGAGGTATGGGCCAAGGGTAGGGAATTTCCAAAGGCTATATCAAATAATGTGGCTGAGTACAATGCATTAATTTGGGGATTAGAAGATTGCATAAAAGATGAAATTAAAGAGGTAGAGGTTAAAGGGGATTTGCAATTGGTCATCCGACAAATGAAAGGAGAATATAAGGCAAGGAGTCCTAATCTCCAAGAATTGTATAAAAGGGCAATGGAGTTAAAAGAAGCTTTTGAGCTTTATAAATTTGTGCATGTTAACAGGAAGGATAATCAAAAGACTGATGAATTGGCTACTAAGACTTTGGCTTCTTTCAAAGTAGCTATTCTTGCATTAATGGATACAGGTTGGCCTGAGCTCCAAGATGTAACACTATTTAGATACAGGATACTTCCCTCCTGGATTGAATCCTCAACAGAAGCAAAGACTTACAAGGAAAGCTCATCCTTACACAATTCTAGGGGATGTTCTTTACAAGCAAGGTAAGGATAAGATTCTTAGGAGGGTAGTGAGCCTGGAAGAATCTAAAAGGACTATGGAATTATGTCATGAATGTTCAGGTTACTTTGCCTCAGCCAGCACAACTCGGAGGATCCTTAACACAAGTTATTATTGGCCTCGACTCAGCAAAGATGTCTATGAGTGGTGCAAAAGAAGCTGTGAAGTATGCCAGGCATATGGGCATAAGCAATTGGTTCCTGGTTCCTGGACCCTTAAACCCTATCCCAGCATATGGTCCATTTGAAAGGTGGGGATTAGATTTTGTGGGTCCACTTCCTCGTTCCACACATGGGAAGTATTACATATTGGTGGCCACAGATTATGCAACAAGGTGGGCAGAAGCAAAGGCCATGGTCAATAATAAAGCAGCCGGCTGTGGCATCCTTTCTCAGGGAATACATATGTGCCCGATTTGGGTGCCCATTAGAAATCCTTACGGATGGGGGGAGGTCTTTCAGGAATGACTTGATTGAAGCTTTGGTGCAGAAATTAAAAATAAAGCATGCTATGTCAACTCCCTATTATCCCCAATGTAATGGTTTAGTAGAAAAACTAATGAATTGCTTTGTGGATCTTTGTTTAAGCTAGTGGATACTGTGAAGAGAAAGTGGGATGTGCATTTGCCAGAGGTCCTATGGGCCTATAGGACAACTCACAAACTCTCTCTTGGTTTCACACCTTTTTGACACCTTTTCCGTTAGATTATGGAATGGAGGCTATTTTGCCAATAGAATTGGAATTGACAAGCCTTCATCTTTTGCACGCTTGAATAATGAAGAAGAAACACATGCCCAACGCCTAGTACAACTGGAGACCTTGGATGAGAGGCGACTTAAGGCACTTCAAAATTTGGAGGCTACACAACAACGGCGCAAGGCAAGGCATGACACTCTCACGAAGAAGAAGAAGAAGAAGAAGAAGAAGAAGCCAGAACTCAAGCAAGGAAGCTTAGTCATGAGGTATGATGGCCGTGTGGAGAAACGGCTAGATAAGAAGCTTCTTCGATGCTCGAAAGGCCCCTTCAGGATAAAGTAAAAATTCAAAAATAACACCTATCTTCTTGAGGATACAAGTGGCCAGGAGGTTCTCGGACGTGCCAATGAGTACCGGGGCTAAAGATATTTTACCCTCGAGCACCATGGCCAGCAAACCCCCAAGACAAGCATGGAGGATCTACTAGGGGGAAAGATGTGACATGAAAAATTGATATCTTTCATTTTTAATTTTGTACATATTTTGATGGTTTCTCAATGGTAATAAGATGGAAGCTTGTCTAAGAAGATTGCGGCGTGGTGATGCGACGGCTTGGCGGCTACCCTGATAACAGCATTCTATCTTCAAATATAATGGTTTTACTTGATTTAGGGTCACACATTGTAAATGCCACAAGTATGCCTGATAAATACTTTGGTATGGTAAAGAGAGGCTAGCGATGTGAGATCCCCCTGTTCCCACCGAGCAACGGATTCGGGTACTAGCAGCGGAAGTAGCACTTCTCGCACGGGACAGGGGTCCCACATTCGGGGCCTCGTCCACGGATATCCGGACAAGAGACTAATCCGTCGGTTTTTCCAAAACCGAACCCGGAAAAAACTTCCCTTACCCGGAAAGCACGGGCGATTCCACCAGGATAATTTTTTACTCTAACGTAGTCAAGATCATTACTGATCACGCTGATCCAACTGCACCTATAAAGATACTCGGTCGGATCAAGGAAGAAACTTGCACTTGGATCATTGGGATCAACGCTTTTTTCCCCATCAAGAGGCACAGCCGTTGATTCCTATCCATAGAACAATTACTATCCGGGACTTACTTCATCTATCGTAATAACAGAAATTGAGTCTCGGTTTACGGATCCATCAGTCCAGCCTAACCCCATCCGATCCCATGGGTTAGCCAACCGCCCAACCACTGTAGTGATGGGATCCAATTTGGAATTTGGTTAGGTTTTGTCCCGGGTACCAAGGAAAAGAGTTCCAAGGCCCCCTAGCCGGAATTTCATGCAAACATAAAACTAGCCACACCACTTACACACCCAATATGAAAATTGCCTTTTTCTTAGCATCAGCTAACTTTAAAACAATCCTTTAATGAAACCATAGTACCACTGATCACAATCTCCCAATTTATCTAGTTGATTCATAATTTCCCATCATTCCTTCATCAGAGTATCTATGGCATCATTGGCAACTAGAACGCTCACCACCTGTCCACACAGAGGCCGTTTCCATAGTTCCTAGCCCATAATACTCGGCAATATAATCACTTATCAAGATGGACTCTCGTTGAAGATCAGCAAGATCAACCAACAGATCCATATAAAAGAGCCATGGACTCATCCGTTGAGGACCAGCAAGGTCAGCCAACCAGATCCATGCCCGGTTTCACAAAACAACCCTTACTTCTTGTTCCAATATCTTCCTCGACGCACGCGTGGGTATCCTAGGCGACCCAGAGCCCGAGCACCGTATGGTCAGCACCCTCTAGGATCCTTCGCAGGTGACCTAGCGCTTCACTCATAGGCCGCTTCCTTGGTCCCTCATCCACCGTACCGGAAGCTCACCATTTTAATCGAACCGAGGCTGGTCAAGACCTCGGTCGACCTTGCTACGCGAGACGTCCTCCATTGACTCTCCGTCAGCAGTTGCAACTTTATCAGTTAGGTCTCCACGACCTTAATCACAAGACGGTCAAAATGCTTCCCCAGCATTCTTGACATAAAACAGCCATTTACAAACAGCATTTACAAACAGTTTACAAATACAGTTTCTATATTAACTCTCATTTTTCCACATTATCCCTCATTAATCCACATTACTTATTTCACATTCCATGTATATGTGTACTCATCCAATCACCTCCTTTTCCATCTCTTCACTTCAGATTCCTTCACATCACATATCATATATTCACATCCATATCCACATCCATACATCCACATCCACATCCACATTCACATCCATACATCCACATCTACATGCTTATCTCCATTTTCACATCCTCATTTATACATCCACATCCCATATCCACATTCATACATACACATCCATATATCCACATCTACATCCACATACATACATACATCCACATCCACATTCCACATTCACATCTATACATCCACATCTACATTCACATTCACATACATCCACATCCACATTCCCATACATCCACATCTATACATCCACATTCCACATTCACATCTACATTCACATACATGCATCCACATCTACATGCTTACCTCCATTTTCACATCCTCATTTATACATCCACGTCCCATATCCACATTCATACATACACATCTATACATCCACATCTACATCCACATACATACATACATCCACATCCACATTCCACATTCACATCTATACATCCACATCTACATTCACATTCACATACATCCACATCCACATTCCCATACATCCACATCTATACATCCACATTCCACATTCACATCTACATTCAAATTCACATACATCCACATCTACATTCACATTCACATACATCCACATCCCCATTCCCATTCACATCTATACATCCACATCTACATCCACATACATACATACATCCACATCCACATTCCACATCCACATCTATACATCCACATCCACATTTCCATTCACATCTATACATCCACATCCATTCACATCTATACATCCACATCTACATCCACATTTACATCTATGCATATACATCTTCATGCATATATCCATTTTCATGTTCATACATCCACACTCCCATCTCCATATCCACACATCCACATACATACATCCATTTTCACATTCCCATTTATATAACCCCATATACTTTCACATCTAACCTTTTACATCACATCCATTCTCGCCCTATCACAACCCATATACATCTTATCCTATCACATACACTTCTTACCTCATCCCCCCATACACATCTTAATTCATCTTATCACATCCTAACTTATTTCATAAGCATCTTATCACCTCTTATCACATCCTATCACTTTCCATACGCATCTTATCAATTCTTATCACATCTCATACACCTCTTATCACATCTTATCACATTTCATATCTTTTTTTTTTTTTAAAAGAGAATTCTTTTATTTGATATAAGATTTCTCTACACATTTATTTATACATAAATTCCATTTAAGGAGACTAACACTTTCGAAATTAAAATCAATCTTTTATGCATCTTCTTATGCATGATTTCAATTTGGTAGGGAATTATACTTTTAGAATAAAAGAATTTCTCTTATGCATCTAAGTTAAGCATAAAATCCATTTATGAGGAAAATCATACTTTTAGTATAAAAAGAATATCTTTTATGCATACCTATATGCATGAAATCCAATATGATAAAAGTAACACTTTTGATATAAAAATTTTTCCTTTATGCATACTTCTATGCATGAAAATTAAAAATGATAAAAGTAACACTTTTGATATAAAAATTTTCCTTTATGCATACTTCTATGCATGAAAATTAAAAATGATAAAAGTAACACTTTTGATATAAAAATTTTCTTTTATGCATACTTTTATGTATGAAATAAAAATGATAAAAGTAACACTTTTGATATAAAAATTTATCCATTATGCATACTTCTATGCATGAAAATAAAAATGGTAAAAATAACACTTTTGATATAAAAATTTATCCTTTATGCATACTTCTATGCATGAAAGTAAAAATGATAAAAGTAACACTTTTGATATAAAAATTTATCCATTATGCATACTTCTATGCATGAAAATAAAAATGGTAAAAATAACACTTTTGATATAAAAATTTATCCTTTATGCATAATATTAAAATTTAATTTCTCCATGATTATAATGAAATTCTTTCAATTAATCTAGGATGATGATTCCTAGAATATGGTAGGAAGTCCTCTTTTTATACTTTGAATGAAAATTTTTTATGCATAATTTTTATAAAAATTTTGCCATAGCTCCGCTGCTATGACTGATAAATCTCAATTTTTCTAAGGGATAAAGCTTATCATTAAGGAAATAATTAAAATGATTCTCTAATTGGATCCTTAATCCATAATGGATTGAATCATCAATATACATAAACTAAAAGCATAAGAAAAAGCCATTAATTTGGCCTCAAGCATAGCTTTATCTTGGGTTAAGGAAAAGCTTTATGAAAAGCTTGATTTGGATTGAGAATGGATCATGAGTATGACCATTTCTTGAGTGAGAGAGAGAATTTACATAAGAATCATTAGAATTTAAACATAAATGAAAATTAACTTCAATAGCATTTATTAAATTATGTAACTCTTGACTACTATTCAAACTTCAATAGCATTTAAAAAAAACCATACCAATTAAACTTCCCAAGCTTGAGAAGGGTTGAGAAGAGAGAAACATTGAGAAATTATAGAAAGATGAATATTCACTAATTACCTTACAACTTGCTTGATTCTTTGTTCACGGTAGAGGCCCCCAACCAATCAATTGGTTAAGTATGTTGATGGAGCCACTAATGGGGATTGAAGAAAGAGGGAAGCTCCAAAAACTAGTGAATTATTAAATGAATTCACAGTTCTTGGCTTAGGTGGAGTAGAGTAACGATGCATAAACACTATATTTTTCAACAAGGGTGAGGCTTCTATTTATAGGAAAAATTGAGCTCCTAACCAAACAAACTGATTCTAGAATTTTCTAAATCAGTTTGGTCAATATTTGACCATTTTTAGGTCAGTTAAGCTAACTTTTTGGAACTAGACTTGAATGAGGAGAGAGGAGAGATGAAATATCTCAATTTTTATGAGTTTAAAACTCATTCAAGCATGTGAATTATGCACCTCCTTTAAAGAACTCCCCTTCCTTACATATGTCATATTTTTAATATTGCTCATAGTTTTTTACTAATAAACCTTGTACATTTTCAACTCTTCATCTTATGTGAAATATGCACCTCCTTTAAAGAACTCCCCTTCCTTACATATGTCATACTTTTAATATTGCTCATAATTTTTTATTAATAAACCTTGTACATTTTCAACTCTTCATCTTATGTGAAATATGCACCTCCTTTAAAGAACTCCTCTTCCTTACATATGTCATACTTTTAATATTGCTCATAATTTTTTACTAATAAACCTTGTACATTTTCAACTCTTCATCTTATGTGAAATATGCACCTCCTTTAAAGAACTCCTCTTCCTTACATATGTCATACTTTTAATATTGCTCATAGTTTTTTTACTAATAAACCTTGTACATTTTCAACTCTTCACCTCATGTGAGCATTTACTCATTTTTGGGTATTTTCTTTTTACAAGGTGGATTTATCTCCTCCCTACACATGGATTGATGCTATTGGTCCATAGGAACCTTAATTGGACCATAGTCTAAAGATTTCTCAAAATCTAGACCCTTAGGCTAAGGTTCTTTATAGCTCTTTTCAATTAATTCCAATTGCACATTGGAAAATTCTTTTTGAATTTCTGTTTCAGGGGAACTCATCTGAATTAGAAGAGATATTTTTCTATCCAAAAATATTCAAAATCTGAATATTCTCTCTCTAGAATATTTTTCTCTCTCTAGGCTAAAACAGATAGAAACAAGGTCTTTATATTTCTGAAGAGGGATTGATTACAGGGAAAGATACTAGACATCAAAAAGGGGGTGGGGGAGGAATCTTACAAGTGATGTGGAAAATAAAAGTGGGCTTTCATGCTCACATGGATTTTAATTGTATTATTAATATAGTATTCACCATAAGGCTACAAGTTGGGGAGTGTGGAAGGCATGTGGAGGAGTGTGTGTAGGTGCATAATTGGGAAAGATTCTTCTAGAATGCCTACATGGAAGAGGAGAATTCTACCATGTGTAAGTGGGATCTCCACCTACATGCCACTTAGACTTGGCTATTATCTCATCACACTTTCAAAGTCAAAAAGTCTTCAATTTAATAATCAATAGAAGACTTAGCCTAAGAGGACAATTGATGGTGACATCTACCCTTATGTCACTGAAGGGTTGAAGATTTTTATGTTGTAATTTGTAACAATGGAAGAGAGGGTGATTCTCTACCTATAAAAGGAGCCCTCCTCTCCCTTTCAAAGAAAGGAATGAAGCCTCCTCAATTGAGCATTTTGTGTCATTGCCATTCTCTTATCTTCAAACCCTTATTCAAACACTCTCTTTACATGTGAATGTCTCATTTAGCATTAGCTCCTCATGCTTAACCCAATTTTAGACCTCTTTGATGATTCATGATAAGTGTGATAGGGAGTTATTATCTCGGTGGACCTGTGACTTCTCAAGGTAGCCCTTGCCTTATTGCCGCCCTCCTTTGGAGGTACCAATGGTTTTAGCGGTAATGAGCATGTGAAAAGACTTTGGGGACCATAGGTAAATCTTTACGATTGTTCGCTCTGCTGAGCAATGTTAACCCTTACCCTCTAGCTTGAATCATGAAGGAGATGAAAGGCAAGAGGCTATGTGAAAATTGAGGTCTCATGCAAAGAGAGAGAAGTGCAGTTTTTGTGGTCTAATACCCAAATTTTAACCGGTCATTACTCATCACTCGGGTAATGGTTTCTAAAATTGATCATATGGGTAGGAATCTCTTTATATGCTCTTTCCACTCATGTAACTAATTTCTTAATCCTTTACTTCATTGATGATCAGAATTTCTCCCAAAGTTGCTAACTTTTAGGCGAATTTTGGTAGTTTTATAGTCTTATAGTAAAATGCTCGTAACTTTTCGCTCGGTTGCCTGTTTTTGAAAGTTTTTATATAGGCGCAAAGCTCTCTTCAAGCTCTACGTAGCTATATAATCCTCTTTTGTACAGTCTATATGGATTTAAAACTGTAATTCTCTGTGTATCTCTATTTTTATAGACTTTTGGCCATTATTTCTTCTTAATAATGATTAATTTCTCTTAATCTCTTATCAAAAAGAAAATCCCATGTATCTTATCCTCTTGTAAGTGATTGCTATATTCTTTTACTTTTAGATGTTCCATCCCAATCGCCCAATTTGAACGGATGAACCTTACCAACATTCCCCGTATGTTTCCGTTCACATAATCCTGAGTCAGAAGATTTTCTTCCAACAAAGAATTGCTCTCTTGTTTGGAGCTGCAAGACTGGCAAAAATTCTTGCTTCTCTTAAGCCTTTCATCTTTCCTTCCATGAATTATAATCTCACCTTTAATGTGTTTATCTTTATTTTAACCTAGTTAGGGAGAGAAAGGGAGGTGAGGAGGCTGTGAGGAGGTGAGGAGGTGAGGAGGCTGTGAGGTTTCATACAAGTGTGTTTTGACTCTAAGGAGTGACCGAAGTCAAAATCCCAACTTTGTGTCACAGTATCCATGTATATAGCCACATGCTATAATGTGACACCCTTAGAATGTTGAGATATTAAGCTCAACTAGTGCTACGGCAGACATTGATGACCCGCGTGGGTGATAGCTTCCACACTTATGCCCTGGCGTGATTGGTGAGATTATGGTCAATATGCCACCAGTGGGGATGATAGGCTGTGTGACAGCCACCTTAGAGTACTAGAGTTATGGCATAGTTATAGCGTTAGCTCGTATAGACGGGTTCACACTATAGACCGACTACTTTATATGTTGTTGTAGGAGAGTACTTTCAATTAATGTATGTACTCTTATCTTTTAGTTATATGGTTGTAGAGAAGAGAAGAAGAAAGAAGAAAATTCAGCCATCCATCTCTCTTGTGTCTTGCACTCTCTTGTGTGTGTGTGTGTATTTGCTTGCAAGGAACTCAAGCTCTCTCTCTCCCCCCCCCACATTCTCTTTATGGTATCAGCACTTGGGTCTGTGTGAGAGCAAATGCGGCAAGCAAGAGGCAAGAATAAGAAAGCAAGTAATCGGTACACGAGTAAGAGCATCATCATCTACTTCCCTTCTTGGTTTAGGTACAACACCCCTCGATAGCTCCGGGAGCTACACCTCCGATTAAGGAGCTGTCTACAAGCTTGGAGGTGCCTGTTTTGGTACGCATTACTTTGTACTACACTTTTGTGCCCAAAATCCTGTTTTGGGTGCATCTCGGTCTCCATTCTATCACTACAAGGTATTTTTTATAGTTTCGGGAAGTTCTGGTTGAAATCTAGTTATTACAATGCAACCGTGCATTTTGGGAGTGCAGACAGTGTTTGCACATATATTGTTAACATTGGGTGTATGTACATATGCTTTGGTCAGATTTGGTGACCTACAGCTTTTGCTGAAGTACCATTGCAAGAGTCACAAACGATACTTATGTGTTACAGGTTACATATAAAATTGTATGTTGTAGTTTTTTTATTGTTGTAGGAAAACATGTCTGGTAACAGAATCAATCAAATTGTCAGTGAGAAGCTGGGACAAGAACAACTTCCATGCCTAGAAGTTTAGAATGACCAATTTTCTAATAGGTAAAGGATTTTGGGACTATGTCGAAGGAGACAATGAGGAGCATCCTGAGTTGTCTGAAGAGAAAAATGCCACTCCAGCATACATAAAGGCATTCAAGGATTGGAACCAGGGTGTAAGGAAAGTCATGTATTGGCTTTCAATTACTATCACAAACACGATGATAAGACATATACATGATGCCAACACTCTAGCAGTTGCGTGGAAAAACCTAGTGCAAATGTTCCATACCAACATAAAGGTAAAAAAAATTGCAACTAAAACAAGAGCTACATAATGTGGAAAGGAAAAGCATGTCTATCAATGAGTATTCTTTAAAGATCAAGGGAATTATTGAATCCCTTGGGTCTATCAATGTATCTATGGAAGATGATGACTTGGTAAGTGTCTATTTAAATGGGCTTGGCAAAGAGTACAAGCCATTCAAGGCCTCCATTGCAGAGTCAAGGAGAATATTCCCAACTTTCGGGACTTGGTGTCTATGTTGATCATAGAAGAAAAGTCTTTAGTTGAGGAATCTTCTTCACAAAGTAAGAACACATCAGAACAGGCCTTCTACTCCAATTCAGATAGAGGCAGAGGTAGAGGTCGTGGTCAAGGCGAAGGTGGTGGCCGACAAGGAAATCACAATTCTAGACAATAGTCCAATGATTCATAGCAGCAATCATACACAAGTGGAAGTCATGTGAATGTACAGGATTGAAGTCTATACAGGCCTAAAATATTGTTGCAAGTTTGCCAAAGTTTAAGGTTGATGGTATGCACAAAGTATGTGAAGCATGCCAACTTGGTAACTTAGCATGCAAAACATGCTTTTCCACATGAAAAGCATCTCAGTGCAAGGCCATTAAATGTCATATATTGAGATATTTGGGGATGAAACAATTGCAGGTTGCAGGTATTATGTTACATTCATTGATGGTGGCCACACTAGGAAAGTGTGGGTTTACTTTATGAAGAAGAAAAGTGAGATGTTTGTTCACTTTCAGAGATTTAAAGCCTTCGTTGAGAAGAAAAAAGGCATGCAAGTAAAATGCCTTAGATCAGATGGTGGGAGAGAATATTTCTCTAATGAGTTCAACAATTTCTTGAGGAAGCAGGGAATCAAGAGACAGTTTACATACACGTACACTCCGCAACAAAATGGTGTTGCTAAAAGAAAAAACAGGCACATTGTAGAAGTGGCACGTGCCTTGATGGGCTGAAATGAATATGCCACATTGTTTTTGGGCAGAAGCAGTGGTAACTACTGTGTACATTATGAATAGGACACCCACTACAGTTATTCATGGTATGATGCCTAAACAAAAGTTTACACAAAAGTTTACACAAAAGTTTACAGACATAAGACCAGATGTGTCTCACTTAAAAGTGTTTGGGTGTATTGCATATGTGCATGTTCCTGTGATAAAATGAGAACAAAGTTGGATCCAAAAAAGGCAGACAAACACATCTTTATTGGTTATGCTATGGAGAAAAAAGATTATAGATGTTATAACCCTACCATTCATGAGATGCGAGTAAGCAGAGATGTTATCTTTGGACGAGATGAGTAGTTGGTATGCACCAGTAGTCAAGGCAACAGAAGATGCAGATTTAAGAAGTGTTGGTGTTGCACCACATGTAGAGCAACAATCACAATTGCTTAGTGGACTTGGAGTGGATCCAATGTTAGCCCGTGGTCAGCAGGCAGGTTGAGGACAGATGTAGGTACACATGTTTCACGCAAAGGGAAGGAAAAGGTATATCAACCTTTTTGTTTGATATGTCACCAGGTCACTCATATGTGGATGGTGACTCTAGTGGCTCTAAACAGAGCCTTGATGAGGAGCTTAGCATCCCATATCTGGTTACTCCTAGTGTAAGGAGAACGAGGGCTATTTTGAGGATACCTAGTAGTGATCCAAGTGTACGCAAGTCTTTGAGGGTTAGGTACCCTGTTGATGACAGGTTAAGATATGATGGATATACAGCCCATCATTATGCTTACATGGTTAAAGCAATACAGGATTTGGAGCCCACTTGTTTTGAGCAAGCACTGGGAAATAAGAAATGGGAAGATGTCATGAATGAGGAGATGGTAGCATTGGATTTAAATACAACATGGGAGTTAGTACCTTTGCCTAAGGAAAAGAAGGCAATTGGATGTAAGTGGATACATAAATTCAAGCATAATGCTGATGGTTCAATGATCAAGTATAAGGTAAGATTGGTGGCCAAAGGCTATACACAGACTCATGGCATTGACTATGAAGAAACATTCACCCCGGTTACAAGAATGGTAACTGTGAGAGAGCTATCATTGCTATGGCTGTAGCAAAGGGTTGGTCTTTACATCAGATGGATGTAAAGAATGCCTTCTTGCATGGTGATTTGCAAAAAGAAGAAGTTTACATGATGTAGCCACCAGGTTATGAGAGTGATACACACGCAAATTTTGTGTGCAAGTTATGCAAAGCCTTGTACGGCTTGAAGTAGGCACCCAGAGCATGGTCAAACAAGATCAAGGAGTATCTTGCTACCATTGGATTTCAGATATCCAATGTAGATCTTTCACTTTATGTGAAAAAGAGAGATAGAGGGATCATGCTATTAGTCATCTATGTGGATGACTTGATTATCACTGGTGATAGTAGTGATGTTGACATATAGGATGTCAAGAGGCTTTTGAAGCAAAAATTTGAGATGAAGGATTTGGGTGAGCTACGATATTTCTTAGGCATAGAGGTAGTGAGATCACCTCATGGCATTTTGTCATTGTTGCAGAGGAAATATGGCTTAGACATGTTGTCCAAGTATGGTATGATAGACCTGTAAGCCTATTTTAGTGCCATTGGAGTAGAACACAAAGCTTTCCACAGATACAGGTGAGCTTTTGGAGGACCCCACTTATATACAGGCGCATAATGGGTAGCTTGATCTACATGACCATTACTAGGCCACACTTAAGTTATGATGTTGGACTTGTGAGTCAATTTATGCAGGTCCCTAGGAAGCCACACTTGGATGTGGCTAGACGGATTCTCAGGTACATAAATTCCACAATTGATTGTGGACTTTTCTATGAGGCTGGTATAGAGATACAGCTACATGGGTACACAGATACTGATTAGGCTAGTAGTGTTGTAGACAAGCAATCTATTGATGGATTTATGTTCTCATTTGGGAGTGTTGTTGTGAGTTGGAGTAGTAAGAAGCAGCGAACAGTTGCCTTGTCGAGTAAAGAGGCAGAGTACAGGGGTGCTGCTATGGTAGCTTGTGAGGTAGCTTGGATTCAAAAGCTACTTGGTGATATGGGTGAGCCCATGGATAGGGAAATTATCATTTATTGTGACAACATGAGTACCATAGAGTTGGCTAGTAACCCAATATACCATGCTAGAACAAAGCACATTGAGGTGCACTATCACTTTGTGAGGGAGGTTCTAGAAGGTGATGTAGATCTAGTATATGTCAGCACAAAGGATCAGGTGGCGGACATCTTCACGAAGGCATTAGGCACAGAGAGGCTCCATAGGTTTAGGAGCTTACTTGGTGTGCAGTGTGTGGAGTTGAGCTCAAGGGGTAGTGTTGAGATATCGAGCTCAACTAGTGCTACGGTGGACATTGATGACCCGCCTGGGTGACAGCTTCCACACTTATGCCAGTGGCATAGTTGGTGAGATTATGGTCGATATGCGGCCAGTGGATGATAGGCTATGTGATAGCCACCTTAGAGTTCTAGAGTTATGGCATAGTTATAGCGCCACCTGATATAGCGGGCTTCACACTATAGACCGACTACTTTATATGTTGGTGTAGGAGATTACTTTCCCTTGATGTATGTACTCTTATCTTTAAGTATATGGTTGTAGAGAAGAGAAGAAGAAAGAAGAAAATTCAGCCATCCATCTCTCTTATGTCTTGCACTCTCTTGTGTGTGTGTGTGTTTGCTTGCAAGGAACTCAAGCTTCCTCTCTCCCCCACATTCTCTTTATAGAACATTCACTTAGTGTAGCTGCCACTCTCTCACTACATTGTCTCACTAGTCATGTGGCTACAACATCATGCAGCTATGTCTTCATCCTTTTGTAGTGATTGTTAAAATTACAGCAATGTGATGAGCTATGGTGGATCAAATGCTAGAATCAACATCATTAACAAAGAGATTAGATGATAGGTAACACGTGATTAGTGAGTAATTAACTGATAGCTTAATGTAGGCATGGATAATCAAAAACCAACAAATTCTCATTAGGCCAATGCCTCAATTTATAGAGTTTACATCCAAGCATCTAATCCCACTGATTTCTCCTTGATTCATTCCACCTCTTTTGCTTGATTCTCTCCACCTCTCCTAGAATATCTCCACGCCTCCTAAATCTCCTCATGCTACCCTTTATTCTCTCCCAGTAGATTCTTCTCACCTTTTCACAGGTTCTCTCACATTTACAGATTCTCTTTTACAACCTCTTGCTAAGGGCTTGTTCCCACACACACCCTATTCACTTGTATATTTCAACACCTCCCCTTAAGAGTGAATACTCCTAGCACACCTGGACCCTGAGTGGACCCTATACCAAGTTTCCCTCTTACTTGATAGTCCGCGACCAGTGCCTCAAGTCCCTAAACTCATAGTTCTTGACACTCTCTCTCTCTCTATGTGTCCAAGGCTACTACAAGTGCGTGCGACCTTGACTTAAGTGCTCACACATACATCTACCACATGGCCTACATCATCGATGGCTCAGAGGTGGTTTTACTCTGTTGGGGCAGGTTACATTGGGTTGTGAGGTTTCTCTCTCTCTCTCTCTCTGAAAAGATCATCCGACTCCTCTTCCTTATTAGGAGCCTCCATGAAGTTTGCCGATGTCGTTCCTTCTCCACTGGGTTTGCTGTAGCAGTCTCTTGCCATGTGTCCTGGCTTTCCACAATTGTGGCAAGTGAAGGTCCTTCCTCCTACTCTGCCTCTTCCTCATCCTCGTCCTCGAGAGAATCCTCCTCGGGTGAAGAATGCTTTTTCGTCTCCTGTTGTTGAGTCGAGCCATTTCTTCTCTTTGCCTCTGCTCTCTTGCTCTAGTAGAGCTCCTTCTATCTCGTGTAGCTTCAATTCACGTACATTCTTTAGTGTTACTACAATATTTTCATATTCCCCTTTGTCCACACTCTTCAGAAGCACTGCTAGTGCCTCATCATCTTCTACCTTTTTGCCAATAGCTACTAGTTGTTGCTTAATGCTTTTATATCTGTTCAAGTGTGTGATTAAAGGTTCACTTTCCTTCATATCCAATTTATAGAATTGCATTACCAGATTTATCTTTGAATTTTTATCTTGTGTGCCAAATAATTTATTGAGTTCATCCCATGCATCTTTTGCCCATTATATCCCTGTGATGTGATGAATGATTTCATCATTTAAACTGAGTGCAATAAGTCCCAATGCTTTTTCATTCCTGCTCTTCCACTCATTTTCCCCGCTCACCTCTGGGCATTCATCTCTTCCCTCAACTAGCCCCCACAGATTTCTCCTCATGAGCAGATACATGGTTTTTGTCTGCCATGTGTAAAACTGCTCCCCATTAAATTTGGCTCTCTTGTGCTGTACTCATGATGATGTGAAGGGGGTCTTAACTCTTGATCCAATTTCAAGACTCAAGGGCAGTGTCTACCCTTTTATATCTCTTGTGCTATACTCATGATGATGTGAAAGGGGTCTTAACTCTTGATCCAATTTCAAGACTCAAGGGCAGTGTCTACCCTTTTACAACTCAATCTCGTGTTTAAGAGATGATTACAACAGATTTATCAGCATAAAATCACCAAAAATTACATTAAATCATGGGTAATCAATTTGTACGGAATGGTTGGAGTATCAAACCATCTCCAAATTGTAATTTGAAGTTATAGGGATCTGTATCAGATACCTAATGGTTAATTTGAACCCTCAATTGCACCAAAATACAATGATTAGCACTGATTAATCACTAATTAGCAAATTAATTCTCTGTTTTGTGTACAGAAAACAGAGTATGCGAGGAGCCCAGATCTGAGGCCTTAGATTTCAAATGAGCTCAAATACTTTCAGAACCATCAATAGCAATTAGTCTAATAGAGGATTAAGCCAAGAAACATAAGATTTGACCAAACATTGAATGCTTAATCTCTGTTTTACCAAAGTCACCTGCAGATTTGATGAAGAGCTTGGATCTCACTGTAGACTTGATCAAATCAAATTCTGACTTCACCAGCTTGTAGAGCATGCTTGAAAACCCCTGGGGCTAAGAGGAATTAGACCCATTTGATCTGGAGCAGCAAAGATATCAAATTCTCCTTAGAAAAATGGTGCCTCCTAATTCACAATTTTCAGCAGCTTGCATTGGCGGTTTGCAGGTCTGTCTTGATGGGCTGAAGCACAACTGAGTTAGCTATGTTGGGCTAGAAGCCTATGGGCTAATTTTATGTATGTAAGGAGATAGAGCTCCTCCACCAGCTGGGGGTACAGAGGGTTAGTTGAAAAAGAGGGAAAATATTAATTATCTATACTAATCCTAATTAGCTTGGTGATTAGTAAGATAATGGGCTCACAAATTGATGGATTCTAGGCTAGGCTCTGATACCATGTTAAAATTACAGCAATGTGATGAGCTATGGTGGATCAAATGCTAGAATCAACATCATTAACAAAGAGATTAGATGATAGGTAACACGTGATTAGTGAGTAATTAACTAATAGCTTAATGTAGGCATGGATAATCAAAAACCAACAAATTCTCATTAGGCCAATGCCTCAATTTATAGAGTTTACATCCAAACATCTAATCCCACTGATTTCTCCTTGATTCACTCCACCTCTTTTGCTTGATTCTCTCCACCTCTCCCAAATATCTCCACACCTCCTAAATCCCACTGATTTCTCCTTGATTCACTCCACCTCTTTTGCTCCACCTCTCCCAAATATCTCCACACCTCCTAAATCTCCTCATGCTACACTTTATTCTCTCCCAGTAGATTCTTCTCACCTTTTCACAGGTTCTCTCACATTTGCAGATTCTCTTTTACAGACTCTTGCTAAGGGCTTGTTCCCGCACACACCCTATTCACTTGTATATTTCAACAGTGATTGCATGGAAAACATAGATCCTATGCATGCCTTCTAATGTCCTACATTTGAAGAAATGTCATTGACATCATCACACCTAACTAGAACTATGTCTCCCACCTTCTAAACCTCTCCTTGTAACAAAGCTTTATTGTGAACTAAGACTTGTCCAACCTCAATGTGATCCCTTTAACTACCATAATATTTCCTTCCATGTCTCTCTTCCTCAATTGAAGGGAAACTCCAAATATGTTTTTTTCTACCTATGATGATACCTTTTTGTTTCAAGGAATCTTCACATGGATAGTCCTTTCCATGAGATATATGCAAGTCCCATAACTCCTTGGCCTTTGAAATAGAGCGCACATGAGCCAAGTGAACAAGTATGCCAAGTGTCCCGTAGAGATTTAGTCTAGCAAACTATGCATGATCGTACATCACTTATCATGAGTTTGCATGGATCTTCATGTCACCTACAGGGTAGCTCTATATTTAACCACCTTGGCACTTTCTTATACCTTCTCAGAAAGGACCTCTCCTTGTACTACATCCACCCCTGTTCTATCTTGTTACACTATCCCTATTCATGCCACCCTTTCCATAGTTGTCTTTCTTGCGACCAAGCCTTTTAACTAGTTGATAATTCCCTCCATTACTCTCTTTTAACTAGTTGATCATTCCCTCCATTACTCTCTTTTAGCCCAATCCATTACTCTCTTGTCCTTAACCTACATAGTAGTGCTCAACAGGGTGATCATTCCCTCCTTTACTCTACTTACCCCAACTCCATTGTCCTTAACGTGCATAGTAGTGCTCAACAGGTTGATCATTCCCTCCTTTACTCTACTTACCCCAACTCATTGTCCTTAACCCGCTCAGCTAGTTGATCATTCCCTCCTTTACTCTCTTTATCTCACCCCATTGTCCTTAACTTGCTCAACTAGTGTAGATATCTACTTACCAACTCCAATCGATTCATAAAGTAGGAGAACTTCTTGGAGCTTAGTTTTCCATCCTCTATGGATTGCTCCCACCCCTTTTTTATTACTTTTTGGCAAAGAGTAATGAATTTTTTTATACACAAAAAGATAGAAAATGATTCTAGCTTATCAAAAAACATGCAAAAACTGTTTTGATACCTACCATAGCTTCAGTCATCATGAAACCTTGAAAGATTTTTGGAGTAGAGATTTCCCCGAGGAAGCAAGAATCACACACACGAGGGGGGGAATTTTTTATTCAAGAGGGGGATGTCTTCTGAGCCATAGGAGAGATAGTCAATGATCCCATTGATGTCGTGGCATGGGATGGCCATGTGCAAATTAAGTAGGGGGGAAAAGGGCCTATAATGAGTGGAAAATATTAAAAAAGGGAACAAACACTCGAGTAACAACTTGGTACTTGCCTTTTCCTTTGCCCATAATGACTACGAAAGAGGAGGAGGATTCTCAAAATGTAGGGGACTTAAAAGAAACAAATACATATTTAACAAAGAACGGCTACACATGTACACTGGCCTCTTGTAAATCTTAAAGTTTACAATTGCTTCACGTACGCATCATCTTGAAGTGAGAAACAAATAACTTGTTTAAAGACTTTAAAATCTTCATATCCCTTGAGTCTTTGGTGCTAGTAATCTTTAATAAAGTTAAGACCTTCTTAAGATCTAAGATACTCTTGTTCAAATGGTTGACCTTGGATCATAATAGAAGGCACTTGACACCTCATGTGAAGGCTTCTTTGAGGTGTCCCCATTTGTTGGGTTGTGATAATTAGATGTTTGAAATTTTTTGAAATCTAGATGTAATATTATTTTAAATTTGTAATTTAGAAGAGGAGGAAGCCCTTTCATATGAAGGGCTGTAAAGTTTTAACAACCAAAGGTTCTTTTCTTTAATAAAAATCATCCATAATGGAAAACCTCTATCTTTGTTTTGTTAACTTCAACCTTCATCTGGCCCCACAACCATCTCGTCTCTTGCAGCTTGTGCTCATCCACCTACAGAGGACACAACTCTTCTCTAATCACACAATATGTAGCTCTTTCCTCTACAACCATGAGGGGGACACTCCTGTATGCCAGCTCCATAATCCCTTCTTACATGGGTACTTTGGCCTCTTTTGTTTCCCCTTCCTTTTGTTGGAACAATAGAGCAAGCTAACTCTAGGTATAAAAAGGAAAGATGGCAAACATATTGAAATGGAAATGAAAGCAATGAACAAGTACTTACATGTAGACCAAGATAGCTTGATTTGATTGATGTGACACACAAGAAAGTACATCACTCTTATAGAGTGAACACACACACTCTAGTACCATATGCTTATGGGATAACTCCCAAAGTCAAATGTGGCACTCTCTCACACAAAGACTCATAAACTAGTTCCTAGTACACAAAGACTCACACAAAGACTCATAAACTAGTTCCTAGTACACACTAGAACACACTCTTTAACTATGATTTCTCCAACATCCCCCCTCAGAGCAAAGAGTGTGAGACCCAATACACAAGGAGTAAACCGATCCCCCCTCCATCGCAATACTGCAAAGAGCCAGTCCAACTGACCAACACCTCCCGTGTGTCAGTGACTACTAAGTCAGCTTGTGATGACGATCGGCTCTAATGAGAACCATCACTCATGCCGTTACTCTGAACTGGGTGTCAATACTTCATATCAAAGTAAAAACAATACACATTTTTGGAGGACAACCCAGGGCAGAGGACCCTTATTGGCTATCACACATCACACTATTTATTTCATCCATTTTATGCATAATGCAAGGGCAGAGCACCCATACACACACACAAAAAATCAGAAACAATAATCTTTGTCATCCTCATCGAGGGTGACATGGGCACAAAGTTCATAATCTTCGAGAAGCTCGTCTGGTTGTTCATCAGTAAAAACAAGATTAGCATGGTGCTGTTCTTGTTCTTTCTCCTCCTTCTTGAAGCAATTGGCTTCAATATGACCTTTCTGCTTATAGTATCTGCATATGATGTTCTTGTTGGCTTTCCATCTACTAGCGGAGATAAGAGCCTCTTCAGTGCTTGAGGTCAAGGATGTAGAAGTGGTTTCCTTGTTCCGGCCAAGTCTTTCTCAAAATGAGAAGAGCAACCAAGTCATCATATGTAGTAGTGGCCAGGCGTAATACTTCAATGGTCTGCTCAAAGCGAGAAATGCCTTGCATGCTTTCGATTAGTACTGCCATCTTGTCCTCATCATCTGGAGAACACTTCAAACTTGATAATTATTGAACAAGAGAATTAAATTTGGAGAGATAATCACTTAGCTCTTCATTGTCTTGCATTTTCAGCTCATAAAACTTCAATTTTAGAAAAAACTTTGGAATTAGTGACCTTGTTACCAAAGATGCTCTCCAATCGATGCCAGATCTCCTTAGCCATGGTCGACGTGATGAATGAGAGAGTCCGCCAAGCAGAGACCAATGAGGGCAATGGCTTTTACATTTTGCTGATTCCAAATTCTTCTTTGTGGCTAATCAAGTGCATCAATTGTGTCGTTCTCTACAACTTCCCAGACTCCTTCATGCATGAGTAGCAGCTACATATTGGTTTGCCATGTGGGAAAGCCTTCCCCCTTGAACTTATCCATGAACAATGTACTAGAAGATAGCGAAGTCATGACTCAAATCTGAACTGAAAACTCAAAGTTTTTGCAATGGAATTTAGCTCAAAAGACTTGATGGTGCATCAAATGGGTAGGAAGTTTTTAGCTCAAAAGACTTGATGGTGCATCAAATGGGTAGGAAGTTTTTAGCTTCATGTGAAAGCACCCCTATCTGTGGTGAAGTGTGAATCCAAGAAATAAAGGTTGTGAAACTTATCCCAAACAAATGGCTGAGCTACGCCTCATCACTTGCTGGCCATCGCATTCTACCATCGCCTTCTGCCCCGACAACCAGATCCACCAAATGGCCCAGCAGCAGCAGTCAGCAAAGCCCGCTCTGCTCAGGAGATGTAGGTTGTGTTTGCGTTCAGCAGAAGCCTTGGAGATGATGGACGGGGCTGCGATGGAGAGGACTGTGGTGGGCGAGGGGATTGGCATGAGCAGCTGAGGGCTTGCGACGACTTCATGCAACCAAAGCGTGGCCAATGGGGGACGAGGCCCAGCCATTGCTATTGCCAGAGCCTGCCTGTGCCAACGCCAGCTTAAGGGGCTATCTAGCATGTGGAGCGCGGCCCAGCTTTTGCTATTGCCAGAGCCTGCCTGCGCCAACGCCAGCTCAAGGGGCTATATAGCGTAGGTGAAGCTGAGCGATAGCAATGATTCTCATGTGATGGCAAGCTTCAGAGCCTCCCAAATGAAATGATGGATGTGGAGCCAAAGAAGAGGCTAGTGGTGAGATGGTGGTTGTGGGAAGTTTTTGTAAAAGAGAGCTAGCTTGGAGATGGACAACCAAAGGAGGAAGACCAACTTGCACTTGTGGGTCGACCTTCACCCCCAAGGGTTGCCCATGGAGAAGCATGGCTCTGATACCATGTTGGAATAGGAGAGCAAGCTAACTCTAGGTGCAAAAAGGAAAGATGGCAAACATAATGAAATGGAAATAAAAGGAAATAAAAGGAAATGAAAGCAATGAACAAGTACTTACATGTAGACCAAGATAGCTTGATTTGATTGATCTGACACACAAGAAAGTACATCACTCTTATAGAGTGAACACACACACTCAAGTACCATATGCTTATGGGATAACTCCCAAAGTGACACATGGCACTCTCTCACACAAACACTCATAAACTAGTTCCTAGTACACACTAGAACACACTCTTTGACTATGATTTCTCCAACACCTTTCTCCTTGTGGCATCCTGATGACACTTCACACTCAAGGGGTGTACTTTTATGAGGACCTCAAGGTGCATTCAAAGGGTATTTCAAAATACCCTTTTTGTGAGTTTTGACTTGATAAAATGACCCCTTTTTCTTTATAAACATACGGTTTTTTTCAAAATGCCATTTAAAACCCCTTTGTGTAAGTAGATTTATGTAAATGTTTCTCAAAATATTGGTTTAAAAAACCCCGCCTAATGATCCAACGTAGTAGACTTACATATTTTTAAGTGAACTCCGCGAGAGTTCACATGGGTCCTTTCTCCACTCTGCAACATCTCTCCATGATGTTATAAATGTAGCTCTGATTATTTCCATGACCACATTAGTCAACCTTGATAAAGAAAGAAACTTTACTCCTACTCATGTGGCCCACCATCTTCATCACTCATCACCTTTTGATGACCCACTTTGACTCCAACTCCTCTGAGGAGGTGTACTATGCATGTCCATGATTGTTTCATGTGAATGCCCCATGTTTTTTATTTTAATCTCATGTGCTCCACTCATGTCTCTTTTATTTTTCAATTTAATGGTTATAAAAAGTGTTTTAGGAATGCCCAATTTGATTACACATAGGATTATGAAGATTTTATTTTACCATGATTGATCTCTTATGGATATGAGTTGTCTTAAATCAAAAAGAAAAGTTGCTACTTTACTAAGGCGTAGTGCAAGGATATTTACATCCATTGTATGGCTCTTCGTTCATGTGCTTATAACTTTTCAATAAATTAATCACCATTTTCACACCAATCATAATTAATGATAACAAAGATGCACAAGCCCTCAAGGGGTGCAATCCTTTAAGAGCTTACAAGATTCTTATGTAATAGTCAAAAAATCAATAAATTAATTTGTTGGTATAACTTTCTCTTCTTCATCATCTTCCTCTCATGTTTGATCCCTTATGAATATAATTTTTTTACAAAGTAGTGCGTCTATAAAATTACCAATTCATTGGTGGAGGGAAGCTAATGTGTTCATGCCAAGTGTTGCATAAGGTGAGGATGTAGGTAAAATATTTTGTTTTCATGCAAGGAATCGCCAAGTAAGTAGTTCATCCCATATATACCCCCACCCCTTGGAACACAATGTCTTGACTTCTTGTAATGATTTGTGAGCTAGAGATGCCTCAAAGAGGGTATCAATAATATTCTATGATGATTTCTTTAATGTCTTATTTCTTTAAGAGCTATAAGGTTTAGTACACATGTACAAACATCACTAATGAGTAAATGTGTTCCTCTTCTTTAATACAACTTGCAACACTTTTGGTAGTAAATTGTTTTTGTTTAAATAATGGATATGGTATGGCTATAGGATTTGCATTTCCTCTTTTATTTTGCTATAGAGATTGTGTGAAAATTGGACATTAAGTGTTATAATTGATAGGTTCTAAGACATTAATGCAATGCCTAGGAGAAATAAGTGAGCCAAGATGAAAGCTTATTACATGGGCATAAATGAAAACTTTAAAATGCTAGAGTGAGAAATATGCCACAAGTCTAGAAGTGTTTCATTATCCCTAGGTTGGCAAAAACAATGACATCAATATCACTAGTTTAACACCATTTTAATGACGGTGCTCTAAAGGGGACTAACACATGGGGTCTTTAAACGTGATGATAGATATGTTACATTATGGATTACTAATTCTTTGCATCCTAGCATAAATGTTGGAAATGGGTCATTTGGCATGATACATGTGTAGCTATAATCTTTTTGGATAATGTCTTTTTTGATGTGCATTGTCTTGCTTCGGAGGTACACTGTCTCTTGCCTCTAAGAAGCCTCACTATTAATGGAATGTACTTTTTGGCCAAGTTATCGTGCTGAATTCTTGATGCATCAGTATTGTTCATCCTGTGGCTTTAGTTAATTTATATTAAAAAAGAGTTTTTTTTAGCTTTTCAAAAAAGCTTGAAAGAAGAAAGAAAATAAGAGATTTGAGGGAAAAAATAGATTCTCTAAAATTTTTTTGAAAATTTATTTTCTTGGAGCCTTTTGGCTTTCCGCTTTCCCGGGAAACCTGTTCTTTCTGAATTTCGGGGATCTTTTGACCTTTCGGATTCCGAAAACTTTTGACCTTTCACACTCCAATTTTTTTTGTCTTTACATTTTCTCGAGACTGTTGGCTTTCCGTATTTCGGGAAACCATTAGGATTCTAAATTTTTTGGACTGTTCGTATTCTAATGCGTTCAAGTAAATTAAAAATTCTTAAAAATTCTTAAAAATTAGTGAAAAATTAGACAAAGGTTATTTTAAATTTTTGGGAAATGTGGAGTTGGTGATTGGCATGTGGTGTGTCCATTCGGGCACCCGCGACCATTTAAATTCCTTTAAAAATCTCTTTTTTGCCCAAAAAATTAGGAAATCCATTAAAATTATAAATTTTTATTGGATTTAAGAATTGTTGGGCAAAATTGGAAATTTCGTGAACGATGGGATTCTCAAGAGAAATTAGGAATATTCTAGAAATTATTTTTAGAAATTCTAAAAACTGGTATTTTTAAAATATCAATGGTATTTTGGCAAATCTAATTGCTATTTTTTTTGGGGAAAAATATAGGTTTGGAATGCCATAAGATAGGTTTGATGGAATTCAAAATTAGTGTATTTTAAGGCCTAGAAAATTAGGAAAAAATTAAAAAAATCATGATAAATCTTTTTTCTCGAGAATTTAATATTTTCGAGGGTTAATTAGTGTTGAAGTACATTTTCACATGCTGACATTAGATATATGCGAGTTATTCGCATATTATTAATGTGATTGTACCTCGTATTAGTAGTTATTTCTGTTTAGATTAATTCTTAACGATGTTTTCATGATTTTTTACCATTGTTTAGCCATTCTTATTGGACATGTTCCTTACTTTCTTCAATGATGGCTAGAATCTATGTTCAAAGGGTGTCTCGTCTTTGACACTTGTACATGATAATTTATTTTGCACCTGTTTAAGTGTGTTCTATGTTTAATTTTCTAAGCCTACGACAAATTCTATCATGGGTTAGTTGATCTAGTTGTTTTGGTGGATTTTATTGGATGGTTTTCAAGTTTTATATGGACTCATCAGGTTTTGCCTAGATCACTTGTGTCTAGGGGTTTTTAATGAGTGCTACACACATGTGTTTCACTTTCTTACTTTGGAGTTTTGCTTGAACAACACCACATTTATATACTCCAAATTGATGAGTTGGCCACTAATTTTAATGCTTCTTTTGACATAATTAATGACCATTAGATGGCATGTATTGATTTTTATGATCAACTATGGTTTTCATGGATTCGAGAGGTGCTTCTATGCTTTTATCCATGGTTTTAGGATAATATCATATGCTTTGAAGGTAGCATTTGCCTTTATTTTTGCACGTAATTTTGGAGTATGTTCCTTGTACTCTTGTACATATTCCAACTTAGATACCTAGTTGCTTATGTATCTAGGTGAATTGTTATTCTACCCCAGCTTTATCGTGTTTATTGGGTAGTTATCATTGGAAAGGCACCAATAATTCAAATTGTTTTCTAATGATGTACTCGAAAAGAGTTATTCCTTAATGTGGTCTCAGGTATATAGAGACAGATTTTAGTATGTGAAAGTATGGGATAAGGCCATCTCATTTCTTTTATGTAGGATTTTATTCATATTTCCTAGACGGCATACTAGGGAGTTCCAAATTGGTAAGGAATGTATGGGTGGTATATCATGGTGGTATGGGACGCCGATTCCTTGCATATATTATCTTATGGGATAATTTGGGCTCAAGATTGTTGCCTTGCTAACATTACTTTGCATGTTGACCCCAACATTCAAAGACAATCTGATTTTTTGAATTCACTTGAAGTTGTAGTGTAGGAATTCTCTAGATAAACTTCTTTTATCTATAGCCTGCATGTTTTGATGAGTGTAATCTCGTTGGCATTTTCACTTGTTGAAATCTATTTCTTTAAAGTTCAACGAGTTTATCTTGTTGTGTTCGGATTAAGAAATTTTGGATTCTTCCTTTATTGGCATTTGCTAGTTCCATCCTTTAGGTGATTTATAGAGTCCACCTGATGGTTTACAAATGTACATATGTGACTCATCGAGACATTGATGACTCCCTATGTTGATATGGGTAACTCAGGACGCCGATAATGCCCTGTGCAAATGTGGGTACGTCGGGCCGCTGATGGATCCCTGGTTCTTGCCGTTATAATGCCATGTCTTCCTGCTTTATTCCGAATGGTTTACAATGAGGAAACTACTTTAAGTATGAGTTCCTCTGATCATTCGCAGTCTAATGGGCAAACAGAGTGTGTGAATCAGATTGTAGAGGATATGCTTCGTGCATATGTGTCTAGAAAATCATCAAATTGGGAAAGTATCTTCCAATGATGGAATTTGACTATAACAGTTCTAAACATACGGCTACTGGTTTTAGTCCATTCATGCTTATGTATGGGTTTTAACCCAGGGCCCCTATTGATGTTAGTCTTACGGACATTGAGCTTGATGCATCGAGGGATTTCTTGCATTATATGCAGGAAATGCTGAGCGAAGCTCGGGATTCTATCAGGAGTGCTTAGGATAGGGTACGTTTCTATACTAATAGAGGATGCTCACCTCGGTCTTTTGAACCAGGAGCTTTGGTTTATTTAAAAGTTCCTAAAGACTCTTAGACTTTTTTGTCAACAGGAAAATGCTCGAAATTATCTCCTAGATATTGTGGTCCATTTCGAGTTATACATTGGATTGGCACAGTTCCGTATGAACTAAAACTACCTCCACATGTTAGAGTTCATCCAGTCTTTCATGTCAGTAGATTGAAAGAGAAACTGAGAGGTGAGGATAACACAGTTACTCCTTCTCAAGAACTCGTTGAAGTCGAAGGTTTATCCTATGTTCCACATGAACCTGAAAAGGTACTTGAATTCAGGGAAACGAAACTTCGCAGTCGACTAATCCCTGAGGTTAAAATTAGGTGAAAATATAGGAAAATGGAGGATTCAACTTGGGAGTCGTTTGAGAATGTTCAGCGCAGATTTCCTTCTTTTCATTGCAAGAGTACAATGTTTTGAGAGAGGGGAAGTATGTTATGTGCACATTATATGTGCATATACTAGGAGGCTAACCCACATTAGGCTTGTGAGCTAGGAGCATGGGAACAAGCTCTAGTGGAGCATGGGTTAGGGCTAACCTTAAGGGTTGAGATTAGGGTCAGGCATCCAAGGGTCACACATGGGAAATGGAGAGTCAAGAGTCACTTGAGGGCCTTCCTATATAATAGGGGCATAGGGCACACTCAAGGGAGGCTAGGTTATGTTATGTTCTCTTATGTAGAGGATTGGAGTCATACCTCTTGGTGGAAGGTAAAGGTATGAGGTACTTCATTATAATTCATGTGTGCATCCCTTGGGTTCGGGGTGGTTGGGTGGATGAGTTTATGCATATTTATGTATGACACTTATCTAGAGAGATCTTAGGGTTTTAACAGAGTTGACCCACGATTCAAGACTTGAATCAAGCGATTATACTTCATGGATTAAAACGATCTGATTGTCTGCTCTGCTGATTGTTAATGTCGGGCCGGTGGTGCCTCAATTTGGCAAGTACACTGGCACCATGTTTACGACCATTAAACGCTCATTAATGCACCTTCAGATGATTCTAGGGTGTCAAGTTAACGATCATGCCAACCTGGTTAAAACGATTTGACTCTTGGGGTTGTTAACAATCCAAAAATGGGATTGATCATGGTGATAGACAATGATTAAGCAACATAATTAAGGTGGGTTATACCACACTAAAAACTCCATGAGAGAGAGAGAGAGATTGCACACTCAACAATAGCTCTATTCTATTTCATATCACAATGAACCATACAATGATATAGGCCCTCTAGCCTTATCCCACTTTACACATCATCATCCATGTGGCACTCCCTTTTCCACTCTTTTGGTCAACACTCACACACCATTCAATATTACATGTGGCATTCCTATCTTGCCACAATATCTTGCACCTTTAGGGTGCTTCCCTACATACACACAACACCACAATATCTTGCACCTTTAGGGTGCTTCCCCACATACACACAACACCACATTACATCTCTCAACACCCCCTCTTAATCGAGGTGTTCCACAACTCACCCATCACCCATCTCAATGTAGCATTGCACAAACGCAATCGCTATCTCTCAACACTCCCCCTTAATGATACATTGGAGTGTCCATCAACCAAACATGTGTGCGCGTGTCTACCATCTTAGACACCAAGTCCATTTTGAGCCGACTCGCTCACAGCGGAACCACTTAGTCCGATTTGAACATAGAAGTTCGGGTGGGAACCAACCCATGCGCATGCACCTCACACGTGCATCGCTCATGCACACATCACATGACAACCATTTCGAGCTTCTAGGTGAGCTCGGGCAGGGCGACCCTCATACCATATGTGATTACAAAATTTTTGGTTTTGAGCACGTAGGCTTGAGGACGATTTTCCCATCATCAATTATGGGTAAAAATTACAAAGCCTTTTGGCCAAGGCCGGGCAGCGGACCCTCCGTGTGTGTGAACATCTTCTTAAAAATTTTAAAAAATTTGTGAATGAACCCTTGACAACACTAAGGGTTTTAAAAAAAACATTATGTCCATTAATATGCACCGAATATTTTGCTACGTGCCAAATGCTATAACAATTGCTTATGAGCTGGATTGCTAGGAGTCTTTATGCATGGGTTGTTGAAGAGCATCTCTGTCAGAGCCCACTATGGCTCGCTCCTCACCTCGTGTGGATGCAGTGGAGGGGTCACCGCCTTAAGGTTTTTTCTGCAGACGCCTTTCTCATATGTAGAGCTCCTGCATATCAACTTTTACAGCAACAACAGGCTGTTGCATCATCAGCTGTAACATCATCTCTTTCTGCGTCGACTGCATCTTTCCTGCAATCTCCTGAGTAGCGCCATAGTAAAAGCTTGCACTTTGATGAAACAGTTGCGATTCTCTCTCGTACTCTGAGAGGTTCCATGCAGCACCTTCTTATAGCAAATGCATCCATATAAGCAATCTCTTGCCTTCTTATCCTTGCTCTACTGGCTCTTTCTCTGTGTGTGCTATGATGTGTCTCTCCTCCATGTGACTGGATCCAACGTCTTCTCCATCCATCTACACAGCTGCTCACTACGGTTGCAACATTTTCTCTTTTTGTGACGTGGGTAGTTTAGTCCACCACCACGGCAATCCCTGCTGCTTTCTTCCCATAGCTAACTTTGTTTTGCTGCCATCTCTTTGAATCTTTCATGTCGAGCTCCCTTGGTCAAGGCTCAACATTTGCTTGCTACTCTTTCCCTCACGAGCTCTCTCTCCTCTGTGCTCTTCTCTGAAGGTAGGTGTTGCCACTACAACTCTTCCATAGCCATTGAGATGGCCAATACTGTGAGCTCTCCAATGCTTTTCAAATGCAACTATCCATTGGTGCAAATTGTTGCCTCCAAAAACCTGTAAATGTAGCCTCTAGCTTGACTAATGCAAGCTTCAATATGAACTTAAATCCTCTACATGCATCTCCATTGCATGCAATTAATCCAAAGGTGCTATTATAAAGAATTTCTTCCATAGAGAAACCATGAGGTGCCAACCATGTGAAAGTCACTACTTTCACCACATCATGCCCATCATTATGAGCATGTCTATGAGTGCATCTTCTTCTTGATGCACGCACATGTGAACTCCAGTGAGTCCACCATCTCACTTGCCATCATCTTGACAAGCATGCACCTTCACACTCTTTGCCCACCACAAGCAAAGAACAATGGGATTCACAAATCCCAACAACCAGCAACCCTTCAACATTGAGCATTTTTCCATGCTCAAAACCAAAACTTTGAGGTAAAACTTCACAAAACCAACCTTCTTGAGACACCTTTGTCTCCTTGGCAACTTCCTTGTTGACACCGAAGACTCCATAGTCTTCATACTTGCTGAAATTCTTCATTTTCAGCTTCTTTGATGATGAGCAGGCTCCTCATGTTGCAAAACTCCCATTTGCAACTCTCTTGGGCAGCTTCTTTGATGTTTGATGAAGACTCCATTGTCTTCATAATGCTGAAATCTTGATTTTCAGCTTCATAGGCAGCTTTGAACTCCTCTTTCAAATGCAAATAAAGAACAATAATAGAGTGTGCATATTTTTTTTAAAAAATGAACCATAATAACATGCTTAATCAAACAAACACACAAACAAGCTAATATACATAATAATCACCATGACCAAGAGCCCACCCAAGCTATGATACCATGTTGATAATCCAAAAATGGGATTGATCATGGTGATAGACAATGATTAAGTAACATAATTAAGGTGGGTTATACCACACTAAAAACTCCATGAGAGAGAGAGAGAGAGAGAGAGAGAGAGAGAGAGAGAGAGAGAGAGATTGCATACTCAACAATAGCTCTATTCTATTGCATATCACAATGAACCATACAATGATATAGGCCCTCTAGCCTTATCCCACTTTACACATCATCATCCATGTGGCACTCCCTTTTCCACTCTTTTGGTCAATACTCACACACCATTCAATATTACATGTGGCATTCCTATCTTGCCACAATATCTTGCACCTTTAGGGTGCTTTCCCACATACACACAACACCACGATTACATCTCTCAACAGGGGTTGTATCAGACGATTCGACCCCAAACGATTCTACTTCTAGGATCAAAACAATCTGACTAGGGATACGATTGTTTTCTTGGCTTTTTCTTGGTTTTTTACTGATACCTAGCTTAACAATGGTTCCAAAATGGTTATTTTGCCATGCAAACATCCAAAATGGTTATTCTACCATGCAAATATCCTACCATACAAACATCCAAATGAATAATTACTGTGAATCAATTGAAAGAATGGGTCAATTTTTATCCGTTGGACATAAAGAGAGAATTCTTTGTTTAGTCTAATTAACCTAATCTAATGCTTATGATGTTAATGTAAAAGCCTCACACGCGAGATTGCTAACCTCAATCTTGCAAGAGGGAGCTCAATTCGACCCTCCATCTCCACCAATGAAGGAAAAACAATATGGGCTAGGAAAAGCTCAATCAAATCACACATACTTCACTCCTTATCACTCAATCACACCCTAATCTCAACACATAATCACTCTACCACACGTTTTGTAACTCATGGACAAACTAAAACAAACAATGGATCAATAGAATGCTCCAATTCCACTCTAGCACTAGTTTAGTTCCCTAGCAGTGGCGCCTCTTGTTTACGAAAGTTGAAGCATTATCAACACTAGAAGTATGAACTTGTCTAAAGCATGAAAGCACATTGATCACTAGAAAAGACGCTTAAAGGGGTGTCAAACTCTCAAGCTCTACCAATCCAATTGCTTGGACTCTTTTTGTAATCCAATCTCACAAGACAAGGAAGCTGAAAGCTTTCTCTCCACCTATACTATCTCTCTCTCTCAATCTCTCACTCTCCACAACTAGCTAATCATAAGACAAGAATCATGCAAGTTGCAAACTATTTTGAGCTAGTTATGATCAACCCATCCATTGACCTACACCAACATTGCATATTAGCCTTGCAAACTATTTTGAGCTAGTTAGGATCAACACTTTGTAAACCATTGGTACCACAATATATCAATTAGGATGCACATTTTGTAAGGAAAAACTGGCCAAGGTAAAGACCTCTCCCTGGTTGGTGAAAATGGTTTTCTCTGAGATAAACTTGCTTTGGTCCCACACATCCTCAATAATTACGACCACTTTTTTTTTCTTAATCGAAGTATTCACAAAAAATAGTTTTCTCAAGAAATCACAAAAAATAGTTTTCTCTAGAAATCACAAAATTTAAGAGTGTTAAAATTATGAATGATTTTCTTAAGAATTTGCAGATTTTTGAGCTAAAATCCAAAAATTGAGAAATTACATTCTAGAGGGAAAAACAACTGTTGGATAGTTTGCAGGTTTTCTATGATCTTTTATTCGGCGAGCGTAAACACTACCCCTTGCAACGACACACTGTTTCAACCCTTCCGGCTCTGTTCTGTAGCAGCGAGGAGAGGATGAGTGTTGCCAACTCTTTGAAGGCTGTTTTGAAGGCAGCCGCGTTGCAGGGTGTACCGGAGGCCACGGCACGTATCTTCGGGCATGTCATCGGGAACGGGCAGCGGTCCGGCCACAAGATTCTACGCCGGAAGATCATCGGGGGCAAGGTGCTCGAGTGGTATCCCAAGTCCATCGCCAACGCCTACCCTGGCTTCACACCTGGCGAGGAAGAGTAAGCCCAATTCCCCTTTTATTTCCCCTGAAATTTTAAAGAATCTATCAGAGTTAATGGAGAGAGAGAGAGTGAGAGTAGGGGAATGACCACCAGAACGATGATGAGAAGGGGAATGACCACCGTAGGCCGGAGAGGGGAAGAAAGAAAGAAAGCTGGATGCTTTTAACGGAGCCATGAGGGGCCAAAAGAGCTACATATGTTTCATGAAAGTGAAGTTAATGAACGCCACCAGTTTCTCTGGCCTTATTACTCATTGTTGTACACGGGCCTATTTTCATTGGCTTTTTCATATTTCCATGCTGGTTGTCGTCATCCTTCGTGACAACATACCAGGAGGCAATGCTACTCTATGGCGATACCAAATCTTGAGCTTAGAGGATGGCTTGGATTTCGAGGGATAAGGGCATGTAGCTCTTTGAAGGAAATGTTCACGATCTGGGATAGCTGCACATGTACGAGGAGTTGGCAGGTCTTGGGTCTGGGGTAGACGCTTGTCCTATCCAAGGTCTCATTGTCCCCTTGGATGTCACATGGGCTGAATAATCGCAGTCACTTGTGAAAAGATGCAAGGGAAAAGAGAGCTTGAGCTCTTGCAAGCACACACACACTCACATAAACCCTAGAAGAGAATACATACGGTGAGAGGCTGGAAATTCTCCTTCTTCTTCACACAACAAAAGAGGACTATAAAGAAGATAAAGTGACTAATACACATAATAGAGTATATACAAGTGTCAAGCGGTCCATAATGTAAACACGCTAAGAGGAGTGGGTAGATGTGGACTAGTCGGTGTAGTCCAATTGTAGAATCTCTGGCGAGGATATGTTGGTGTCAGCTACCAAACCTGTCAATGACATAAATGTCAAACAGTCATGTAGGCGCCTTATGAGTGTCAGCTCATGTTGAGCTTGACATCTCAACACTCCTCCTCAAGCTCAACTCCAGCTCATGAACTCCAAGCATATCTCAAAATCTGCGGAGCTTCTCAGCTCCCAAGGCCTTCATGAAGATGTCAGCGACTTGATCCTGTGTGCTGACATAGGCCAAGTCGATGTCGTCTACCAAGACTCTCCCCTTGATGAAGTGGTCATGTATCTCAATGTGTTTCGTCGCGCATGAAAAACTGGGTTCCTAGCCAACCGGATACTGCGAAGATTGTCACAATATATGACAACCTTTCTCTCCACATGCAACCCTAAATCAGTAAGTAGCTTGCGTAACCAAGCTACTTCACATGCTGCCACCGCAGCTCCTTTATACTATGCCTCTGTACTCGACAAGGCAATTGCGGGCTGCTTCTTGGTGCTCCATGTCATAGCAGCACTCTCTAATGATGAAAACATAATTCCACTGGTAGATCTCCTATTTGAGATGCTACGTGCCTAATCTGCATTTGTGTACCCATATAGTTCCAAGGGTACCCTTGCTGCATAAAACAATGCATAATCAACACGGTTAGCACCACCACACAGGGAAATACTAACCACACTAGGAAGCATGGTCAGTATAAACATGCTTTGTTCTTGCTCTGTACAAAACTTAAAGAATTCTTTGAATTTAATTTAAGAAATTTTAGATTTACACAAATGAGAAAACATGAGGGTACTTGGTATAACAAGTACAATTCAACAGGTACAGTAGGTATTATTCAGTAAATTCAGCAGGTATAGTCCAGATTTAGCACACGTAAAATTCAGCAGTAGGTACAGTCCAGATTCAGCACACGTGTGAAATTCAACAGTAGGTACAATCCAACAGGTACAATTGGTGAATTCAGCCGGTACAGTCCACGTGGGCAATAGGTACAGCAGGTTAATTCAAGAGGTACGGTCCAGCAAGTTCCCACGTGTGAATTCAGTAGCCAATTCAGGGCCAGCTGATGGAGACTATGCAGAAATCAGCCCTTAGAGAGGTAGGCGATGGAGAGAATGAGGGAGATAGCAGGCGATGGAGAGAGAAATGCAGCCAGCTTCCCCACGTGTGAAAAATTACTAAACTAACTCATGCAAAAGCTTATTCCAAGGTTTTCAAAAGATTACACAATATTAAAGGGTATTTAAAATGCTCATGGGCACCCTAATGTCCAGCCCCTAATTTAAATGCGTGTGAACACATTGGCTTATAAATTTTAAAGTTGGCCATAACTTATAAATTTTATATTTTAAAAAGGAAAAAATGGTAATACTTACCACCTATTCACATGCCACACCCACGAGTCAGCAAACAGTACTCCATGGTACACGGGGGGCATCCTCGTCCAGTGTACTTGCAGGTCATAATAGGCAAACACACGCAAATAAGTCATGCAAAAATAAGTTTATGCATGCAATCACAAATGCATGTGCACATGTAATGGACAAAATCTCCCTTTCATGAAACTTGTACAAAAAGTTCCTGTTGGGCACAAAACTGGCGCGACAGAAATATAAATATATGTCTTGGTCTTCGTATGGAGTGATAGTCCCATAGGTAAGACACCATCTTGGCCATACACGGGTGGCACCAACAGGCTCCTGTCCATACAGCATGAAGCAGGTCACACACGGGTGGCACTAATCTGGCTCTCATCCATGTGACACCAAAAGACTTTTCCTTTCACATGGGACACTGGCCTGGTCCCATGTGAACATGGCACAAATTTGGCCGCTCTATGGAGTGACAATCCCATAAAAGTGACTCCAGAAATGGAGATGGACCAAATGGTGACAGATCTGCATTTGCCATATGAAAAACAATAGTGACAAGATACTTAGCAATCTTGTCATGCCATGCTCGTGGAGCTTACTTCAGCCCATACAAGGCCTTACGGAGCTTACACACATACTCTGGGTGACATGTATCCTCAAAACCTGGTGGTTGATCCATATATACCTCTTCTTGCAAGTCACCAAGTAAGAACGCATTTTTTTACATCCATCTGATGTAAAAACCAGCCTTTAGCTATAGCCACTGCAATCACAACTCTCACAGTTGCCATCTTTGCAACTTGGACAAATGTCTTCTCATAATCAATCCCATCTAGCCTTGTACTTGCTTATGCTACCATCACTGTTATATTTCACCTTATACACCTACTTACAGCCAATAGCTTTCTTGCCTTCAGGCAATGGTACCAAATCCCAAGTCTCATTTCCATACAATGCATCCATCTCCTTATCCATAGCTTTCTCTCAACACACATTTCCAATAGTCTACAACCTGCACGATACGCACAGTGATGTGCCATAACCATCATAAGTCAACCTCTGCACAGGATTTTTGAATCTTCCAAATCTTCATAACTTTGCATTCATGGCTTCCATAGCCTTCTTTACACCAGGTGTTCTTATTTTGCTGGAATCCCAAGCTCCTCATCAAGGCTCATCTCCGAGCCGCTAGAATCTCCACCAATAAGAGAATGCCTTGCAGAAATATCAGGTATACCAAGGGGCTCAACTACTCTCTCTTTGTCTTCATGTGATGTATCAACTATATTTTCAGGATTGGTATTATGACGTAGCCTACCACTCCATGATCTATTAACATAACCATTGGATGAGGACTCTCCTGGTCCACTCAATGATTGTGATTGCGGACTTGCATTCTGTGCAACCACATTTTTACTTACATCAGCCTTCCCAACATCTTTTTCAGCAGCATACCAGCTACTCATCTCATCAAATACAACATCCCTGCTTACCCTCAATTCACGTGTAGCAGGATTATAACATTTATATCCTTTTTGCTCAAGGGAATACCCAATAAAGACACATTTTTCTACTTTTGGATCCAGCTTAGTATGCAACTCATCTGGCACATGCACATATGCAATACATCCAAAAACTTTCAAATGAGACGAATCAGGTTTCTTGTAAGTAAACTTCTCCTTTGGTGTTACATCATGTATAGTTGCAGTAGGAGTCCTGTTCATGATATAAACTGCTGTAGACATAGCCTCAGCCCAATAGCTGTGTGGCATATTCTTCTTTGCCATCAATGCTCGTGCTATCTCTGCAATGTACCTGTTTTTTCGCTCAGTAACTCCATTTTGTTGCGGAGTGTATCTACATGTAAATTGTCTCTTAATGCCATTCTTTTGCAAGAATTCAGAGTACTCATTGGAGAAGTATTCTCTCTCTCCATCTGACCTTAGACACTTCACATGCTTTTCAGTCTGTTTTTCAGTCATAACTGTGAAATTCTGAAAATGAGTGAACACTTCACTCTTCTCCTTCATGAAATACATCCACACTTTTCTCGTGTGATGATCAATGAATGTTACGTAGTACCTGCAGCCACCCATAGACATAGTCTTCGCAGAACCCCATACATCTGAATGCACAACATCTAGTACATTCCTGCTCACATATATGTCATGTGGAAATACATGTTTTGTTTACTTTCCAAATTGACATGCTTCACAAACTTTCTGCATACCTTCAACTTTAAACTTATGCAGCCCGTCACAATTTCTTTAGTTTGCATAGACTTCATTCTTTGTACATTTACATGCCTAATTCTCTTATGCCAAATGTCTGCATCTACAACAACTCCTGAACCATTTGTAAACATTGCAGCACTCACTTTAAGCATATTTACATTCAATGTAAACATTCTACCCACTCCATTGCCTTTTGCAGCCAACATGCACTTATCTTTAAAGTCTTCTACATAACAACCGTTAGGGTTAAATCGAACGTGCAAACCTTGCTCAATCATTTGGCCAACAGAAACCAGATTCTTTGTAATGTTCGGAACATGAAGTACATCTGCAAGGTACTTCACTTTACCATCCTGCATAGACAATGGCATATCTCTAACATGAGCAATCGGATGACCAATGTCATTCCCTGTTTCAACAAAACCTGGTCTTTCAAGACTCTTCATTTCCTTGAATCACTCACCATGACTTGTCATGTGGTTCAAAGCACTTGAATCAACATACCATACGTTATCCTTACATGCTGATACATCATTTCCAGACACAGCATTAACCACATGTTGCATAACAAACCTCTCATTATTCTCATTATTTCTGTTAGAGGATGCATAGTTGTTTTGCTACACTTTTCCATTTCGCATGTCACTCCGCTTCTTATAGCAATGTGCCTACACATGCCTAGGCTTACCACAGTAAAAATAGTCTCGTGTATCATTATGCTGTCTTTGCCAATTAACACCTCGTTGGCTCCCCCTGTCTTTAAACTGGCCTCTTTCACCTATGTGTTGTTGCGAATCTTGGGACTGTTGTTGCTGCTGACCATAATTTTGATTGCCTGTTTGGCCACCACCATGACCTCCACCTTGGCCACATCCACGACCTGTACCTGGTCCTCTACCTGCACTTGTGTAGAGGGCCTGTTGCTTTGAACTGTTTTTGTTTTGTGAAGACTGTTGATCTTCACTCAAATTCTTCTCTTCAAAGATCAGCATTGACACCAAATCTGTGAAGTGGGGAATGTTCTCCTGAGTTTGAATAGACGTCTTGAACGCCTTGTATTATGGCTCGAGACCACGTAGACACACTTCCATCTTGTCATCATCATCAACAGAAACACCAATTGATGCAAGGGATTTCACAATTCCCTTGATCTTCAAAGCATAATCATTCACTGACATATTCTTCTTTTCCATGGTATGAAGCTCATTCTTCAACTGAATCTTTCGTGCCTTGGTGTTAGTTTCATACAGCTTCACCAAGGTGTCCCATGCCTCCTTAGGTGACTTGGCATCCTGTATATGCCCAATCATAGTGTCCTGTATACTAATAGAAAGTCAATACATGACTTTCCTTGCTCCTTGATTCCAATCCTTGAACTCTTTTACATTTGCAGCAGTTGGATTAATCTCCGGTGCCTCCTCATGTTCACCTTCAATGTAGGCCCAGTAACCTTTTCCCATCAGGAAATTGGTCAATCTAAACCTCCAAGCATGGAAATTGTTCTTGTTAAGCTTCTCTGTAACAATCTGGTTTATTCTATCATTTGACATCTTGTCTGCAGTAAAAAAAAATAGCACTCTTGTTTGACTTGCACAAACTGCTGTATTCTTTGCAGCGGTACTATACTGCATCCAAACTGTCACAACCAGTGACCTCAATTTGCTTACATACACCTAATGGTAACTTTGAGACCTCCATATTGTCCACTCTCTCATAGCTCGCACAATCACAAACTCAATGATCCAGACGGATCATTGAGTTTGGAGTCCGTTTGCTTACTCTATTGTTAACAATCCTAATATGGGATTGATCATGGTGACAGACACAAGATCAAGCATAAGATTAAGGTGGGTTATAGCACACTAAAAACTCCATGAGAGAGAGAGAGAGAGAGAGATTGAACACTCAACACAAGATCTCTATTGCATTCTCCATGAACCATACAAAACATAAGATTAAGGTGGGTTATAGCACACTAAAAACTCCATGAGAGAGAGAGAGAGAGAGATTGAACACTCAACACAAGATCTCTATTGCATTCTCCATGAACCATACAATGATATAGGCCTTCTAGCCTTATCCCACTTTACACATCATCATCCATGTGGCACTCCCTTTTCTACTCTTTTGGTCAACACTCACACGCCATACAATATTACATGTGGCATTCTTATCTTACCACAAAATCTTGCACCTCTAGGATGCTTTCCCACATACACACAACACTGCGATTACATCTCTCAACACCCCCTCTTAATCGAGGTGTTCCACAACTCACCCACATCACCCATAACACCAATGTAGCATTGCCAAATGCAACGCATCTCTCAACACCCCCTCTTAATTGAGGTGTTCCACAACTCACCCATCACCCATAACACCAATGTAGCATTGCCAAATGCAATGCATCTCTCAACACCCCTCCTCATACCCGCAGTGCCCGTGAACGCTTGCGAACTAAAAAACGGAGGTCCAGACGAGCCTGAAATGCGTTTTGCCCTGAAAAATGTCGTCCAATAAATAATATAGTTGCCTTGTAGCTCTCCTCCCGCGAAGAAAGCTCCTCAATCGTGAGTTCGTTTGCTGGTGCCTCTCGAAAAGCTCCCGACAACGGTGTAGTAGAGGGAAGAGTAGATGAAGCTCTTATCCTCGTACTGCTTGTTGTTTCTCGCACCGGTACGAACCCATTTGTACCGTGCGGTTCATACGGTATGGCACCGTACGATATTGTACGTACGATGTTGTACGGTACGAGTTAAAAAAATAAAAATAAAAATTTTTCACCTTGAGAAAAAAATTCCAAATGCTAAAAAAAAATATAGAAATCTTGCTTAATGAAGATCCCAAATGCCCACAATAGTTTGCAACTTTCGTGTCCACTCAATATTCCATATGGGGTTGCTAAGAGACCTAAAAAATCTGGTAAGGTAGACTGGTAGTGTACACTTGATTGGTAGGATGAGAGAATCTTGCTACATCCCTTGGAGATCCTTGTTATAGGTAGGCTAGACAGTCAGATCCTCAAGTTATGTACGAGGGAGAAGATTTGGACATGGCCATTTTGATCTAGAGATGAGTCCCTAAACCTATCACCCTAGATGCACTGCTTGTATTTGTGCAAGGATAATCCCTTAGTCATAAACGCTACACTGGAAGACCTTTGGTATTGCATTACCCATGCAGGTTCTTTTTTGGAGACAATTGGGAGACACATCTCCATGTTTTGGTTTCTCAAGCACTGTAGACTCCTCCCCTCCCAACCTTTCCTCACATTCAAGCTTGAAGCTCCATAGTTTGTGAGTGTAAAAAAAAACACCGTATTTTATCGTACAATATCCGAAAATTTCATATCGTACCAAAAATTCCTGTACGGTATCGTATTTTCGTACCGTGACAACTATGCCGCTTCCTGTGCTTCTCTTAAAAAGATGCAGGGAAGAAGAGAGCTTGAGCTCTTGCAAGCACACACACTCACACAAACCCTAGAAGAGCACACACGATGAGAGGCTGAAAATTCTCCTTCTTCACACAACAAAAGAGGTTTACAAAGAAGATAAAGTGACTAACACACATAATAGAGTATATACAAGCGGTCCATAATGTGAACACGCTAAGAGGAGTGGGTAGATGTGGACTAGTCAGTGTAGTCCAGCTGTAGAATCTCTGGCGAGGATATGCCGGTGCCAGCTACCAAACTCGCCAGTGACATAAATGTCGAATAGTCATGCAGGCGCCTCGTGAGTGTCAGCTCATGTTGAGCTTGACATCTCAACAACTTGGATGCCCCTAATAATTCTGTGATAGATGTTTGAGTGCTATCGTACTGATCTTGTCTAGCCTCAATAAGGCCTCTTGGTGGTGATGACATAGCTCTAATAAGTAGAGGCCCAAGCACCTTTGATGTTAGCTGTGTGAGGGGGCCAAATCCCTTTGTAGAGACATGAAATCTCCCCCATATCTCATAATACACTGGGCATTTGAATAACTAGTGCTTCCTAGTCATGCATAGTCTGCATATCCTCATCTCTTGTGGTATGCCCTCTACTCTCCCTCTCTTTTTAAAGGTGGTGAGAGGACACCCTTAACTGACCAATGGCAATTCTCATGGCATGGGACATGTGATTGTTTAAATATCAAGGTTTCTCAATGAAACCGTCCACTATGAGTCTCAAAAAGTGCTCTTTGTAGCTTCTTGTGAAGCTCCAATAGAGACAACCATGTCCGGCTTGTGTGAATAGCCAAATCGAGATGGATGATGTGGTTGGTCTCATCATTCATGTCCGGAGAGATCCAAGAAGGGTGAAGGCGGTGAGAGGACACCCTTAACTGACTAATGGCAATCCTCATGGCATGGGACATGTGATTGTTTAAATATCAAGGTTTCTCAATGAAACCGTCCACTATGAGTCTCAAAAAGTGCTCTTTGTAGCTTCTTGTGAAGCTCCAATAGAGACAACCATGTCCGGCTTGTGTGAATAGCCAAATCGAGATGGATGATGTGGTTGGTCTCATCATTCATGTCCGGAGAGATCCAAGAAGGGTGAATCTAGACTATACTCAAATGGGGGAAGGTGTTCCATTTGAAGACCGTGTGAGTTAAACTAGCGGATGGTGCGCAAATGCGAACATGTAGTATGCCCCTCTTGTGCAAGCCACTTGGAAGATGCTAGTGCCAACCACCACAGGAGGAGATGGTCTCCATCTAGTGTGTATACATGGTAGATGTAGGTGATGATTTGAAAAAGAGCATCAAGACTCGCAAGCACAATCTCATGTGATATCGATGGCTTACCCTTGATCATGCATGAGATCATCATCACCCACTCTCTATCCTCTTCCAATATGCCTCTCCCAACTTTGGCCCCCCAAATGAAGTACCATACATCATAGCAAGTATCATCAACGTGTCAAATAGCCATCTCTTAGTGCTCAGCTCGTGGAAATGAGCTTGAAAGCACCCTCTCTCTAATCAGGTTATGGCCGCATAACCTCTTGCCAAGGGGGCCTAGGCAGCTAGTTGCATGGAGAAGATAGGGCTAGTAAAAGTTAACCCGGAGGTATACATATGAAGAGATGAGGTCAATTGTGTCACCTTTGTACATGAAAGAGTGCCTAGATGCAACTTGATGGGAAGTGTTAAAAAGCACGATCTTGGTTTTATCAAGATTCCTTGCCAAATACCCTCTGAAGGGCCCCCACCAAGGATTGGTGTATTTGCTTTATTGAATGATGTAAAAGACTGACTTCTTGGAGACCTTACTTGGCTGGAAATCAGCAGCCTAAAGATGTCCTATTCTCCTTTGCTTTAGTCTCCCTTTGGCTGTCCTGGCTCTTGGAGTCTTCAACACTTTGTGAATAATAAGATAGATTAGCCCTTGCCAAGCCTATGCTTTTTTAGGGCCATATTATGCTGGTTGGTCTGCAGAAGTAGCTGTCGGTCTGCTGTTTATTGTACTGGATAAAACATCACATTATGGACGCCTTTTCACACGTGGCAAAGGGTTGTTGCCCGCCTGCTTTCAGGGCCTCTAGGGCTTGGCTGACTGCTACTGAAGCTGGCCGACTAAGGCTTGGCCCTTACCATGGGCTGGCCGACTGTGGCCTAGCCCTTCCATGGGCTGGCCAATTGAGCCTAGGGCCTTTATGGGCCCCATCATGATGAAAGTAACACTTTCATAATAAAAAAAAATTATTCTTTTATGCATAAAAATCCATTTTGATGAAAGTAACACTTTCAATTCTCGAAGGACCTTTCAACGATATATCTATGGATTTTGTGACGAATCTGCTTCCCAGTCCAAGTAAGCGTGATATGCGGTGTTTAACGATGGTAGATCGTTTTAGCAAGTTTATTATGCTTATTCCTTACAGGGCTAACATTACTACCGAGGATGTTGCCAAATTATTCAGCTGGCATTGGTACCCCGTAGCTAGCATACCTAGAACCATTGTATCAAATCGTGATACCAAGTTTACCACTCATTTTTTGAGGATGTTTGATAACTTTGGTACTAAATTGAATTTCTCCAGTGCATTTCATCCGGCCAGACAAACATTTACAATCAATTGTCGTTCGACGTGCTCAAGTGTTATGTCCACGATCAGCAAGGTAAGTGAGAACAGCTTTTACCTTTAGTTCAAGTTGTTTTGAATGAGTCTTTCTTCAGCTATTAGCAGGACACTTGGGCTACCTTTGGGCAGCCCTGCAGCGAGCTTTTCCCTTTTGACAAATGAAACAGTGCTGCACATGTGTGAACACGTCTCACCTCATTCTTGGCCAATAAAACTACCTCTCTAACTTCTCCAAAGTCAAGTTCATGCCCCTATGAACGCTAGCAATGGCATCGTGGGCATCATGGTTGAGAGTTACCTAAAATTGTTTCAAGACACAGAGGTGACTTTTGTAGAAAAGCCAACCATCGTGTATCAAGAAGTGCCACGGTCCTGGTGTCCAATGCCTGTTTCCAGTGAGTACCAAACTCCACGGAATCCGCGTACTCGTGCCTCGTCATCTCGTCTAGTCCTGGATCAGGGAGATCCATCCATGTGGGTTGGATGTGGGACACGGTTTCTTTCCTGCTCAAGGTGCTGGCCACTGGGTTGGCCTTGCCTGGAAGATACTCGATCATGCCACCAAATTGCTAGAAAATCTGGCTCTAGCAGTGCTGTTGGTCACTCCAATTTGTGCACATAGAGGAAGTGCTTCCAATGCTTTAGGACCTGTATCACTGTGAGCTCCCGATCATAGACTGATTAGTTCGGCTACATTTAATGACATGATGATGCATGTGTTCAGGGACTTGACCGCCGACAAGTGTCTTCATCTTCTTGGATGACATACTGATTTTTTCAACTATAGAAGAGCAATATGACATCGACGTTGAGAAAGTGATGAAGTTGCTAGAAAGCAATGAGCTGTATGTCAAATGAGAATAAATCGGATTTTTATCTATTCGAGGTTCATTACCTTGGATACATAGTTAGTGTGGAAGGCATCCGATTAGATCACGCAAAGGTGGTGGAAATCCTAAATTGGGAGATCCCAGAAACCGCATATGATATTCAATCGTTTGTGGACATTTGCCAGGCATATTCCACCCACCAACAAATTTTCTGACATCTCGGCAGCTCTCATTGATCTGCGCAAAGGTGTCAAAATGGGGAGGCGACGTATTAACGTGACCCCTTGTGGATTACAGGCCTTCAAGGACCTTAAGGTTGCATTATTTGAGGCTCCTTGCTTTGCACTAGTCTCGTGGGATGACCCATTCCAAGTGATCACCAATGTGAGTAACATTGCTATTGGAGTAGTTTTACAGCAAAATGGGCATCCAATTGCTTAATTGCCTTGTGGATTAAAGGCCTTCAAGGACCTTAAGGTTGTATTATCTGAGGCTCTTTGCTTAGCACTAGTCTCGTGGGATGACCCATTCCAAGTGATCACCAATGTGAGTAACATCGCTATTGGAGCGGTTTTACAGCAGAATGGGCATCCAATTGTTTACATGTTTCGTAAGCTATTCTTGCCCAAAAAGGCGTTTGTCAGACCAAAGGGCATGACCACAAACTCGTAGTGGGCCTATTGAGTTCAGAATGCGGTTTTGGGGATGTCCCCTTCGACAATTGGTACTTGATGGTACCCACTTTTTACGTAAATCTTCAAAAAAACCTTAGCTCCATTTAGCCTTCTCTAATATGTATTGAGGCATTGGGAAGTTGCTTTTGACCGTTAGCTTGTTGAGCGTGTGATAGTCTACGCATAGTTTGGAGGATCCATCCTTCTTTTTGACAAAAAGGATCGGGGTTGCGAATGGAGTCACACTAGAGCGCATGAAACCAGATTGCAGCAACTCTTGGAGTTGACGGTTCAACTTTGTTTCCATGGCCTTGCTATAAGTGATATGGAAACTTGCTCAGGGGTTTGGAGCCTAGGAGGAGTTCAATTTTGTGGTCCTCCGGTCTAGATGGGGGGAACTTAGGGGGAAGATTGTCTCAAAGAAAGATCTTTTGGAATCAATCATGCAAGGCCTTGTGCTTCTGAGAAGCACTAGCAACTGTCTGGGTGGTCTGAACATAGATCACCGCTCATTGTGCACCTTTCGGAATCTCTCATTTAGTCTGAATATGGCTAATGATTGGAAAGTTAGGTATCCTTGGCTCACATTTTATGATCACGGGAGCCTTGGACACATTTTAGGTAATCTGGAAAGTGTGTTGCTCACGGTCATCGTCTGGGGTAAACTTGTGAAATACAATGGTGCGAACCATAGGATTGGGAGCTGGAGAACTAGTGACAACCTGGGGGGTCGATATGGGAGTTTGGCTCACCACATAAGCTGGTGAGGTGGGAGTGGTGGTCTGTGCAAGGATCTTCCTAGGGCATGCCCTAGTAGTATGCCCTTTTGTATGACAAAAGAAACACCGCACTGTTCGTGCTCCTCAGTGTTGAGCTTAGCACTTGTCTTGCTTGCCTAAGCCTTTTGGTATGGAGTAATGGGAGATGCATTGGTCGAGTTCTTGGAGCTAGAGGCTCCTGGGCTAGACCCAGATTGGGTCTAGTTTTGGCCTTTGTCATTGGCAGTTGCTGCCTTGGCCACTCTTGGTTGGGAGGTCTTCGGTTTTCCACCGTTATAATTTATAGTTCATCTCGGCGCTTTTCGCAAGTGAAAATGCTCGATCAAAAGTCTGTAGCTCAAACATACACACATCCCGTTGGATTTGCGTGTCTAAACCATACGGAATTGACCTTTCTTGTCCTCTTCTGATTTTTGCAGCTGTAAAGCCATGTGAGTGACTTTATTGGCAAATTGGAGGACTGGCTGCTCATTTTGGCGCAATTCTAGTACTCATCCTCGAGTTGCTCAAAATAGTGACGCGGTAGAAATCACTTCTTGAGGTCCATGACAAATTGTTCCCCTGCATAGGCAGCAACCCCAAAGTGGGAATTTGCGTGGGTTCAATGTGTCCACCAAGAGATAGCTTCCCCTTCTATGTGGCAACTATCTAACACAACCTTTTCTACATCTGACTTCCTACCAGCAGCAAAATAAGCCTCAAACTGATGAATCCACGTATACAAAGTTGTGGGGTCGAGTTTACCATTATACTTACTAAAATTCATCCTTTCGTGAAGGTGAGTTGAGGAAGCTGTTGGTTACAGTCCTTGTGTCGAGAGCTGTAAGCAACCGCTCATGCTCCATGTGTCGTCTTTGTTCCTCGTGTGCACAACGTCCAAAGCTCTATCATGTAACGCAGGGGACTGCTGTGTTAGCTCCGCTTTGGAGGTAGCCAAAGCAGAGTTGTGGGAAGGGGTATGGGAAGAGATCTTGGTGATAACTTGGTGAAGGTTTGTCGGAATGCACATCGGAAAATGAGACAACTGATGTGAGAAAGAAAACACAAAGTTGTATAAACTCTGCAATATACACAAGATCCGATACAAATGAAGTGTGGGGGACAAGGGTGGTATTTATACCACCCTAGGCTGTTGGTCGGCCAGCCCAAAAAATAGCCGACAGGTTGCAGAAATGTCCACGACTGGAATAAAACCAGTTGGCCAGCACATATGGCAGTCGATCGGAAGAAAACATGGTTGGCTAGGACAGAAACAGTCAGCCAGCACAGGAAGTCGCCCAAGACTAGCAAAAACTGGAAAAACATGGAAAATGAGGAAAAATGGAGACTACTCCTAACTCGGGTGGGCACACCCACAACAGAGGCTCTCACTCCCTACTGACTAACATGGTACAGACAAGAGATGATTGCTAACACCCCCTCTTAGCCCGTGGATGTGGAACCAACCCCGGTGAATTGGAGTGTTGCCGGAGCATCGCCTGGGGTAGAGACTTCGTGAAGAGGTCCGCCGCATTGTCCTCCGTTGAACAATAAACAAGCAAGATGTCACTAGCCAAAATCTTCTCACAAACAAAGTGATATTGTATCTCTATGTGCTTGGTCTGGGCATGGGGGACCGGGTTTCGAGCAATAGCTATACAGCTCTGGTTTGAGCAATAGCTATACAGCTCTGGTTATTGCACTGGATGACCGTGGGTTCCTTCTATGGAAACCCAATCTCACCAAGTAACCTCCGCAGCCACACAACCTCGCAAGCAGCACCCGGTACTCTTCCTCTCTAGAAGACAAGGCAATAGTTGGCTGCCTCTTGCTGCTCCAAGAAATAGCTCCTGAGCTAAGGGCAAATCCGTAGCCTAATGTAGATCTCCTTGTGTGGATCTCCTCCCCAATCTGAGTCACTCCAACCTTGGAGTCGGACTTGGTCCTTCGTTCCCCCTCCAGTAACATAGAAGAGTCCAAGATCCTTCATACCTTGTAGATACTGCAAGATCTGCAATCCTGCATCCCAATGAGTCTTCAAAGGTGTCTGCATGAATGAGCTCAACAACCGCACTAGAAAGCTCAAGTCCAATCTGGTGTTCAGCAACCAAATCAATGAACCAACAAGCTTTCGATACAAGGAGGCATCAACCTGCTCACAAGGATCATTCACTGTAAGTTTGGTATTCGGGTCCATCAGTGAAGAAATAGGCTTGCAGTTCTCCATCCCAAAGGTCTCCAGCACCTCATGAACATACTGCTGCTGTGAAACAAAGAACCCCCTCTGGGTCTGCCAAATCTCCAATCCCTAAAAGAAATGGAGTAAGGTTAAGTCGGTCATCTCCTACTCGTTTGACAAGGCAGCCTTCGTCACAGTTATGTGCTCCACATGACCACCAATGAGAATAAGATCATCCACATAAAGGATTATCTAAGTGACCATACCGCGTCCTTGAAAGAGACACAAGTTAGGATCTCCAATTGATCTCTGAAACCTTTTCGTAGAAAGAAGGAATCAATCTTTTGATTCCAAGCCCTGGGAGCCTGCTTAAGACCATACAAGGCCTTCCGTAACCTATAAACCATCCCCTTTGATCCCGGAACCTCAAAGCCTAGAGGTTGCTCAACATACACCTTCTTCTGCAAGTCACCATTAAGGAACGCAGATTTTACATCCATCTGATACACTGGCCACCGCTAAGAAGAGCCAAGGGCAAGAATTGTTCGAATCGTGGTCATCCTCGCTATCGGTGCAAAGGTATCCTCATAGTCGACGCCAGGCCACTGAGCATAGCCCTTAGCTAGAGGATAGCGTTGGCTTCCTCAACGTTTATACTCCGAACGCTACTGCAAGTAGAGCCCTCTTTTGGAGTTCAGTATGGCAGGCCCTCCCTCAGGCTGCCTTTTGGTGCTTGGGTGGTGACTTTAACATGATAGAGGCAGCAGAGGACAAACTTGGGAGTGGCACGACCACAGTTTCAGGAGTAGAGTACTCAGCCTGGGAGGAGATGATTCTTGCAGTCAGGGGACAGGACCCTTGGCATCTTCCAGAGTTTGGGCGTAGCCATGGGAGCCTTCGCTTCTCGAGATCAGATAGGAGCACCACCAGTCCCAACCTCTCTAGACTTGACAGATTCTACGTTGATGAGTGGGCTTGCAGCCGAGGGGGTATGATTGGTATTTTGGCAGGCACTTCTTCTTTTGACCACGCCCCGGTTATTTTGTCCTTAGAGGACCCTTGGAGGCATGACAGCTAGGTGACTCGAGGATCTCGGACAGCCTCATTTAGGACCTAGAGATTTGGAGCAGGATAGAGCAGATATGGGCGTGGCTACGCGCACAGTGGATGAGGGCTTAGGGGAGATCAACTTTTTCTTGCAGGAGGTAGCCCAGAGCCGACTAGAGGGTTTTCGGGAGCAGGAGAGGAGTTTGAGGAGTCGTCTTGCCTCTACAGTGGCTTCAGGAGAGGTCTCTGGATAGCCAGTGGATCGAGAGTCAGCTTGCCACCGCTCGCACCCATAGAGGAGAGGAGGGTGGAGTACAAGTATGATGCTAGGGCCTCTTTCTGGACTCAGGTAGGCGATAGAGTCACAGGGGATTTCTTTGAGATAGCTGCCCCCCACAGGAGGAGAGACGATATTCACAGGTTGTGTGGCCAGGATGGAGCTATTGTTTCAGATCCCCCCCAGGTGAGAGCCATCGCCATGGACTTTTTTCGATCCCTCCTCACTGGTGCCCCAGTATCTCCACAAGTGGTGGAAGCATGTGTGAGGGTCTGGCGGCATACGAGGGAGGTGGTTCCTGTTAGAAGTCATCTCCTGTCTATACATATACACCAGGGCCTCTGTTGTGGGTGTGCCCCGCCTTGTATGTGTCTTATCATTTTTCCTCACTCGTATTTTTCCCCCATTTTTCCCTATTTTTTTGTGGCATAGGAGGCAGTCTTGTAGTGGCAAGAGGACCTTGAACCTGGCCAACTGCATCTGTGGAGACTCTGGAGGTGGCCGACTGCTCTGCACAGGTCGTGGACCTCCCTGATGCTGGCCTACCCGCCTTGCTGCTGGCCGACTGTGCATTTCAGCAGTCGTGGGGTTTTTGTGTCCTGTCGGCTGCCCTACAGCAGGCCGACTACTGTTGGGGGGCCATATAAAATGGCCCCTAGCCCCCTTGTCACATTTGTATCATTCCGGGATTCTTTTGTGTATATAGAGCAGAGTTACACGCCTCTCTCTCTCTCTCTCTTGTGCTGTGATTTTCTGCATTGCATTTTGCTCTTGTGTTCCGAGATCTGGTCATCATCTCCGCTGCGTATTCTGACATGGTATCAGAGCCTAGGCTCTAGATAGTTCTTGGGATTTGTGTGAGCAAGAGGGGGACTGTTGTGTTGCTGATTGGTGGACTGTTCGGGACCGTCTGGGAAGAGGAGAAGCAAGAGGACGGCGGGCTGATTTGCTGGACAGCCACTTGCAGGTGTTAGTTCTTCTTTGTTCCCACCCACCCACCCTTTTCAGAGTACATCTCCACAATGGCAGATCTGTTTGAGATGGCCGAGAGGCATGTGAAGATCCCGACACTCCCCACATTCCTGGTGGACCGTCAGTTGGACGGGAACAACTACGACCTATGGAAGGTTATGATGGAATCTGTTGTGGAGTCTTACGACCTCGCTGATTTCATCGTTGTTGGGGTTCCACGGCCGGAAGTAGAGGAAGGGGAGTTACCGTCGATCCGAAAGGACCGGGAGGCACAGGCACAGATGTGGGATCGTGTCAACGCCAGGGTCCGTTCATTTATCTTTCTCAACTGCACACGGCAGGTAATCAATCATGTAAAGCATATGACACTGGCCAGAGGTATATGGCAGCATTTGGCTTCTCTTTACAACAGGGTATCGCCCATGAAGAGGATTTCCTTGGAAGTACGGATGCGGGGTATGAGCCCTGCAAAGTCGTCGACGATGCGGGAGCATATTAACAAGCTGCAGGCTCTTCAGCAGGAGGGAAGGAGATATCGTCAGAGGACCTGGCCATAACGTTGCTGTCACACTTGCCCTCTCAGTACTTAGCATTTTACTTGTCTTTGATTACCAGTGGCAGGCTCAGCACCATCACGTGGGAGGAGCTTGTGCCCATGGTCTTGGACCAGGAGGAACGATTCACGAACCCTCCTCAGGGTGGAGGTTCGGAGGCCTTAACTGGCCAACGGTCGAAAGTCAGTAACACAGGCAAAGGGAAGGCTTCATCGGAGAAGTCTTCTGAGAAGAAGTCCGTTACTGACCGCGAGAAACTAAAGGCAGAGAGGACCTGTAATGATTGTGGCGAGAAAGGCCACTATTGGAGGCAGTGTCCCAAGCGGAAGACCGAGAAGGGTGAAGATTCCTCAGTAGTAGCAATCATGAAGACTCCGGCTTTTGTGCACCTGGAGGTGATGGACACCGATGTTTCATTCTCTTCAGGGAGGGAGGAGGTTGGAGGATTCTCCGCTACGGATACTTGGGAGTGGATTCTAGACAGTGGTGCTTCCAGGCACATGACTCCTTCCCGTTCAGATTTAGAGGATCTCTGCAAGTATTTTGGTCACATTCTTACTGGGGATACATCCACTATCCCAATTCACAGTGAGGGCAGGATGGAGATAGTTCCCGATGGCAGAGGGGGGAAGCATTCCTCCCAGGTGTTGTGTCACGTGCACACCAGTCAGGTGTACAGTGACATGGCATCATCATTAGCATCATCAGTAGTCATCAGGTATTATTCAGGCATTTATGCAATTTTATAGGCATTTATGAGGCAGCCGACTGGCATTTATGGTATTTATGCCCAGTCGTGGACATTCAGTAGCTGGCCGACTGCATTAATGCTGGCCGACCAGCAGCCCTCATGCATATAAATAAGAGAGCCTCTCCATTCAGCATAGCAAGCTCATCATTCAAGCATTCAGCAGTGTGTTCTCCAACGCATCTTCTCCAGGAAGCATTGGGAGCAGCATTTCCAGCCAACGCATCAAGTAATCAGCAACGCATCTTCATCAGCATCATTTTCAGCAAACGCATCATCATCAGCCCTCAGATCTGCAAACGCATCTGCGTTTCATCTCAGGTCAGCATTCAGCATCTGTTCCAAAGCCTCCCTTCAGCGTTTCCTTCCCAAGAAACAAGGGAAAGATAGTGGACAGCAGTTCATTCAGCATATTCAGCATATTCAGCATATAGGCAGCATATTCAGCAGTACAGATCCATTTGGATCTCATTGTAACCGCATTCATTCATCTAATATAGCTGCATTGCATTGACACCAATTTGTCTATCTCTTGAACATCATTAAGTGCAGTTTAGTCAGACTAAGGTTGTGATTACTACGGTCTTAAGCTCTCACATGTCACATTGGTATCAGAGCGCTACAGGGTAACCATCCTTAGAGCATGTTCAGTTCATCAGTCATTCAGTCAGTCATCATTTTTATCGCTTCCGCACAGTTAAACCCAGTTCTCAAAATTTTGCAAGCCACCCTTAGGGATTTTCCCTTAGGTCTGCATCAGTAACCCATCCATCTGCATTCTTACACAGCATATAGGGTTGCACATGGCTTGCATAGTAGTCATCTTAGCAGTCATCTTAGTAGTCAGTCCTGCATACATGTTGCCCATGAACTCTCAGGGAAGAATGCCATCCATCATCAAAGGAGGACATAAGTTTTGGGCTTCAACTGGCAGCAGCAGGGGGCTTCTCTTCCACAGAAGACGGAAGTTTGCTCCAACATCGCCTCAGGAGGTTCAGAGCTTCAGGTACGACGGAGATGGTAGGTGAACGGTTTCACAGGCAGGTCAGGGGTGACTCAGGTATTTGCCATTCAGTTCCCGCAGTACATAGAGTCTTGGCTCAAAGGATTTCACTCCTGTAGACGGCCTCAGTCCCGGCAGCAGAAGACAGAAGGGGGCAGTGGTTCGGAGGAGAAGGATCACAGAGTAGTCGAAGGTTGCCAGGTATCCACCCAGCAACAGTTTAGCAGCGGGGAATGTCACGTGCACACCAGTTAGGTGTACAGTGACATGGCATCATCATTAGCATCATCAGTAGTCATCAGGTATTATTCAGGCATTTATGCAATTTTATAGGCATTTATGAGGCAGCCGACTGGCATTTATGGTATTTATGCCCAGTCGTGGACATTCAGTAGCTGGCCGACTGCATTAATGCTGGCCGACCAGCAGCCCTCATGCATATAAATAAGAGAGCCTCTCCATTCAGCATAGCAAGCTCATCATTCAAGCATTCTGCAGTGTGTTCTCCAACGCATCTTCTCCAGGGAGCATTGGGAGCAGCATTTCCAGCCAACGCATCAAGTAATCAGCAACGCATCTTCATCAGCATCATTTTCAGCAAACGCATCATCATCAGCCCTCAGATCTGCAAACGCATCTGCGTTTCATCTCAGGTCAGCATTCAGCATCTGTTCCAAAGCCTCCCTTCAGCGTTTCCTTCCCAGGAAACAAGGGAAAGATAGTGGACAGCAGTTCATTCAGCATATTCAGCATATTCAGCATATAGGCAGCATATTCAGCAGTACAGATCCATTTGGATCTCATTGTAACCGCATTCATTCATCTAATATAGCTGCATTGCATTGACACCAATTTGTCTATCTCTTGAACATCATTAAGTGCAGTTTAGTCAGACTAAGGTTGTGATTACTACGGTCTTAAGCTCTCACATGTCACATGTTGTATGTTCCATCACTTGGTTTTCATCTGTTGTCAGTGCATCAAGTTTGCAAGACTGGCGTACAGGTGGAGTTTGATGAGCATTCTGTTGCTCTCCGGGACAAAGCAACAGGCCAGGTAGTTTGGGAAGGTAGAGTGGAGAATGGAGTTTACAAGCTTTCAGCACTCTCTCCCAGGTCCTCGGGTTTGTGATGAGTGGCTGTCTGGTAATGGCCACTTAAGTGTGGATATGCTGCAGGTGCAGGCTTTCCGGGACCAGATGGTGGATAGCTTGCCAGAAGATGGCAGCAGTTGGCAGGAACTCTCTAGTACTGATGTTGGTAGTTCTTGTGTTCGTCAGTCAGAGGAAACTGAACAGGTAACTTATGCTCTGATGTCTCGTAGTATTCGGGACAAAGAAACTCCTGTAGATGAGGATGTTCTTTCCACGGGGACCTTTCGTATAGCCAGGCAGGTGGCAGTTGATTACTTGCAGAAGGAGGTGCATTCTCCGGGCTTTGTGGTTCCGGATTCAAAGGGGGTGGTTTACAGGTTTCAGAAGGCCTTGCGTGGTCTTCAACAGGTTTCCAGGACTTGGCTTTGCACCGTAAACAGGTGTTGATCCTTGTGAGCTGTGTGATGCCTCTTTGACTCAGAAGCAGAATGATTCATTGATTTGGTGATGGACACCAGATTGGACGGGAGCTTCCTGATGAGGCAGTTGAGCTCATGGTTGCAGATGACTCTTTCGGAGGCAGGATTGCGTATCTTGTGGTTTCTGCGACATGTGAAGGATCATAGACTCTTTTACACAGGAGGGGGATTGATGGTTGGAGTCCGACTCCACGGTTGGAGTGACTCAGTTTGGGGAGGAGATCCGGACACGAGGGGATCTACTTCAGGTCCAGGAGCAGTTTTATGGAGCAGTAAGAGGCAGTGATCTTTTACCTTGTCGTTGACAGAGGCAGAGTACCGGGCTGCTTGTGATGCTGCTCGTGAGGTGGTGAGGTTGCAGAGGTTGCATTGCAGGATTGGGCTTCCACTTGAGAAACCCATGGTCATCCAGAGGCACTTTGTTCGTGAACAGATCGTTGCTGATGACATCTTGCTAGAGTTCTGTTCGATGGAGGACAGTACGGTGGACCTCTTCACGAAGTCGCTATCTCAGGATTTGCTCAGGCGGCACCCCAGCTCCCTGTGGTTGGTTTCACAGCCAGGAGCTGAGAGGGGGTGTTAGAAGTCATCTCCTGTCTATACGTATACACTAGGGCCTCTGTTGTTGTGGGTGTGCCCGCCCTTTGTAGGTGTCTTATCATTCTTCCTCACTCCCGTATTTTTCCCCCCATTTTTCCCTATTTTTCTGTGGCATAGGAGGCAGTCTTGTAGTGGCAGGAGGACCTTGAACCTGGCCGACTGCATCTATGGAGACTCTGGAGGTGGCCGACTGCTCTGCACAGGTCGTGGACCTCCCTGATTCTGGCCGACCCCCCTGCTGCTGGCTGACTGTGCATTTCAGCAGTCGTGGGGTTTTTGTGTCCTGTCGGCTGCCCTGCAGCAGGTCGATTGCTGTTGGGGGGCCATATAAAATGCCTCCCCAGCGCCCTTGTCACATTTGTATCATTCCGGGATTCTTTTGTGTATATAGAGCAGAGTTACACGCCTCTATCTCTCTCTCTTGTGCTGTGATTTTTTGCATTGCGTTTTGCTCTCGTGTTCCCAGATCTGGTCATCATCTCCGCTGCGTATTCTGACAGTTCCCCCTTCTCTTCGATCATTCTTATTGACACCTTTTACTGGCGGATGCAGTGACGACACTTCCGAGGGGCAAATGCTTTGGGGCGGACGGGCTTCCAGTCTCCTTTTTTCTTCGCCATTGGGACCTCATGGAAGGTGGCCTTCGTGCTGCCTTCAATGAGATTATGATCATAGGTGCCATGCCAGAGAGGCTCTCAGAGGGCTTGATTCACTTGATTCCCAAGGAGGGTGGTGAGACATTGGAGATTCGGCAGTGGAGACTCATCACTCTTCTAGGGACAGCCTATAAGATCTTGGCCAAGGCCATCAGGAGCATAGTTGCATTCCGTACCTGTACTCATCCGACGTGTACGTTCAGTACTTTCCGTACCACTCCATATGTATCGTACCTCGTACGGATAAGGCCTTCGTACCAAATATGAGGTTCATGTACAACACTTATATGACCAGTTTTTTAATTATTTTTGTCAATGGTCATTGCTCAGTAGTTAATAGATTAGTTTTCATTTCAGTATTACCATTGTCTTTCATGCTATTTTTGTATGGATGCTAGATATTTCTTATTTTACACACACACACACACACACACACACACACACACACACAGTAAAAAACGTGAACGTACTTAAAGTACTTATCTTGATGCGTACTTTACGTACTTGTACTGTACACGTACCATACCGCACCGTACCTAAAGTACTCAACCACTATGATCAGCAGGAGACTTCAGCTTTATCTCCGAGACTTGATCCACGACACTCAGACCGGCTTTGTTCAAGATCGGAGCATTTTGGACAACATCTTTACCTTCTAGAAACTTTATCACAACCTAATAAAAGCATTTTTGAAGCCACATGAAGCAAATGTTTTCAAATAAGGTAGATTTCTTTGATGGACCGCCATGCTTCATACGAGGCAGATTTCCAAGTTTTAGCTTTTATGGCTATTATCCAAAGCTATGTAGCAAGGTATTTGCTGGTGGGATTATATTAGTTCGACCTAGTTCTAGTTGTCAGAATATGCAAGGGAAATGAAGACAAGATCTGAAAGCACCAAGAGCAAGTGCACAGCAGAAAAACGCAGAACTGAGAGAGAGAGAGAGAGAGAGAGAGAGAGAGAGAGAGAGAGAGAGAGAGAGAGAAGCATATAACTCTGCTATATACACAAGAAAATCACGTAATACAATGAATACAGTGTGGGGGGCAAGGGGCCATTTTATATGGCCCCAAGGCAGCCAGTCGGCCTGCTGAAAACAGCTGATAGCAAGTAGTACTGCCCACGACCAGATCAATGCCAGTCGGCCAGCTCCCTGCAGTTGGCCAGCAGCACTCTCCAGTCGGCGAGCACACAGGGGAAAGCCGGGGGCAGCAGAGCAATCGGACACTTGGGAAAAATAGGGAAAAATATGGAAAGTGGGGAAAAATGAGAAAACACCTAAATTGGGCGGGCACACCCACAACAGAGGCCTTGGTGTAAATATACAGACAGGAGATGATTGCTAACACTAGTGGCCCAGTTCTAGTAGAGAGTGTTAATGTTGATAGATTTTGCTTGCTCTTGATTACCTTAACACAATGGTGGGCTGAGTTTGGACTTGAAGTTTCTAGGTACTTCAAGTTACTAGAGTTCAACTTGTTGGCATTATCATCTCCAGATTGGGCATATATGTGCATATTTCATGCTGTATCTGGCCAGATTTATGAGGCCATGCATTCATCTCATTTTAGATATTTTTTTGCTATTTTTTGTCTATTTTAGACATTATTTTAGTATTGTTTGCATAGTCGGCCAGCCCTCTGTTTTTATATTGGCCGACCAGCTCTTGTCCAACCTATATATAGGTGGCTTGGGTTAGCATCATTAGCACATCATTTTTCAACTACTGTTGTTGGTTGTATGGACCTATGGGCAGACCTCGTGCTCTACTTCAGCAGATAACAAGTCTTCTACTTCAGTTCTTTTGCACTTGTGTTTCTTTGCAAGATCTATTTGCTGTTTTTTCTGTTTTACAGCCATTCTTTCATGGTATCTGAGCCCAGTGTTACAAAGGGACTTGCGTTTTCTTTATCGGTGTGGCTGTAGGCAAAGATCCACTGCTGCGTTTTCTGTTGAGGAGCTGCGTTTTCAGTTGAGGTGCTGCGTTTTCAGCCTGAGATCTGCGTTTTCAGATCTCAGCCCGTATTTCGGTGCTACAATAGGGTTTTAACCCAAGAGAGTCATTTCTTTCCTCTCCTTTTGGTTTCCCACCCTCCCATTCCTTCTTCTCCTTCCTTTCTCTTGGCTGCAGTCAGCTTTCGAGGAGGAGTTTGCTGATTTTCTGATCAGCTTTGTTCAAGACTAGGATTCTACTGCGTTATTGGAGGATATGGCTTCTGGTCATAGTCATTCTTCTCTCTCGGGGATTCTCTTTTCTTCTCCCCGATCCCAAGCCCCAAATTCACAGGTTTCTTCTTCCCAGCTTCCTGTTTCTCTACCTTCTTCCTAGATTCCTGTTTCTTTTCCTTCCATATTCCCCACCACCACCACTTCTCTTGTTTCTCCCCTCCCGCAAACCCTCATCCCAACCGCTTCCCATGTGCCATCCTATTCACTCCCTCAAGTGAGTGATTCCATGAAGCTGACTGCTACCAACTATCATACTTGGTCGTTTTACACGCAATTGCTTCTTGAAGGAGCAGGTGTGTGGCCCTCTGTCACCACTCCTCAATTGGTGGATCCCGTGTTTTGTGGAGTTCTGGATACACGGGCCCATCTCATCATCATCCATTGTATGACACCATCTATCCTGGCAAAATTTATATCTTCCTAGAGTGATGCCAGTCAGATGTGGAATGAGATTCAGAGGAGGTTTGGTAGAGTATCTTCCATGAAGATTGCTAAGTTGGAGGCGGATCTTGAGAAGATTACTATCAGTGACTGAGATAATATCATTGATAAGATTGGGGAATTCACAAGGATCAAGAGGCAGCTTGAGGAGTATGGGAGCTCAATCAACAACCCGATCCATAAACTGCTTGGTAAGCTGCCATCATCCTTTGACTCTTTCAAAGATCACATCTACTTCCGTGAGCCTCTCTCCCCTTTTGAGGAAGTCGTGAGTTATCTCCATGAAACCGATCCCGTCAAGTGGGAAAGACTCCGTTGGACATCCACACGCTTAATAGCACAACTTTAAAACCACAAATATGAAATGGATAACTTAAAACAACTTGAACTTTAAATGAACAGAAATGGAAAGATGGACACCAGCACTGGGGCCGGAACGGGCCGACCCCCCCCTCAATATATGATATATTTATTGGGAGTATTTAATGAATACAATGCTCCATGGGTTCTGAGAACCAGATAATGTCCATGTACATATGAAAACAGTACCAAACAAATAGCTCGAATTTCGATGTAGAAGCTCGAAGCAGATCGACCACTAGTGTGGTCCAATCGCTACGGTCCTGTGCTTTCACTGGACTCCGCGGAGAGCACCACACTGGTGTTCCAAGACCACGCACAGACAGGCGCTCTCGTACTAACGCCTGGCTCTCCCGATCTCAGCACCTTTGGACCGAGGTTCGCCCATATAGCTTGGACAACCCGGCACCGAACGGGTGTAGGCCGAGCGGGACGAATCTTTTACCAGATTTAAACATTAAATGCTTTACTCAAATCTGAAAATCACTTACTTGTAATTGGTTGATAGAAGACCAAGACTTGTGGAATGATGAAGCCACTCAGGTGATGAAGGAGCAGTTGCCTCGTGGTGAACCACTAAGGCAGATACCTCCGTAAAAGAAAACCACAGCCACCTTATAGAATGCACAGCCTCCTGTATGGAGAAGGGATCGCCTGCTTGGGAAGAGGGGTAGGCGCACAACCGCCTGTAGGGTAGGCAGCCGTCAGCCTATTGTGCAGTCGCCAGCAGAGATGGTCAGCCGCCTGTGAAGAGCAGCAGCGTAGAGGTGCAGCCGCCTGGTTACTGTAGGAGCAGCCGAGTAGGAGGTGGTCGCCAGCAGAGATGCACTCAGCCGCCTGTGAAGAGCAGCAGCGTAGAGGTGCAGTCGCCAGCAGAGGAAAAACAGAGATGCGCCTGAAGTGGGGGCAGCCGCCTGGGAGAGGAGCAGTAGGCGCAGCAGTACAGGGAAAAAGTTGGCAGCCGCCTGCTGCAGATTCAGTCGCCTATAGAGGGGCAGGCGCAGCACACAGGAGCAGTCGATGTGCAGGAAGTCAGCCAACTCCAGCCGCCAGGAAGCTTACGAAAGGTGATCCAGCAACGCCAGGAAGAAGCGATCATGTTTTCGCTTGATGGAAGCTCTTCTTTTTTAATAAAAATTAACGTGGAGATAACCTTAGTGTTGTCCACGCTTGCATGTGGGGGGCTAGTGGGGGTTGGTGACCATGCCCACCCCCACACTCACTTAAAAGTGAGGCTCCCCACCTTGGCCCCAAAGTGGGTGCCCAAAGGGGGTGCCCACTTTTAAATAAGTGTGGACCCCTAACCTTATAAATCAAAGGGTTAGAATTTAATAACATTAAACAACATGTACCATATACTTACCACCTGTTCACATGCACTGAAACTCGTCAGAATACAGAGCAGACTTCACGACTCACTGGCAGGCGTCCCCGCTCAGTAAGTAACACGTCAAACAGGCAAACACACGAATACATGTCATGCGAAAACAGTTTCAAACATGCAAAATATGTGTGCATGTGCAAAAAGTAACATGGACATATCTCCCGTTCATGGAACATGTACAAAATATCTGTCGGCACAAAACTGGCACGACATTTATTACATAAAAACCTGGTCTTCCTATGGAGTGACAGTCCCATAGGTAAGACACAGATCCAGGCACGAGTTTCCCTAGGTGTGACAGTCCCATAGGTAAAACACGGCACGAATACTGGCTCTTCCATGGCGTGACAGTCCCATGGATCGAACACAGTCCAGGTCATACACGGGTGGCACTGATCTGGCTCCCGTCCATACGACACCATCCTGCTAACACACGGGTGGCACCAGTCTGGCTCCCGTCCATGTCAGCAAAATACTGGCCTCTTCACACGAGACACCGGCCTGGCCTCAAGTGAACGAGACGCAAAAACTAGGAATGGACCAAATGGTCGGCCAATTGGTGACACTCCACGACAAGTGCATGCTTCGCGGAAAAGGCAAGTCAGAGTCTGCTTTTGTTGCTTCTAACAAGGGCAAGGGCAAAGGCATAGGCGGAAAAGGGAACTCCAACAACAAGAAGCAGAAAGTCACCACAAAGTCATCTTCTGACGACGACGATTTTGACAGCAACAAGGGTTCCAGGATGAAGGAATCTTGTGAGTTTTGTGGTCGACTTGGTCATTCTGAGGCTAAATGTTTTGCCAGACAGGTTGCTTCCCGCAAAGCTAAAGCCAAAGCTAAAGCAAAACAGGAGTCCTCCTCCGATGGCTCAGACACTTCACCCACGACAGATGGTTTAGATACTTCGCCAACGACAGAGGAGGGTACGAAGTCTCATGCTAAGATGGCTTTTCTTGCTGTCTATGATCCCCCTGTTCTTTCATCTTCACAGGAGCAAGATGAGTCCATCCTGGTGGTCACACAGGAGACCTCTGATTCAGAAGTCAGTGCCCTATCCGCAACAGAGGATTATTTACAGGAGTTTCTGATCGAGATCTTATCAGTTCCTCTAATCCCTTTGGATGAGTATCTCCCTTCCCTTGTGCTGTTTCATGCTGATGCTATTATTGCAGATTTTCTCTCGTCTCTTTCAGAGGAGAATAGTGGTTCTTCTATTGGGCAGGTGGATGATTTGCCGAGATATCCTCACATATTCTGGAGCTTCCTACTTTGGCAATTGCTTCTCCTTCTTATGTTTCAGAGGAGGCATCTTCCACTATCTTGGAGCCCGTTCCTTCTTCGAACCTGGCAAATTTAGCTATCACTAATGATCAGTTTGTTCCAGTGGTTGTTTCATTTCCTTCTTCTTCAGAGGACAAGTCTACTTCGGTCCCGATACTTGTTGTAGATGCAGAGGAGGTACCATCTATGGTTCCATCTCCTCAGGGCTTCTCTCTTCAGATTGATCCTATTGTTTCGTCTTCTCGATATTCTCGTGGCTTCTTCCGAAGACCTTCTCGGTATTTAGATGTACCATATCTTCGCGAGCTTTGTGCCTTTTATGAGGAGGTTGTTCCTTCAGACTCTTTGGAGGTCTTTCTTTAGCGTGCTGGAGTCGGTCCGTCCATCTGGCGCGCTGAAGAGGAGGTGTTGGCATTATCATCTCCAGATTGGGCATATATGTGCATGTTTCATGCTGTATCTGGCCAGATTTATGAGGCCATGCATTCATCTCATTTTAGATATTTTTTTGCTATTTTTTGTCTATTTTAGAAATTATTTTAGTATTGTTTGCATAGTCAGCCAGCCCTCTATTTTTATACTGGCCGACCAGCTCTTGTCCAACCTATATATAGATGGCTTGGGTTAGCATCATTAGCACATCATTTTTCAGCTATTGTTGTTGGTTGTATGCACCTATGGGCAGACCTCGTGCTCTACTTCAACAGATAACAAGTCTTCTACTTCAGTTCTTTTGCACTCGTGTTTCTTTGCAAGATCTATTTGCTGTTTTTTTCTGTTTTACAGCCGTTCTTTCACAACCGGGATAGGTTCCTACTCATGATGATTGTTCTCAGTGTGTCAAGCAATAGAAGCGAGGAAACATCAAATCTAGTGGACCATTGCACATGTTCAATGAGAGATCATTTGATTGGTTAGGATTTGCCTATGATAATAATAAACATGTTATGTTTGGTATATCAACCCAGGTTTCCCTTGAGAATGAGAACTTGAAGATGTAGTTTTAGGTGTAGTCCTAGAAATAATTGACCTAACGTATAGCTAATTTCACAGTTGTGCATTTGGCAGAGGATATGATATAGTAGTAGAGTTATATCATGGGTGTTGTAAACGAAAGGGCAACTGAAGTTGTTTCTCCGGGAGTGCGGGTAGACGATCCATGCTGTGTGCTCTCGAGGTCTTCAATCCCTTTGCTCACGATAGCTTTGATACCATGTGAGGGCAAAAGGATGGAAGGACCAGATATACGAGAGATCAGAGTAAAATCACAAAGCATGAAATATGTGAGTGAATATATATAAAAGGGTGAGTGCAGATATGTACAAGAGCCCTCTGATGTGAGGTGACTGTGAGTAGAAAGACCAGTGCAGAACTAGAGATGATGTCGGAGCTGAAGCCCGGTCGATGACGAAGGCTCGCGTCGATGTGAGGCAAAGGCACTCCGAGAGGTGGTTGGCGTCGAAGGCTCGCGTCGGTAGATGCAGGGGCACTCCGAGGTGGTATTGGGCAGCGGAAGATGAGGTGATGCAGGCTCTGGTGACAAGGGTGCTGCTGTACGTGAAGTCGTAGATGGCTGCCGTCCCGAGTGGTGTAGTGGTGCAAGCTCTGATGACAAGGGTGCTGCAAGACCTGAAGGGTGCAAGCTGTGGTGACAAGGGTGTTGCGTACCTAAAGGGTGGTGAGGAGCAGAGAGGGCTGCCGTCCCAAGTGGTGCAAGCTCTGGTGACAAGGGTGCTGCATACCTGAAGTGGTAAGGAGCAGAGAGGGCTGCCGTCCCGAGTGGTGCAAGCTCTGGTGACACGGGTACTTCGTACTTGAATTGGTGTCACAAGCAGAGAGTGGGCTGCCGTCCCGATGGCGTGATGTAGTAGAGAGTGGGCTGCTGTCCCGATGGTGAGAGCTGAGGAAAAACACTGAAGTGCTCTATGTAGCAGAGGGGGCTGCTGTCCCAAGTGCTGTGATAAAACGTTGATGATAAGCTGATGTAAGTGCTGATGAATGCTGATGTAAACGCTAATGTAAAACGCTGATGATGAATGTTGATGTAAACGGTGATGATGTGCTGAATGTAGCAGAGAGGGCTGCTGTCCCGTGATGTGGCCAGATGAGAACGTTGAGGTGCTGTCCTGTCAGGCGAAGATGATGAAGCTGTGGTGTAGAGCCCGGTAGAAGTAGCAGCATCAGCATATGAAGTGGTACCGGATATGATCAATGATATGGTACACAAATGATGACTAATAAGGAAACGCTATATATACTATGGGGGATTGCTGGTTGGTCAGCCTAAAGGCTGTCGGCCAGCAGCAAAGACAAAATCCCCAAATAAAACCAAAAATACCTAGAAAAATCCCCTTTTTAGGGCTGGGAAAAATATTGTTTTCACACAACTGTACACGGAAAATCTTATCAATCATGAAAACTGAAAATACATATGAGTATGTCAGACAAAAAGAGATGACAAATCTGCACAGAACACCACACTAGGGGCTAGAAGATGGGCTGACCCCCCTACGTAAAGCTAGCCAAAAGAAATATCTTTCCAAAGCATGTGTAGTAGCCAAAATACGACAATGACCAGCATATGGCGGAGCATGACACTTTTCCATAACCTTGTGGCGTAATTCATGCACTACACAAATACGATTGTGCATCATCAAAAACCCGTCTCTAATCGAATAAGATGGAACAGCCGTACCATGATTCAAATTAGCCCAAATAAGCTGAAAATCTGTGTCCAAAGCATACATATCTCGCATCCCTGAAAATCTGTCTCCAAAGCATACATATCTCGCATCCCTGATAAGTCCTGATGATAGGCGGTAGTTACGACATGCACTTGTGGCCTGCGTGACAAAGCATCCGCCACCAAATTCTTCTTGCTCGGGGTATGCAAAATCTGAAAATGGAACATGGACAAGAAGTTTGTCCACCTTAGATGCTTGTTCGAGAGTTTAGGTTGTGTAAGAAAGTGCCACAAACTCTGGTGATCTGTTTTTACCATAAATTCAGCCCCCAAAAGATAATGCTTCCATGCTTGAAGGGCATGAATAACGGCCAACAACTCTTTCTCATAAACTTGCAAATACAATTCCACATGTTGTAGGCGGTGGCTTTCAAAAGCTACTACATATCCCTCTTGGTTCAAAAAACAGCCCGCAAACAATCTCCACATGCATCACACTCGACCACAAAAGGGCTATGCAAATCTGGAATAATAAGAACTGGCCTTGATATAATGGCATCCTTCAACTTCTGAAAAGCTGTCTTTTCGGGATCGACCGATGGAATGCTACTTTCTTCTTCATTAGATCATGTAACGACGAAGCTAAGACAGCAAAGTGTCGAATAAATCGACGATAATAAGAGCATAAACCAATAAAGCTCCTAACTTGATGCACATTCTACAATTCTGGCCAATCCTTGATGGCTTGAATCTTTGTGGGATCTATGTGTACTCCATCTTTGGAGACAATATGCCCTAAATAGTGAATTTCTGACAAGAAGAATTCACTCTTCTTCCCATTGATGAAAAGTTTATGTTTCCTTAACTCTTTAAAAACAATGGCAAGATGCTCTTTATGTTTAGCCTCACTCTTTGAAAAAATGATAATATCATCAAAGAAAGTTCCTGTGGACTTGCGGTGAGGTCTAAAAATTCTGTCCATCATTCTATTGAAAGTGGCGGGAGCATTCGTAAGTCCAAATGGCACAACCAAATACTCATATAATCCAAACGATGTTCGAAAAGCCGTTTTGTGCACATCCTAAGGTATCACTCGAATCTGATGGTAATCACTCTTAAGATCAATGCGATTGAAACAAGCAGCTCCCTCAAGTTTATCAAGAATATCATTGATTCGAGGAATCGGAAACTTGTTCTTGATAGTAATCTTATTAAGGGCCCTATAATCAACACACATTTTGTATGTCCCATCCTTTTTCTGCACAAGTAAAACTGGAGAATAATAAGGCGAAGAACTTGGCCTTATCAACCCCTTCTCAAGCAAATCATTTACTTGAGTCATGATTTCCTCCTGGTGGGCAGCACTCACACTATAAGGAGGTCAGTTAGGAGGAGAGCTCCTAGGAATTATGTCAATACAATGATCCTCTGGCCTCTCTGGGGGTAACTGTTCTGGTAGTGAATCAGTAAAACAATCAGCATATCCACTTAAGAAATCAATCTTATCTTGATGTACGGGAGTTACAACATCATGCTCAACATTATCACGTACAAAGACCAAGTAAGAACAAGCTAATTTCTTTATTGCCTTTGAAATAGATATATGACTTACAACGGGTATGGTGCTCCTAGTAGTATCCGCATCAATACGAACTTCCCTACCCCTATGAGTAAATATAACTTTCTTTTCTTTGTGCAAAATCTTGGGATCCAAATGATAATGCCAGGGCATGCCAAGTATCACATCACATCCCGTAAGTGGTGTCACGAGGAAGTCATCATGATCCAAATATCCCTGTATCTGTATGTGAAGCTTCCCAGTGATGGGAGTGATCTTAACTTCCTTGCCCTGAAAGGCAGCATCTGCATAAAAGTCCATGCCCAATTCCTTGGGCCTTAATCCAAGAGCAGTAGCCATTTGTATGGATATGAAGTTATCTGTTGAGGCATTATCAAAAAGGAATAAAGTTGTTTGGTCCTTTAACTTGCCCCAAGCTTTGCATAAGTTTATGCTCTTTGGTTCATGTGCAGTGTTATCCTGAATATCAGGTATAACATTCACACTCGGTTTTGCATCCTGCACATTATTCTTTTTGAGATTTTGGGGACATTGAGCTTTCATGTGATCTTTGCTCCCGCATGTGAAGCACTTCCCCTCTCTCATGCAATCAAAAATATGATGTTTGGACAGCTTGGAATCATCCTTTTTACCCCCCGGTTTCTTTTTTGAGCCCCCTTTTGCATCCTTGGACTCATTAGGCATAAACTTAGGTGGTTGTCCACCCTTTTTTTTGCTCATTTCCAGCTCTGAATTTTCCCTTGTATGAGCTGAATTCTTGTCTTTTTGACGCTCCCTTACCATGCAACTCCTCAGAAATAGTGGTCGAGTATATGAGCTCCTGTAAGGTGTTGTGGGGATACATTGCAAGACACTTTGAATGATTCGTTGCAGTCCTGACTCACTTTCTTTTCTTCTCGTCCTCACTAATCGTCATGAAAGGTGTGACTGTGAGAAAAATCCACCAAAACTTTGAAACATAAGAGGAAACGGATTCGCCTTCATCTTGTGTTAGCCAATCCCATTCCTTTCATACATCCTTCTCGAAGTGAGGAGGAAGAAATTGATCATAAAATTGCTCTTTGAAAGCACTCCATGTACGGGCAGTTGTCCTATCCAAAAGCTTTGCCATCCACCAATCACTTGTGGTCTCTTTAAGATGCATACCCACATGCTTGAGCATAGATTTCTCGATAAATTTCTCAGTGTAAAAGGCTATTTCAAATTGCCTTATGAAAGCAAGTGTCTTGGTAGTATCCAACTTTCCATTATAGCTCTCGAATTTGATGTCCTTGTCCCTTGACTGGAACTCTTTGGCCTTCTTGCTATGACGAGCATCCCGATGCTCTAATACATCATCCTTCTCGCCATGTCTACGATGGCGACGGTGCCCAAATCTAGGGCTGATTTCCCGTGTAACACCTTCCACTCTGGATGGAACTTTAGGAGCAGGAACATACCTAGAAGGTGGAGACACCACCGACAATGCATGAAGATCTTCTGCTGTCACATGCACTCTGCACTATAGTGCATGGTGACAAACTGGCTCATCTGTGTGGGAGAATTAGGGTTAGGTCATTCATGTGTGGGAGACATACACAGAGAGAACAAAGGGAGAGAGAGAGAGAGTTGTGGGGATAAGTCAACTCATAATGATATGAGTGTGTGACTCCCCTATCGCACATGTATATTGCACTAGTACACATAGTGCACTTAGTACATTAAAAGTACTAAGTGTACTATGTACTATAACTTATGGGCTTGTACACACTATAAGGGTGGGCATAGTGCCTTTGCCCCAACAACCTCCCACTTAAAGGCAAAGTGCCCTTAAATGAAGGAAAAGAAAAATCAGCATGTACATGATAATATACAAGGCCATATCAAGGCTGAAACTGGCCTCATCCAATGCCCATCAAGTGTCTGCAATGAGCAAACCGCTCCGGAGGCAAACTCTTTGTCAACAGATCAGCCGGGTTGTCATCCGTGTGAATCTTAACAAGCTGAATTTGCTTGTTCTCTATCACCTCTCTGATGAAGTGATACTTCACATCCACATGCTTCGTCTTTGCATGAAAGACAGGGTTCTTTGCCAACTGGATGGCACTCTGACTGTCACAATGCAACAATGGAATATCCCCTGTATAACCCAAATCAACCACTAACCGAGATAGCCATAATGCCTCCTTGCAAGCCTCTGTGGCTGCAATATACTCGGCCTCTGTAGTAGATAAGGCTGTGCACTTCTGCATCCTGGATATCCATGACACAGCACCTCCTGTGAATGTAAACATATAACCGGTAGTAGACTTCCGGTTATCTGGATGACCGGCATAATCCGAATCCGTATAACCATGCACTAATGCATCCTGTTTGCCAAAACATATGCACATATCCTGTGTGCCCTTCAGGTATCTCATGACACCTTTCACTGCTTCCCAATGCTTCTTGCCAGGGTTGGCCATGTATCTAGAAACCACTCCCACTGCAAATGCAATGTCCGGCCTAGTAGCAACCATGGCATACATGAGACTGCCACAAGCTGAAGCATACGGAATCTTGGCCATATTAGCCCTGTCTCTATCTGACTGTGGGCTGTCCATAGCATTGAGTTTCACATATGGAGGCAAAGGAGTACTAGTCTTCTTCCCCCGCAAAACTTTGCTAATGTATTCCTTCTGAGACAAATACAACACATGCTGATTTCTGTCCCGAAGTATCCGCATACCCAAGATGTGATTTGCATCACCCAAATCCTTCATATCAAAGGTTTCATGCAGCCTCTTCTTCAAGGCATCCATCTCTTTACGAGATTTCCCGGCAATCAACATATCATCAACATACAAGATGAGGATCAATAGACTGCCATCCAAAGCTTTCTTGGTGTACAAGCAGTGATATATGTCACTTCTCCTGAATTTCTGGGATTTCATGAATGTATCAAATTTATGATACCATTCTCTTGGTGCCTGTTTGAGCCCATAAAGACTCTTTTTCAGCTTGCATACAAGCTTCTCCTTTCCACTCACTGCATAACCCTCTGGCTGCTGCATATATATCTCCTCATGGAGATCACCGTGAAGAAAAGCAGTCTTCACATCCATCTGAATCAAGTCCAGATCATCATGCGCAACCAAAGCTAACACAGCTCTAAGTGTGGTCATTTTGACCACTGGAGAGAAGATCTCATCAAAGTCCACACCATATTCCTGCTTGAAGCCCTTAGCCACTAACCTGGCTTTGTATCTTGGCTTTGCATCTGGTGCAACTTTGAGCCTGTAAACCCACTTGCATGGCAAAACCTTCTTGCCTGCAGGCAAAGGCACCAACTTCCATGTTCCATTTTTGTGCAGAGAATCCATCTCTGACTTCATGGCACGCTCCCAAAGAGCCTTGTCTGCCCTCTGTAAAGCCTCCTTGTAACATGAGGGCTCCCCACAGTCAGTGAGCATCAAGTAGTCAACCCCTGGAACAAACCTGTCAGGGGCTCTGGAGGGTCTAGTGGACCTCCGTACCCAATGACCATCATTTGCAGGTTGCTGTCCAGCCTGCATATCACCCATTGGTGGCTCCTGTTCGATGCCATAAGGCTGAAATATCATGCCCGGTATCTCCTCCAACTGTGGTATATCCATAGGGATATCTTCTGCCATCACTGGCTGTCCATTTGGACCATTTTCAGCACCATTTAAGGGCTCGTTTTGCTGCTGTAATGGCTGATTTACAGCCCTTTGTTGTTGTCCATGATGTCCATCATCATCAAAGATGACTCTGCCAGGCTCCTGTTGCCTTGCAGGCTCCTTATACATGCATGTTTCATCAAAAATGACATCATTGCTGCGTATAATCTTTCTATTTATGGGATCCCAAAGTCTATACCCCATTTCACCTCTGTCACCATATCCTAGGAATATGCATTTGTGAGACTTAGGATCAAGTTTGGTGCGCATTTCCCTGCGTATGTGCACGTACGCAACGCAACCAAACACTCTCAAGTGCTTGTATGACGGAGGCTTCCCTGTCCATACTTCTTCTGGCACTTTCCCACCAAGCCTCGTGTTAGGTGACTTGTTTATCAGGTGAACGACTGTCATAACAGCTTCAGTCCAAAAACCATGAGGTAATGCAGCATGTGACAACATAGAACGGACCTTCTCCTGTATGGTCCTGTTCATCCTCTCTGCTGTCCCGTTTTGTGGAGGATCATAAGGAGTAGAGAGCTCCCTCTTGATGCCTTTAGCATCACAAAAGTCCTGAAACTGTTTGGACATATACTCTCCACCATTGTCGGAACGCAAAGCCTTCAGTGTTTTGCCAGTTTGATTCTCAACATGAGCAACAAACTTCTGAAACACTGAGAATGTATCACTCTTCAAACGAAGAGGATAAACCCACACCTTACGTGTAGCATCATCAATAAAAGACACAAAATATTTTGTCCCTCCCAAAGAAAGCTGAGGCATCTCACATACATCTGTATGCACAAGCTCTAACTGAGCATCTTTCTGTCCAAGAGCTTTCTTGTGGGGGCACTGGAGTTGCCTGCCATATATACAATGCTCACAAAACTGAAAACTTGAAAACTTTAGAGAAGGCAAGTAACCCAAACGAGACAATTGCTCCATTCCTTTGACACTCATGTGTCCCAACCGGCTATGCCACAAAGAGATTTCCGGCAGCTCGGTTGCATTTACATTAGCATGGTGACAAACACCTGCATGCATGAAGTAAAGAGTGTCCACCTTAGAGCCTCTGGCAACAACCAGTGAGCCCTTACTAATTTTCCACTTTCCACTACCAAATGTGGTAACATAATCAGCATCATCAAGCTGTCCAGTAGAGAGCAGGTTCTTTTTGATCTCAGGCACATGCCTGACATCATGGAGCATAAGCTGTGAGCCATCTGAAAACACAAGCCTCACATCACCTCTGCCAAGAATCTTGCATGCATGGTTATCACCCAAATAAACCACTCCTTCATTGCCAGCAGTTTACCTGACAAACAAGTCTCTGCAACCTGTGACATGAAAGGAGGCACCTGAATCAATGATCCATGAGTGCATACCATGACCACCTGTAAGAAGTGAATGGGCATCAAGTGAAGACGTAAATAGGACCTCATCCTCACTGCCACCTGCATGTGACACATTGATTTCTTCAATCTTGACTCCACTTTTGCCCTTTGGCTTTACATCTTTGGCTTCATCTTTCTCTTTGTCTTTGCCTTTTCCCTTTTCTTTTTGATCATTTTTCCATTTGTAGCATTGCTTTTTAATGTGTCCCTTCTTGCCACAATAATGGCATTCCAAATCCTTTTTGGAGCGAGACTTGCTCCTTCTCCGTTCTTGGCTTTTTCCCCTTTGCTGGGATCTCCCACGTGCATTCATTGCATTGGACTTTCCAACAGAGTTGTTCTTCCTGTTCATCTCTTCTTGAAGAAGAGCACCCTCAACATCTGCATATGAGAGCATAGCATGCGAATTGCTAGTGGCTGTCCTGAATGTGTCCCAACTCTCTGGCAAAGTGCATAACAGAAAAGTGGCTTTGAACTCATCGTCCATCGCCAACTTTTGATTTACAACTTGGCTGACAATACCATTAAACTCATTTAGATGGGCTGTCATAGACGCCCCTTCCTTCATCTGAAGACCTATGAGTTTCTTCAACCAATACACTTTGCTTGAGGCACTTTGTTGGGCATACAAGTCCTGCAATCTCTGCCACATTCCCCAAGCTGTCTTCTCTTCACGAATGCTGAAAAGTAATGAGTCTGACACAGACAACATGATAGTAGATCTTGCCAGCTCATCCATATCTTCCCACTCTTCAGCAGTAAGAGAAGCGGGCATCACACCCCTTTCTTTGATAGGCTTGTGTTGCTTTTTCTGGAGCAACACATTGTAGCACTGGGTTTGCCAAATATCATAATTATGCGAGCCTTCAAGCTTCTTGATGTGAAGCAATGAAGAGCTCTCACCTGTGGTTGCCATAGCAATATGCAACCTGTCAATGCCTGACTCCCTGCGAAATGTGCAAACACTGCACCAAAAGCACACAAAGTGCTCACAGTTTTTCTCCCAAGCTTTATCTCCCACTGCGGAAGCACAAATGCAACTTTTCTCCCACTTTATGTGATGAAATCACCAAAATCTGGTTGCTGCAGATTTTGGACAGCACCTTAAATGTGCTCTGTTGCCCTTCCAAAGTACTGTACAGCAGTACCAAGTGCTCACCAATGATGTACCAAACCTGTACCGGCAGGTACAGCAGCTGAAATTGAACCTTTTGGTCACTCAAAACAGTGTACAGCCATGCCAAAACTTGCACAAAGCTGTGCCAAATCTGTACCAGCAGGTACAATAGCAATAAATGCTCTCCTGGCTGTCCAAATGAGTGAAAATCAGACTTTTACAGTCACGAACACTGCATACAACAGTTCCGAAGAGAAATTGGGCAAAAGCCCCTTGACTGCAAGCTGATTTTTTTGAGGATTTAAGGCATAAATGTCTTGCCTGCTGCTTTGCCAAGCTCAACAAGCATACGAACTTGTGATAGGGGAGTCACACACTCATATCATTATGAGTTGACTTATCCCCACAACTCTCTCTCTCTCCCCCTTTGTTCTCTCTGTGTATGTCTCCCACACATAAATGACCTAACCCTAATTCTCCAACACAACTGGTATCAGAGCAGGTGTCCTTCGAATCTCTGACGCAGGTAGGCAGCAGCTCGACTCTCCATTAGCCTGTGTGTGAAGAGGCCAGAAGCGAACTACTAGACAGCAATCAGGTGGGCGGAAGGGTGGCGGGCAGCCACTTCTGCAGCTAAGCGTGGAGCGAAGAAGCGTTGGGTAACTGGCTGCTAAGCGTGAGCAACGCGTATAGCTCTACGTAGCGAAAGCCGTTTAGCTCTGGCGGGCGGCGCTCAACATGGGTGAGCGTGGAGTTCTAGCGCTGCTGGCGGAGACTGCGAAGGCAGCATAGCGAGGAGGCCAGCAGTGAACCCGATGTGAATCGAACACGTGAAGTCGTCGACTGGCGCTAGGCGAAACATAAGCGAAGGCAGCATAGCGAGGAGGCCAGCAGTGAACCTGACGTGAATCGAACACGTGAAGTCGTCGGCTGGCGCTAGGCGAAACATAAGCGAAGGCAGTGAACCCGACGTGATCTGGAGTCAGACATGCTACCATTGTGCCAGCGAATCCCTGGCTGCAGCGCAGGTAGCCAACAGCCAGGCGGAAACGGCGCTGGCTGCTGGGCGTGAAGCGAAGGCTACCACAGCACAACTGGTAGGCGTCGAAGGCTTTAATCGTCAGCTGGCTACCTGCACCAGGCGTCTCCTAGCAGGCGACTATCCCGAACACGTGTGCAGCCCCTTCTGGTCTCCCCAACACGTGTGCAGCCCCTTCTCTACAGCAGTTTCATCACCCTCTTCTGCAACAGAGCATCAGATGTCTGCAATCAGCAACGAGCACCTGCAATCAAACATCACAATAGCAGCAGCAACTGCATAAGCATCAACACCAAATTCATCAATTCGCCTGCAAATCAGAGAAAAATCAGAAAATTACAAGGTATTCTGCTTCAATTTTTTTTTGGGATTTGCAATTGAGCAAGTACAATCAACAATTGAGCAGGTACAAGTGCCCAATTGCTCAATTTTTGAGCAAAATTGGCAAAATTGGGTGACATTGGTCACAATCAGGATCAATTTGCAGGAAATTGGTCACAATCAGGATCAATTTGCAGAAAATTGGATGTCAAAATTTGGGGCTTTTATGTAATTGTGCAATTAAGCACTCATACATGCTGTATGATGTGAAAAATCGCACATTTGGGCAAAATTGCAGCAAATTGCAGTGCAAATCAAGGGGCTTTTGTGCCGATTTGGTTGATTTGCATGCAGGCAATCGCATTTGATGCTGTGGATAATGTGTTGATGCCTTACAAGCACTCAATGTGCCTGTAAATCAAGGGGCTTTCATGTATTTGATGTATATGTGGCCAGGGGAAGCATCGTGAACACTCTGGATGCCTTCATGTGCGTCAATGTACCATGTATGATCAGCAATTGATCTTAAATCAAGGGGCTTTTCATGTATATTGCACTAGTACACATAGTGCACTTAGTACATTAAAAGTACTAAGTGTACTATGTACTATAACTTATGGGCTTGTACACACTATAAGGGTGGGCAAAGTGCCTTTACCCCAACATCATCATCATCAGTGTAACATTGTAACAGTATTAATACCATTCATGATGATATTTGTCGTACACCGTGACCCCATTGTAATTCTCAGTCCAGGATAAGTCAGGCACGAGCTACGTAGGTCATTCTCAGCCTCATGCATGTAAAGTCAGTAGAAACCTTAGGGTTTGCATTAGAAAACATTCTGCATATGCACATCATTCATTCATTGCATCTAGACCATTGAAGAACCCTCAGATATCATCTAATATTTATTAGTATATTTACTAGGAATTTTTTGGTAATTTTCCCATCATTTTCAGCATTTTATACATCTTTTATGCATTTATTATGGACATGAGCATATGGACATGAGCAGTCGGCCAGCTTTGTATAGCCAGCCAACTGGCTCACTTGGTCCATATAAATAGATCAGCATGTTATTCATCCATTCATTCATCATATTCAGCATAAGAGCATTCAAGCGCTTGGCATCTTCAGCACAAGGAGCATAAGCGATTGCAATTCAGCCATCATCCCTCACCGTTTTCCTCCTACAGCACTAGGCGCCTCTACGCATGAGCAGTCAGCCACCCTGCATCAGCAAAACGCAGCATTCAGCCAGCAGTTCACCTTGCGTTTTCTGCATCCATACAGTTTTCAGCATTCATCATCACATCCTTTTGCTCCAGCCACTTGGTGAAGGTAAAACGCAACTTTCATATTCATTTACAGCATTCATACATAGTCTAGAACAGTCCCAAACAGCCCCTCTCTCAGCCTCAGCTTTGCATCCCCTTCTCATTCCATTGGGAAGAGTGCATAGGCTCGAGATTGGACATCTTTGGTGCTTTTACAGCAGTGTACAGTTCAACCCAACACTTGGTCTTTAGAGGTCTTGGGTTTGGCTTATCGTCAGTCACACCGTCAGTCTCTTCAAAGATAATAAAGCAAATACTATCTCAGTAACGAGATAGGGGGCCCTTCAGTGGGTAATTCGGGACCCCATACGGTGTATAGTTTCTCTCTCTCTCATATCTCTTAAAAGTTTGAAGTCTTAAAGTGGATTGCTAAACTCGCGAAACTTAGGATACAGAAGACGGTGTGAGCATTTGTGTGACAGGATCCTCCAATACGAATACTTCCGCTGCATGTTACATCTGCATCTCTCAAATGGGCTGAAAACCCCTCATCATCCCCACGAGCTGCATGTCGATGTACATCATCTCCTCAGGTTGCATGTCCCCTCATATCTGTTGCATGGATTGCAAGCCCTCTCAAAACACTTGCTCGGGCTGCATGCCCACTTACATCACTTGCTCGGGTTGCATGCCCTCTTACATCACTGGTGCGGTTTGCATGCCCTCTCACATCACTGGTGCGGGCTGCTCACAACATCATTAGAGTTCCCTGCACGGGATAGCCTGCGAGGCTCCCGTGTGAAGACCCACTTGCCCTCATCATCGAAAACATCGCCATGGCTTTTTAAATAAGCAACACCAACTCTCGAGGTTTGTCGATTCCCATTTGTTGGGCAATTGCGTCAAAAGTGACCACATCAGCCTTGACATGAGACTTTGATTCAATGACCCTCTGTACATCAGGATCTCTTTGCAAAGCACGGAGTTCTTCAAACTCATTCATCAAGGCATCAATATCCTGCCGATCCTCAGCCTTGGCAGACAACGGTGGAACGTTATCCGCCAAAACTCGAACATGATCCCTGTCTCTGTCTTCTTCCCATGCGGTGAGTACGGGTGATAGAGTCCCCCACATAATGATCTGACTGGCTGGCCATAATTTATCTTCCAGCTTTTCAAAAAGAAAAGAATTTTCCGTGCCTCGGAATCGCTCTCTACCATTCCCCAAGTATGATACCGAATAGACTGCAAGGGTGCAATGGTGCCCCTACACAGACAGGAGGGCCATGAAGTCTTTCCACACGCTCACTGCCGCTTAAACTAAAAGTAACCTCTTTCGAGGCGTGACAATAAGATGAGGGCTACCTCAGAATCCCAACCTTCTCTCACGGATAATGACTCCTTACAACCATATCCAGCATCATATTAGGCACAACTGTGTAGAAAGCCAAGCTTTGATACCAATGTAAATGGAAGGGCAACTGTACACAGAAAATCTTATTAATCATGAAAATTGAAAATACATATGAGCATGCCAAACAAAAAGGGATGACAAATCTGCACAGTACACCACATTAGGGGCCAGAAGATGGGCTGACCCTCCCCCCCTTTATGGTTAGATTACCAAAAAGGAGTCTGCTTCCAAATACAACTAAACAGGTGCCTAGGGGATTCTCCACTAGCTAGCACCTATCTCTTCCAGTACAATATGAAAGCAAAACAAAAACATATGCAGAATTTTGTTGACAATTCTCAACACAAGAAGGCACTTCCGGCGTCAAGCACATGCAGGACAACTATGGACAGCCCATAGCACTCCCGCATCAGCCTAGAACAACCTTGTATCTTCACCTTCCTCTTGTATGGCTCACAGGACAAGTCGACCAGCCATGAGGGGCTGTTTACAATAGTTGATCAGCCCTCAATTGCCACAGAAGGATGCAACCAGCAACACTACACAAGCCTGCAAGCCCAAAATCCGAAGGAAAACTGTCCAGATGCCCTCGACCAGCTCTTTCTCTCTGTTTTTATGGTCTGTCCAGTCTCTGTTGAGGTTGTAAATCAGCCGGCTAGCAATGGAGAACATGCAGAAGGGGTCGGCCAGCACCTCCCATGCACCTGTTAGGTTTTTGTCAAACAGCTTGTAGAAGCAGTTGACCAGCTCCCATGCACCAGGAAAAGTAGGCGCCTACCCCAGAACTGGAGTTTTTCTCCCATAATATGGTTTCCTGCTGAAAATAGCCTACACGTGTGCTTTTCTGGTCCAGAAGGGGGCGCCTACCATCAGTTGGTTCAAATATAGCCCGGTGCCCACCTTATGACTGCCACATGTACTAAAATAGTCCTGCCGAGTGTGAATAGCTTATAAGTTGTTCGGCCACTTATAAGTGTGTGAACCTGCACCCATAATTATTAGTATATGAAACCATAAAGCTGTAAATTGGGTTTTTGGGTACGCTTACCACTTGCAAAACACATGTAGACCACCTGTCAATCCCAAACAGGTGTCAGAATATGCAGCGGAAATGATAACCAGATCTGGGAACACAAGAGCAAAAAAACGCAGGCAGAAAAACAGCACAAGAGAGAGATAGATGTAGGCGTGTAACTCTGCTCTGATATACACTAGAAGATCCCGAATATGATGCAATAAGTGGTATGGGGCTGGGGGCCTATATATATGCCCCCACATCAGCAGTCGGCCTGCTGTAGGGCAGCCGACTGGACACAGGAACCTCCACGACTGGATAATCACAGTCGGCCAGCATCAGAATGGGTCGGCCAGCACCAGAAGAGTCCCACGACTCATGCACTGCAGTTGGCCATGTCACAGATGCAGTCGGCCAGACTCAGGGTCCTCCTGCCACTACTAGACTGCCTCCCATGCCACAGAAAAATGGGAAAAAATAGGGGAAAAATGCGGGGAGTGAGGAAAAATGATAAAACACCTAATAAGGGTGGGCACACCCACAACAAAGGCCCTGGTGTATAAATCTAGACAGGAGATGACTTACACCCCCTCTCAGCTCGTGGCTGTGTAACCAACCATTGGGAGCTGGGGTGCCGCCTGAGCAAATCCTGAGATAGCGACTTCGTGAAGAGGTCCACCGTACTGTCCTCCGTCGAACAGAACTCCAGCAAGATGTCATCAGCAACGATCTGTTCACGAACAAAGTGCCTCTCGATGACCATGGGTTCCTCCAGTGGAAGCCCAAACCTGCAATGCAACCTCTGCATCTTCACCACCTCACAAAGAGCATCACAAACAGCCCGGTACTCTGCCTCTGTTCTCGACAAGGCAAAAGAAGACTGTCTCCAACTGCTCCGTAAAACTGCTCCTGGGCCTGAAGTAGATCCCCTCGTGTCCGGATCTCCTCCCCAAACCGAGTCACTCCAACCGTGGAGTCGGACTCCATCCAACAATCCCCCTCCTGTGTACAAGAGTCCCTGATCCTTGGCATGCCGCAGAAACCATAGGAAACGCAATCCTGCCTCCCAAAGAGTCATCCGCAACCATGAGCTCAACTGCCTCATCAAGAAGCTCCCGTCCAATCTGGTGTCCATCAACCAGACCAATGAACCATACAGCTTCTGAGTCACAGAGACATCATACTGCTCACAAGGATCAACACCTGTTACGGTGCACAAACAAGTCCTAGAAACCTGATGAAACCTGTCAACGACCCCCTCTGAATCCGGAACCACAAAGCCTGGAGAAACCACCTCCTTCTGCAAGTAAGCACCTGTCACCTGCCTGGCTTTCCGAAAGGTCCCCGTGGAAAGAACATCCTCATCTACTGGAGGTTCTATGTCCCGAACACTACGAGACATCAGAGCATAAGTGACCTGTTCAGCTTTCTCTGACTGACGAACACAAGAACTACCAACATCAGTACTGGACAGTTCCTGCCAACTGCTGCCATCTACTGGCAAGCTATCCACCACCTGGTCTCGGAAAGCTCGCACCTGCAGCGTATCCACACTTAAGTGGCCATTACCAGACTGCCACTCATCACAAACCTGAGGACCTGGGAGAGAGAGTGCTGAAAGCTTGTAAACTCCATTCTCCACTCCACCTTTCCAAACCACTTGGCTTGTTGCTTTGTCCCGGAGAGCAACAAAATGCTCATCAAACTCCACCCGTACGTCAGTCTTGCAAACCTGATGCACTGACAACAGATGAAAACCTAGTGCCGGAACATACAACACCTGGGAGGAATGCTTCCCCCCTCTGCCATCGGGAACTATCTCCATCCTGCCCTCACTGTGAACCGGGATAGTGGATGTATCCCCAGTAAGAATATGACCAGAAAGCCTGCAGAGATCTTGTAAACCGGAACGGGAAGGAGTCATGTGCCTGGTAGCACCACTATCGAGAATCCACTCCCGAGTATCCGTTGTTGCGAAGAGTCCTCCAATCTCCTCCCTGCCCGAAGAAAATGAAACATCGGTGTCCATCACCTCCAGGTGCACAAAAGCCGGAGTCTTCATGATTGCTGCTGAGGAGTCTTCACCCTTCTCGGTCTTCCGCTTGGGACACTGCCTCCAATAGTGGCCTTTCTCGCCACAATCATTACAGGTCCTCTCTGCCTTTAGTTTCTCGCGGTCAGCGTCGGACTTCTTCTCAGAAGACTTCTCCGATGAAGCCTTTCCTTTGCCCGAGTTACGGCCTTTCGACCGTTGGCCAGTAAAGGCCTCCGAACCTCCACCCTGAGGAGGGTTCGTGAATCGTTCCTCTTGGTCCAGGACCATGGGCACAAGCTCCTCCCACGTGATGGTGGTGAGCCTGCCACTGGTAATCAAAGAGGAGTAAAATGCTGAGTACGAAGAGGGCAAGTGCGACAGCAACGTTATGGCCATGTCCTCTGACGATATCTCCTTCCCAGCCTGAAGAACTTCCTGCTGAAGAGCCTGCAGCTTGTTAATATGCTCCCGCATCGTCGCCGACTTTGCAGGGCTCATAACCCGCATCTGTACTTCCAAGGAAATCCTCTTCATGGGCGATACCCTGTTGTAAAGTGAGGCCAAATGCTGCCATATACCTCTGTGTGCTTTACATGATTGATTACCTGTGGTGTGCAGTTGAGGAAAATAAACGAACGGACCCTGGCGTTGACACGATCCCACATCTGTGTCTGAGCCTCCCAGTCCTTTCGGGTCGACAGTAACTCCCCTTCCTCAACTTCCGGCCGTGGAACCCCAACAATGACGAAATCGGCGAGGTCGTAAGACTCCAGAACAGATTCCATCATAACCTTCCATATGCCGTAGTTACTCCCGTCCAATTGACGGTCCACAGAGAACGTGGGGAGAGTCGGGATCTTCACATGTCTCTCGGCCATCTCATACAGATCTGCCATTGCGGGGATGTACTCTGAAAAGGGTGGGTGGGTGGGAACAAAGAAGAACTAAAACCTGCAAGTGGCTGTCCAGCAAATCAGCCCGCCTTCCTCTTGCACCTTCTCTTCCCGATCAGCCCAAAACAGTCCACCAATCAGCCACAAAACAGTCCCCCTCTTGCTCACACAAATCCCAAGACCTATCTAGAGCCTAGGGCTCTGATACCATGTCAGAATATGCAGCGGAAATGATAACCAGATCTGGGAACACAAGAGCAAAAAAACGCAGGCAGAAAAACAGCACAAGAGAGAGATAGATGTAGGCGTGTAACTCTGCTCTGATATACACTAGAAGATCCCGAATATGATACAATAAGTGGTATGGGGCTGGGGGCCTATATATATGCCCCCACATCAGCAGTCGGCCTGCTGTAGGGCAGCCGACTGGACACAGGAACCTCCACGACTAGATAATCACAGTCGGCCAGCATCAGAATGGGTCGGCCAGCACCAGAAGAGTCCCACGACTCATGCACTTTGGTCGGACACATTTGTATTTTATGTTGATCATCGAGCCTTATTATATCTTGTGAACAAACCATGTTCCATAGGAAGAATGGCCAGGTGATTGTTGATTCTTCTTGAATTTGACTTTACAGTTGCTTCGGCCAAGATGCGGCAAATAGGACCTCATTGTGCTACTCCTAGACTTTGAGAAAGCTCATGATAGGGTGGATTGGAGCTTTCTGGAGGGCACTATGAGCCAGATGGGATTCCCCATGGAGTGGATTCGTGGAGTCTCATGATTTTACTCAGTCTCACACAGCCAGGTTCTCATTCAGGAAGCCCGTGGCGACAGATTCCCCCTCTGCTACTCGGTTAGATAGGGTTGTCCTTTGGCACCTTACCTCTTCCTATTTGTTGTCGAGGCCATGAGTAGTTTTCTCTCCGCCCAGGAGACCGGGCTTCGTCTTCCCCTTCGCATGCAGGAGGAGCTGTTGGACTCAGAGTTTGCAGACGACACAGCAACTTTCCTTGCAGAAGATGCGGGGAATCTACAGAGATCTGCGGAGGCGATCAAGGTTTTCTGCCGCACATCAGGAGCATAGATCAACTGGCACAAGTTGTGTGGTTTTTGGGTAGCTTAGCACCCGCCTCGTCTTGGCGACCAGTTGAGGATTTTTAGTGGATCCCATGGGGCACTCTAGTTCGATATCTCGGTTGCCAGGTTGGCATTGATCTCTCTCCCGAGTAGCAGCTTGCTCCACTTCTTTTGAGTATTCGGAAGAAGCTTTTATATTGGAGCTCGGTGAGGCTCTCCCTAGCAAGCAGAGTAGTGGTGGCAAACCAAGTACTTCTAGCCACCATGTGGTACATCACTTCGTGCTCGGCCTTTTCTCGGGCATGCATTGGCCAGGTACAACGATTGATCCGGAACTTCTTATGGGCTGGAAGTGATGGGAGGCCAGCCAAGTCCAAGATGGCATGGCGAGTGATCATTTAGCCACGTAGCAGAGGGGGGCTTAGCCTCATCGATCTTACTATTTAGAGCCGTGCCATGCTAGGCAAGCTGATTGTCAGAGGACTCCTTCCCTTTGGTGAGCCCTGGAAGGATTTCTTATTGGCCTGGATTTCAGCCCGCACTCCGAGCCTTGGGGCCCGGTGGCCACAAAGTAGCTGATGGATCTTCATAGAGATGCGAGCTCGTGGTTTTGAGGACAAATTTGCAGCCAGCTTACTTCGGGCTTGGGAACATCTCAGGCCAGCCCTTAGAGAGATAGTACCAGGTGCCTCAGAGGAGCGGCTCCGGCAACCTTTGGTCTGGAACCCCTTGATCCGTTTACCCAGTGGCCATGTATCTTGGGGAGCCTTGAGCATGGGACCAGCCAGGTCTCTTGGAGATTGGATTGTACACAGGCAGTTACCCTTGGAGGAGCAAGTGTGAGGCTTGAGAGGGATCCGGGGTCAAGATAGGCTCAGCATCGACATTGACTCAGCTATCCCTCAAGAGTGGCTGATGCCTATTCTAGACCACCGCCCCCCCCCCCGCAATGTGGTTAGGAGTGTTTTACCAGACACGATATCCTCGTGGCCGTCCACGGAGTAGATGAGGACATTGGTTTGCTCACTTTTTCTATTGGATCCCAGGGCAGACTAGAGAGATCAGAGCTTCCCTTGGAGGATTTCAGAGGCTGCACCTTGCAGAGGGTGAGGGTGATCAATTTTCAGGCACGGAAATGGCACATAGATCCAGCACCGGCCAAGGTGGCCAGGGAGAGACTATGGGAGTGATCGGTTTTCGGGCACGGAAATGGCACATAGATCCAGCACTGGCCAAGGTGGCCAAGGTGGCACATAAATCCAGCACCGACTATGGATTTGGGAGTGTCGACTCATGCGGTTGTAGTGGGACTCGGGAGAGTGGACTTGGCATGCATTGTCACATGGAACGCGAAATGGGAACGGGGAACGGGAAAGGCCAGGAACGGCCATTCCTTGTGACTATATAGCCACATGGAATGGGAACTGGAACAGAAAGAAGCTACCATTTCGAGCGTTCCTAAGTCCGAAAATGACCGTTCCCTGCTGTGACTATGTTGGCGTGATCCTGCGGATCGGGAGGAGACTCTGGACGCCCCCTTCTTTGCATTTACAGCGTGGCTAGGCCACAGGATCCGGATGCCTGAGATAGATGGCACACTGGCAGTAGCAGCACATTGGCAGTCACAGGGCCTATCACAACGCTTCCTTTTAGATTTTTGGAAGAGGCTTTGGGACAGCTTTCGGCCTAGGAAGATCACACTCTTTCTTTGGTTGATGGCACACAAGAGTTTGGCGGTTGGTACTTGGTTGGCAGTTGGAGGTCAGTCAGCGGCTTGTCCGTGGTGCGGCCACCATCAGGAGTCTCAGCGTCATTGCCTTTGGTTGACACGCTTTACTTCAGAGGAGCTAGCAGAGGCTTTGAAGGTACTACCCAGGGGAAAATGCCTAGGAGAGGATGGGCTTCCTGTCTCCCTATTTCTTCATCATGTGGATCTCATGGAAGGTAGCTTCGTTGCCACTTTCAATGAGATTATGACCCCATGCAGGCTCCATGTGGGAGAGGCTATCAGAGGGACTAATTCATTTAGTTCCCAAGGTTTGAGATTCGGTAGTGGAGACTCATCACCCTCCTAAGGACCGCCTCTTATCCGAAGTCATTAGCTGGAGGCTACAATCTTTCCTCCCCGATTTGATTCATGGCATGCAGATGGCTTTTGTCTAGGACATCTTCACCTTTTGGGAGGCGATTGCTTCGGCATATTGAGGGAGTAGGATCTTATAATTCTCCTTTTGGATTTTGAGAAAACCTAACAGGGTGGACTGGGGCTTTCTGGAGGGGACTGTTAGATGGGATTTCTGGAGGAGTTGGTTCGAGGTGTTTCTAGGCTCTACTTAGCTTTGCACAACCAAGTGCTCATTCAGGGGGCTTGCGGTGATAGATTTCCGCTTTCTTGCTCGGTCCGGCAAGGCTGTCCATTGGCACCTTATCTCTTCTCGTTTGTTGCCAAGGCCATGAGCAGTTTTCTCTCCGCTCAGGAGACATGGCTTCAGGGGTTGTGTTCTCCCATCCGCGTGAAGGAGGAGCTTCTCGACTCAGAGTTTGCAGATGATACAACTGTCAACAACCTACTTATTCGGAGATGAGGGGAACCTCCAGAGATTCGTAGATCAACTGGCACAAGTCATGTGGATTTTGGGTTGGCACATCCCCCGCCCCAACTTGGAGGCCAGTTGAAACTCCAATTCTTTAATTTGAATGCCACATTGGTATCAATATTTCCCCCGAGAAGTAGTTGGTCCCTAGAAGGATTTCCTCCTAGCCACGATCCTCGCCCACACCTCGGTGTTGGGAGGTCTGTGGCATTAGAATACGAGATGGATTTTCATGGAGATGCGGGCTCGTGGCTCTGCATTTAAGGATAGATTTGTAGCCAGTCTCGCTTGGGTTTACCTTCGGCCGGCCCTTCAATAGTCCACTCCAGCTGCATTCGAAGAGCGCTTCTGTTAGCCTTTGATTTGGAGCCCCCTGTCCGTTTGCCCAGTGGTCATATGTTTAGGGCTCACCCACATGTATCATGGGGACCTTTGAGTATGGGCTCCGCTCGGTCACTCGAAGATTGGCTTATTTTCAGGCAACTACCCTCGGAGGCCTAGGAGAGGAGCCTCATTGGGATACGGGGTAGCGACAGACTTAGCCTTGACATCGACTCTTCCATCCCCTGGGAGTGGTTGGCCCCGATCCTTGTGATATGCAGCGGAAGTCTTTGTATTGGAAGATCCTGTCACACAAATGCTCACACCGTCTTCTGTATCCTGAGTTTCGTGAGTTTAGCAATCCACTTTAATACTTCAAACTTTAAAGAGATACGAGAGAGAGATATGAGAACTGTACACCAGATTGGGTCCCGAATTACCCGCTGAAGGGCCCCCTATCCCGATAAGGAGATAGTATTTGCTTTATTTCTTTAGAGAGAATGACTGTGGACTGTAGATAAGCCAAACGCAAGATCTCGGAGGATCGGAGATTGGCTGAACTGTACACGGCTGTAGAAACACCTCGATGACCTGATCTCGAGCCTATGCACTCTTCCCAAGGGCATGAGGAAGGGCTGCACACCTGAGGCTGAGAAAAGGAGATGGTGGACTGTTCTAAGCTATGTTAGAATGCTGTAAATGCTTATGAATGCTGTGTTACCTTCACCAGATGACTGTTGCATGTATGGATGATGCACAGAAGGCTGGATACTGATGTAAACTGATGATTCAGGGCTGAGAACTGCTGTAGACTGAAACGCAAACCTGTAGGGATGATGCTGGACTGAAACGCAGGTGTGCTGCTACTGGACAGAAACGCAGGCTGCTGCTGGACAGAAACGCAGATATGCTGCTGGACAGAAACGCAGGCGACTGTACGGCTGCTGATCTGTAAACGCAGAGGACTGTAGGCGGCTGGTGCACATGCAGAAAACGCTGGACTGTATGCTGAATTCTGGTGTTGAACTGAGGCTTGACTGTATGCTGAATCCTGGCGTTGAACTGAGGCTGAATGCAGGCGCCTATGGCTGTAGGGACTGCTGAACTGTAGGTGTTGGACGAACAAGGTTGGCTGAAGCAAACTCAAGCTCTCCAAGGGCTGGATGAGACTAGTCTAGTGCTGAAGGCAAGGGAACTCCTAGGGCTGAGGAGGAAAGCTCTTAGCACACTCAAGATTGAATGAGAAACTAAGCCCTAAGCCTATTTATACTAACTGGAGGTTGGTCAAGTTGGCTGGTCATTTAATAAAGTTTATATTTATAAATGATAAATAATGCAAATAATGCTAAATGAATACTATAAAATATGGGAAAAATACCAGATAAATCCTAGTAAATTCCCTAAGACTTTTGGGATGTTCTTAATGATGCACTGGCATATGAATGCATATTATGCAGGATGCAGAGTGCTTTCTGATGCAAACCCTAAGGCTTCTACTGACTCTACATGCATGAATGATTCTCTCCAAGTGGGTTAAGGGACTTGATTGACTGACTGACTGACTGACCCGCTAAGGCTGAGGAATGACCTGCGTAGCTCATGCCTTACTTATCCTGGACTGAGGATGTACAATGGGGTCACGGCGTACGACAATTATCATCCTATTGGGTTCTAAAACTGTACAACTGCTGCACTTCTGATGATGAGCCATCTTGTCACCATGCACCGAGTGCAGAGTGACGCCGGTCTTCGTCGATCCTGCGTTGGGCTTCCTCATAGTCCCGTCTTTTTGCTTTTTCTCTTTTCCATCGGGGCTCATCCTCTCTCCTTTGTTGTTCCATCTGAAAGAAGCGGGAGATATAGTCGGGTGCTGCTGGAGGTGTAGAAGGATGTGCTGATGCTGCCTCCAAGAGTTGGAGACGCTCCATGAGCAGCTGGTTCTGAGCTCTAAGAAGAGCTATGGTGTCTGCTGTAGGCGGAAGAACATGGTCTCCTTTGGGGGAGACGTCTTCCGGCTGATGAGTACTCTCTTCTGTAGACATGATGCTGAAGTCGGTGGTCGTGCCGGAACGCAATCTAACCATCCAAGGATGCCCCTACGCTAGGATACGGTGTGTGTGGACAATCTGAATCCGATACCAATGTGATATGCAGCGGAAGTCTTTGTATTGGAAGATCCTATCACACAAATGCTCACACCGTCTTGTGTATCCTGAGTTTCGTGAGTTTAGCAATCCACTTTAATACTTCAAACTATAAAGAGATATGAGAGAGAGATATGAGAACTGTACACCAGATTGGGTCCCGAATTACCCACTGAAGGGCCCCCTATCCTGATAACGAGATAGTATTTGCTTTATTTCTTTAGAGAGAATGACTGTGGACTGTAGATAAGCCAAACGCAAGATCTCAGAGGATCGGAGATTGGCTGAACTGTACACGGCTGTAGAAACACCTCGATGACCTGATCTCGAGCCTATGCACTCTTCCCAAGGGCATGAGGAAGGGCTGCACACCTGAGGCTGAGAAAAGGAGATGGTGGACTGTTCTAAGCTATGTTAGAATGCTGTAAATGCTTATGAATGCTGTGTTACCTTCACCAGATGACTGTTGCATGTATGGATGATGCACAGAAGGCTGGATACTGATGTAAACTGATGATTTAGGGCTGAGAACTGTTGTAGACTGAAACGCAAACATGTAGGGATGATGCTGGACAGAAACGCAGGTGTGCTGCTACTGGACAGAAACGCAGGCTGCTGCTGGACAGAAACGCAGATATGCTGCTGGACAGAAACGCAGGCGACTGTACGGCTGCTGATCTGTAAACGCAGAGGGCTGTAGGCGGCTGGTGCACATGCAGAAAACGCTGGACGGTATGCTGAATTCTGGTGTTGAACTGAGGCTTGACTGTATGCTGAATCCTGGCGTTGAACTAAGGCTTAATGCAGGCGCCTATGGCTGTAGGGACTGCTGAACTGTAGGTGTTGGATGAACAAGGTTGGCTGAAGCAAACTCAAGCTCTCCAAGGGCTGGATGAGACTAGTCTAGTGCTGAAGGCAAGGGAACTCCTAGGACTGAGGAGGAAAGCTCTTAGCACACTGAAGACTGAATGAGAAACTAAGCCCTATGCAAGCCTATTTATACTAACTGGAGGTTGGTCGAGTTGGCTGGTCATTTAATAAAGTTTATATTTATAAATGACAAATAATGCAAATAATGCTAAATAAATACTATAAAATATGGAAAAAATACCAGATAAATCCTAGTAAATTCCCTAAGACTTCTGGGATGTTCTTAATGATGCACAGGCATATGAATGCATATTATGCAGGATGCAGAGTGCTTTCTGATGCAAACCCTAAGGCTTCTACTGACTCTACATGCATGAATGATTCTCTCCTTGTGATATGCAGCGGAAGTCTTTGTATTGGAAGATCCTGTCACACAAATGCTCACACCGTCTTCTGTATCCTCAGTTTCGTGAGTTTAGCAATCCACTTTAATACTTCAAACTTTAAAGAGATACGAGAGAGAGATATGAGAACTGTACACCAGATTGGGTCCCGAATTACCCACTGAAGGGCCCCCTATCCCGATAACGAGATAGTATTTGCTTTATTTCATTAGTGAGAATGACTGTGGACTGTAGATAAGCCAAACGCAAGATCTCGGAGGATCGGAGATTGGCTGAACTGTACACGGCTGTAGAAACACCTCGATGACCTGATCTCGAGCCTATGCACTCTTCCCAAGGGCATGAGGAAGGGCTGCACACCTGAGGCTGAGAAAAGGAGATGGTGGACTGTTCTAAGCTATGTTAGAATGCTGTAAATGCTTATGAATGCTGTGTTACCTTCACCAGATGACTGTTGCATGTATGGATGATGCACAGAAGGCTGGATACTGATGTAAACTGATGATTCAGGGCTGAGAACTGCTGTAGACTGAAATGCAAACCTGTAGGGATGATGCTGGACTGAAACGCAGGTGTGCTGCTACTGGACAGAAACGCAGGCTGCTGCTGGACAGAAACGCAGATATGCTGCTGGACAGAAACGTAGGCGACTGTACGGCTGCTGATCTGTAAACGCAGAGGACTGTAGGCGGCTGGTGCACATGCAGAAAACGCTGGACTGTATGCTGAATTTTGGTGTTGAACTGAGGCTTGACTGTATGCTGAATCCTGGCGTTGAACTGAGGCTGAATGCAGGCGCCTATGGCTGTAGGGACTGCTGAACTGTAGGTGTTGGATGAACAAGGTTGGCTGAAGCAAACTCAAGCTCTCCAAGGGCTGGATGAGACTAGTCTAGTGCTGAAGGCAAGGGAACTCCTAGGGCTGAGGAGGAAAGCTCTTAGCACACTGAAGATTGAATGAGAAACTAAGCCCTATGCAAGCCTATTTATACTAACTGGAGGTTGGTCGAGTTGGCTGGTCATTTAATAAAGTTTATATTTATAAATGATAAATAATGCAAATAATGCTAAATAAATACTATAAAATATGGGAAAAATACCAGATAAATCCTAGTAAATTCCCTAAGACTTTTGGGATGTTCTTAATGATGCACTGGCATATGAATGCATAGTATGCAGGATGCAGAGTGCTTTCTGATGCAAACCCCAAGGCTTCTACTGACTCTACATGCATGAATGATTCTCTCCAAGTGGGTTAAGGGACTTGATTGACTGACTGACTGACCCGCTAAGGCTGAGGAATGACCTACGTAGCTCGTGCGTGACTTATCCTGGACTGAGGATGTACAATGGGGTCACGGTGTACGACAATTATCATCCTATTGGGTTCTAAAACTGTACAATTGCTGCACTTCTGATGATGAGCCATCTTGTCACCATGCACTGAGTGCAGAGTGCATGTGACAATCTTGGACCCTCCCCCCCCTCCGTCAGTGGTTGGGAGTGTTCACCAAGCATGACACATCCATGGTGCTGATGAGAGCTCTGCTGTACGACAATTATCATCCTATTGGGTTCTAAAACTGTACAACTGCTGCACTTCTGATGATGAGCCATCTTGTCACCATGCACTGAGTGCAGAGTGCATGTGACAATCCTGGACCCTCCCCCCCCTCCGTCAGTGGTTGGGAGTGTTCACCAAGCATGACACATCCATGGTGCTGATGAGAGCTCTGCCTTACATTCTCTATTGGACCGCATGGTAGACTTGAGAGAGCACAACCCCCCTTTTGGAGGATTTCAGTGGATGTTGTCACAAAATTTATCATCGCTTCTGTTTTCTACTGTTCATGTGTGGCATATGGAACCTAACATGACATACATGTATGGCTTGTGGAGCCTGACATGGTGTGTTTGTATGGCCTATGAAGCCTAACATGATAGTACATGTATGGCTCATGGAGCCGTACATGATAGTATATGTATGGTTTGTGGAGTGTGACATGGTGTACATGTATGGCTTATGGAGCCTGACATGATGTGATTTCTCGGGACTATCTTGGTGATCTTCTGTATTTATGTTCCGGGAAGATTCCGGAAGAATCATGAAGCCTTGAACACTTTATCTGATACAACTGAGCAGATGGGTGTTTCTTCTAGTCTAGTTGCACTCGTGTGTGCATGACCTTGATTTTATATTTGGATGACTTGTCTTGTTTGCTTGGACAATGCCTGAGATTATTGCTTGTGCTGTCCATGGGGTTGGGGACGCTTGGGCACCCTATGGGGACGTGTATGTGCACACTTGTTTGGGACTGATAGGTGGTCTACATGTGTTTTGTAGGTGGTAAGTGTCCCTAAAAACCCACAGCTATATGATTTCACATACTAATAATTATGGGTGCAGGTCCACACTCGCTTATAAGTGACCAGACAACTTATAAGTTATTCACACTGGGCATGACTATTTTAATACATGTGGCAGCCAAAAGGCGGGCATTGGACCTGATTTGAGTCATCTACATGTAGGCACCCCCTCTTGGACCTTAAAAGCACACGCTTGAGTTATTATTGGTGGAGAAGCTCTATTACTGGGGAGGAACTCTAGTTTGGACAAGCACATGCTTTTCTGGTGCATGGGAGAGCTGGTCGACCAGATCTGGAACCTTCTACCACCATCCACCACGACAGATATCAACCAAATGTGAGGAGAAAGCTAGTTGACTTCTTCCGGAGGTTTCTCTGCTACTGGCCAGCTGTTTACAGCCCTGAAAAGCTGCTGGCCAGGACATTTGGAAGAGCATAAGTGCTGGTTGATTTGTGTGGGAGACATCCTCTGTTGATTGGAGACCTTCTGGCATGTAAATTTCTGTTGGTCGACTTCTCTTGTGGCTACTGAGAGCTGGTCAACTGCTGAAAACAGTCCCTCAAGGCTGGTCGATTTGCTATGTGAGCCAGACAAGTTACAAGCCATGAAGACGAAGCAAGAGGAAGCACGAGAAGGACCCATACCTACAACACTACAAACAGAAATGACAAACCATGTTTCAAAGGTAAACTCAGTTAACTCACAAGATTTTGGAGGAAAAGTGGAATCAACTCGGTGGCCTGCCTACGAACCTCGCCTCCTTGCGCCCCCAGCTCCCGCCTTTCCTTCGCTCCCTCTCCTTCTTGTGCAGCTGCGCTAGCCCCTCCCTCCTCCTCACTACGCCATCCCCACCACCTTCTCTCAGCCTGCGCATGCCCCCCCACCCCCTCGCTGCCTGTCGCCTGCCCCTCCCTCTCCCCCAGCCCTTCCCTCCCCCTCTCTCCGCCTGCTATACTGATGTGTGTGCAAGCCCTTCTCCTCCCCCGCCTCAGCTCCCCCCCCCCGCTCCGCCCCCGCTATCCTCTCTCCTTCCGCCTCGCCGTTTCCTCGTAGGGCTGTGTCCCTCCCGTTGGTGACCCCGGTCTCTGGCCTTTTCCCTATGGAGGACTCCATGGAAGCCGCTCCGACTACCCCTGCCGATTCCGGTCTCCGTCTGGAGTTCAGATGCAGATCATCAGTTGTTTGTTTCCACAGTATCCGCTCTTGAGGCCTCCTCCTTGGTCTGCAAGATAGTGGGTAGCCGTCCGATGCGGAGAGAGCTTCGCGACCTTCTGCAAGGCAGCCTCGTTGGCGAACCCTGCCAAGATCGTCAGCGTCGATTTTTTGGGACGTGGCTACTACCAGGTGGATTTCGAGTCCCCCCAGGCAGCTCAGACGGTGCTGGCTCGGAGCCCCATTGCCCTCCGCTCATCCCGGGCGTTCCTGGCGCGATGGACTCACGGTTTCGACCCCGCTTCTGACCCGCTAGCAGGCGCGACAGGTTTCCCCATCACTATCTGCTTTCCTGGACTCCGCAGGGAGTACTTGCCCCTCTTGTCATCCATTGGCAAGGCGTTCGGGCAGGTGGTGGAGACGCCTCAGACAGCGGCTTCAGTGATAGCTCGGGCAGTAGGACTCCCGGCCATTCGTGTTGTGGTTTCGTCACCGGAGTCCCTCCCGAAGACGATCCTCCTCCCTTGTCTTTCTGGAGGACATCTGATACAGCGCGTGGAGTATTCGGGCCTCCCCGGCCAGTGCTACATCTGTCGGGAGATGGGCCACCTCGCATGCGCCTGTCCCCGCAAGGGGGTTCATCCTTCACGTTCTGCCGCCTCTGGACCCCCTTCAGGAGGCCCGAGGGGTGGCCATCCACCTCAGAGACCGGACATCCCTGGCTCGTCTCAGCAGGCGCCATCATCTGACGAGCAGGCCCCCCCGGCGGAGGATGCCGCGCAGACCTAGGAGGCTGGCGGATGGCAGGAGGTTCGCCGGCGGAAACGCCCGGCCCGCAGGGACCGTCGCAGACACCAGCAGGCAGCACAGGCTGGCGGACAGGCGACTCCGGCTGGCGTCCAGGCACCTACGCGCACTTATGCCCCAGTCAGGGATAGGCGGCCAACAGATCCCACCCCGATGGACGAGGATTCAGTCTCAGTGCCTGTTGAGGCCGCCGGTGGAGCCCCCCATGTGGAGACCCCACTCCCGCCTCCCCCCGCGGGGGGCCCCGCCCCCTCCATGGAGCAGATTCCTGAGGATCCCAGGCCGCACTCCGCGACCCCCGGCCCCTCTTCCCCTCACTCGGAAAGCACTCCTTCCACCCCCCCCTCTCCCCCCCCAGCCCCCCTCCTGGAGACCGATCACCTTGCTAGGCACGGCCTACAAGGTCCTAGCTAAGGCGATCAGCAAGCGGCTTCAGCCTCACCTTCCGGACATCATCCACTCCACGCAGACAGGCTTCATCCAGGATAGGAGCATCCTGGATAACATCTTCTCTTTCTGGGAGGCTACGGCTTTGGCTAGATTTCGGCAGGAGGATCTGGCAGTGCTCCTTCTCGACTTCGAGAAGGCATATGATCGGGTGGACTGGGCCTTCTTGGAAGGCACTATGGAGAGGATGGGCTTCCCCCCTCAGTGGATCCGAGGGGTCTCTGCACTCTACACATCGGCTCATGGCCAGGTGCTGATACAGGGCGTGCGCGGAGAGAGGTTCCAGCTCTCGCGCTCGGTGCGGCAGGGGTGCCCCTTGGCGCCCTTTCTTTTTCTTTTTGTGGCGGAGGCCATGAGCACTTTCTCGACGGCACAGGATACAGGTTTGCGGGGCCTCCAGCTCCCCATCCGCACCTCGGAGGAGCTCCTAGACTCGGAGTTTGCGGATGACACTGCTGTCTATCTTCAGGGAGGGGAGGAGAACCTCTGCCGCTTCGCCTCAGCCATGGACAGGTTTTGCAGAGCTTCGGGCGCTTTGATCAACTGGCACAAGTCGTGTGGGTTGTGGGTCAGTTCTGGGCCCCCCCCTGACTTGGAGGCCAGTTGATGGGTTTCAGTGGCTGGCCCCCGGCACTACAGTGCGCTATTTGGGATGCTATGTGGGCATTGACATATCTCCGGAGCAGCAGATAGCCCCCCTTCTTCTGAGCATTCGGAAGAAGCTTCTGTATTGGAGTACCGCTCGTTTATCTCTGGCTGGCCGAGTGGTTGTGGCCAACCAAGTTCTGCTTGCTACCATGTGGTACATCACTTCTTGCTGGGCCTTCTCTCGGGCGTGCATTGGCCAGGTGCAGAGGCTCATCAGGAACTTTCTTTGGTCCGGTGGCGACGGGCGGCCCGCCAGGGCCAAGGTGGCATGGGCTGTGATCACTCAGCCGAGGGAGAGAGGCGGCCTGGGCATAGTTGATCCTATTTGTCAGAGCCGAGCTTTGCTTGGCAAGTTGGTGGTTCGTGGCCTCCTACCAGGCACTGAGCCGTGGAAGGAGTTTCTTGTTTCCAGGATTCTCAGCCGCACTCCTTCTCTTAGCGGCCCCTGGACCCCTAGCATCAGGTGGATCTTTACAGAGCAGCGATCTAGAGGAGTGGGCCTTGGTTTCGAGGAGCGTTTTGCAGCTAGCCTTCTGAGTGCCTGGGAGCATCTGAGGCCGTCACTCTTCCAGACTCCCCCGGGCACCGATGAGGAGCGCATGAGGCAGCCATTGATCTAGAACTCCTTGATCCGACTTCCTAGTGGTCATATGGTTGGATCGTGATCTCATGTGTCGTGGGGCCCGTTGAGCTCCGGCCCAGCCCAGTCCTTAGACGATTGGATATGTTTTCAGCAGCTGCCTCTAGAGGTTCAGGAGAGGAGACTCAGCGGGATGAGGGGCAGAGAGTTGATGAGGTGGGACATTGAGGCGGCCATCCCCCGGGAGTGGCGGACTCCAGTACAGGACCCTCCACCTCCACAGTGGATGGGCGTCTTTACTCGGCATGAGATCCTTCTAGCGGTCTGCGGCTCAGCAGAGAGAGTCGCCCCACTCACCTTCGAGGTGGGAGGGGGAGGCCAGCTTCAGAGGACCCGACTAGATTTGGATGAGTTCCAGGGTTGTATCTTTCAGAGGGTGCGGGTGGTCGGCTTTCATCAGAGACAGTGGCATATAGACCCCTCACCGGCCTCGATAGGGGAGGACTATTCTTGGAGATTATGGGCTTGGGACAGCAGGCCTCTTATTCGCCTTCAGTGGGATCCAGGCGAGTGGCTTTGGCGAGATCCCTATTCGGCCCCTACCAGCCCAGGCACCCCCTTTTTTCAGTACACAGCGAGGCTGGGGCGGCGGATCCAGAGGCACAGGATAGCGGGCACCCCGGCGGCTGCCGAGCATTGGCGATGACAGGGGCTCTCCCCTGCCTTCCTTAGGGACTTCTGGCAGCGCCTTTGGGGCAGCTTCCGGCCCCGGAAGGTGACGCTTTTTCTCTGGCTTACAGCGCATAGAGGACTGGCTGTGGGGGCTTGGCTAGCTTTTGGCAGACACCCAGCGTCCTGCCCTCGGTGCGGCCATGCACAGGAGTCGCAGCGGCACTGCTTATGGGATTGCCCACAGGCACAGCAGGTCTGGCAGCGCGCTCTGAGGATGGTTTTTGCAGGCTCGCTAGGTGAGATGATGGTGACGTGGGGTGCGGTGGCTTGGGCCACGGACAGCGGCCCGGCCCTTGGATACGAGGACGTCCCTGGCAGTGTGACCATCCAAGTCTCTGACAGGGCGATGGCGGTGGTTCCGACGCCAGACTTCTCTTCGGCAGTCTCCCAGGAGGGGGACGGGCACAGATGGGAGATGATCAGCAGCATGACGGCTTGGCACATATGGAGAGCCCGATGCAGGGAGGCCATAGACCGCCAGGCGACTCCACCGGCGGAGGTCATACAGGCTCTCTGGGTGGACATCATTCACACCTTGAGAGGACACTGGGGGGAAACTTCAGGGCGACTCGGATCGCATGAGAGATCGCCGCCAGGCGTTCCTCCGCACTTGGCAGCCTGGCCCTTTCCTCACCGCGAGGGGCGAGGATGTCACTTGGCACTACAGGCCTCCAGTTTGGCTCTTCTCACCTCCCGCATGTACTACTAGGTAGCCCCCCCCAGAGAGCGGCCAGCCACGGGGGTGGAGCTCCGGTGTTCACTGTATTTATTATCCCTCCTTGTGAGGTGAGCTTTGTAGCCTTATGGCGTCTTCTCATTAACTAATAGAAGGATCGTTTTTCCAAAAAAAAAAACTCACAAGATTTTGTTAAAGAAGTCATATCAGCGGTCAAAGAAAAGGAAGGAATGGAAAGTAACAAAAAGGTAATCAGAGTCGGTGGTCTTCCTCAAGGCTGGGATAGGGCAGACATAGCTCAAGAGCTTCGAGAAGACTACATATTAGATACAGATGTACTTACAGCACAACTGAGCAAAGTAGTCCCCTTCGTGGACTTAGGAGACCCTATCTCTATTATAGTAAAGGGTACACAGGCAAAAGTCTCCTATATGGACAACAATGAGAAAATAGCAGTGATGAAGCAAACAAGGTCTCTCCAAGGGACAAAGGTATGGATAGCTGATGAACTCACCCCGCTACAACTCAAGAACAAATCGGCAGAGCTGAATAAAGTTAAAGAAGCAAGAAAGAATGGCAAATGGGCAATATACAGAGGAGGACAAGCAATCATTAAAGATTTCCGTACCCCACCCCCCTCAAGAGCAAATCCATCCATGGATGAAATATAGCTATTTTTATTTTGAACCTCAATTTCGAACTAGATGCAATAGAACCCATTGTAATTTAAACTCTTAAGAGTCTTAAGAGTTCATTTTGAGTTATTTTTTTTTCCAGTTTTATGCCTCTTTGGCATCGATACCCAAAGTGGAATGTAAATGGATGTACCTGATCTGTCCCATAGGTCGGATTCGGCCTCCTGTGGACGTTAATATAACTTTCTTTCTTTCTTTCTTTCTCTCTCTTATATGGCATGTTTGTGTTTGATTAGTTTTCATGATTGATAAGATTTCTGTGTTATTGCTGCCCTTTTGTTACATTGAGCTTTCTACAAAGCTTGTGCCATATATGATGCTGGATATGGTTGTAAGGAGTCATTATCCGTGAGAGTAGGTTGGGATTTTGAGGTAGCCCTCCTATTATTGTTGCGCCTTGAAAGTGGTTACCTTTGGTTTAAGTGGTAGTGAGCGTGTGGAAAGACTTCGTGGCCCTCCTGTCTGTGTTCAGTATCATCCTTGGAAAGTTGGTAGAGAGCGATTCTGGGACACGGAGGTTCTTTCTTTTCTGAAGATTTGGTAAATACATCATGGCCAGCCATTCAGATCATTCTGTGGAGGACTATCACCTGCATTCGCCGCATGCGGGAAGAGGATAGAGATAGGGATCAAGTTGGGGCTATGGCAGATAACAATCCACCTTTATCTGCCAGGGCTGAAGATCAGCAAGATCTTGATGCTTTGATGAATGAGCTTGAAGAGCTTTGTGCCTTGCAAATGGACCCGGATGTACAGAGGGTTATTGAGTCCAAGTCTTAGGTTAAGGCAGATGTGGTCACTTTTGATGCAATTGTCCAACAGACGGGGATTGAGAAACCTCGAGAGTTGGCTGTTGCTTATTTGAAGAGTCGTGGCGATGATGTTTCCGATGATGAGGGCAAGGGAATTCTGATGATGTTGTGAGAGGGCATGCAGCCCGAACGAGTGATGTGAGAGGGCATGCAGCCCGAGCAAGTGATGTGACTGGCATGCAGCCTGAACAGATGTTATGAAAGGGCATGCAGCCCAGGCAACTGATATGAGAGGGCATGCAGCCCGAGGGAATGATGTATATCGACATGCAGCCCGAGCAAATGATGTAGCGTTTTCAGCTCATATGAGAGATGTGGAAGATCTTAATGCATTGTCGATAATATCTCCACCTTCTAGGGTGTTGCACGGGAAATCAGCCCTAGATCTAGGCATTGCTGCCATCGTAGACATGATGAATGGAATGATGTACAAGAGTGACAGGATGCTCGACACAGCAAGAAGGCCAAAGAGTTCAAGTCGAGGGACAAGGACATCAAATTCGAGAGATACCACCAAGGCACTTGCATTTATAAGGCAATTTGAAATAACCTTTTGCACTGAGGACTTCACAGAGAAATCTATGTATCTTAAAGAGACTGCAAGTGATTGGTGGATGAGAAAGCTCTTGGATAGAACCGGTGCTTGCACGTGGAGTACTTTCAAGGAGCAATTCTATGATTAGTTCCTTCCTCCTCACTTCGAAAAAAGTGTATGAAAGGAATGGGATTGGCTGACACAGGATGAAGGTGAGTCCGTTTCCTCATAGGTCTCAAAGTTTTGGCGGATTCTTCCAAGGTCACACCTTTCATGACGATTAGTGAGAACGAGAAGAAAAGAAAATTTGAGTCAGGGCTGCAACGAATCATCTAGAAGAGCCTTGCAGTGTATCCCCACAGCACTTTAAAGGAGTTGATATATTCAGCTACTATTTCTGAGGACCTACATGGCAAGGGAGCATCAAAAAGGTAAGAATTCAGCTCATACCAAGGGAAAATTCAGAGTTGGAAATGAGCAGAAAAAGGGTGGACAGCCACCTAAGTTTATGCCCAATGAGTCCAAGGATGCAAAAGGGGGCTATGAATAGAAGCTGGGGGGTAAAAAGGATGATCCTAAGCTATCTAGACAACACATTTTTGATTGCATGAAAGAGGGAAAGTATGTGGGAGCAAGGATCACTAGGGGCTGGGTTAGGGTTTCCACCATCACATGAAATCTCAATGTCCCTAGAATACCAAAAGGAATAATGTGTAGGATGCAAAACGAAGTGTGAATGTTATACTCGATGTAGAGGGTAATACTGCACATGAGCCAAAGAGCATAATTTTATGCAAAGCTTGGAGCAAGTTAAAAGGATCAAACAGCTTTATTCCTTTTTGATAATGCCTCTACAGATAACTTTATATCCATTCAGATGGCTATTGCTCTTGGGCTAAAGCTCGAGGAATTGGGCATGGACTTTCATGCAGATGTTGCCTTTGAGTGCAAGGAAGTCAAAGTCACTCCCATCATTGGGAAGCTTCGCATACAGATTCAGGGATATTTGGATCATGAAGACTTCTTGGTAGCACCGCTTATGGGATGTGATGTGATACTTGGGATGCCATGGCATTATCATTTGGATCCCAAGATTTTGCACAAAGATAAGAAAGTAAACTTTACTCACAAGGGTAGGGAAGTTTGTATTGATGCGGGTACCACTGTGAGTACTATACTCATTGTAAGCCACATTTCTATTTCCTTAAGTGATTATGTTGATTGTTTTGCTGACTCCCTACTTGGACAGTTACTCCCAGAGAGGCCAGGGGGTCATTGTATTGACATAATCCCTGGTAGCTCCCCTCCTAACCGACCTCCTTATGAGGTGAATGCTATCCAACAAGAGGAAAGTACGACTCAAGTGAATGATCTTCTTGAGAAAGGGTTGATTTGGCCAAGTTCTTCGCCTCATTGTTCTTCAGTTTTGCTTGTGTAGAAAAAGGATGGATCATACAGAATGTGTGTTGATTACAGGGCCCTTAACAAGATAACCATCAAGAACAGGTTTCCGATTCCTAGAATCGATGATATTCTTGACAAGCTTAGGGAGGTGCTTGTTTTAGTCGCATTGATCTTAAGAGCGTCAATAGAATGATGGATAGAATTTTTAGACCTCACCGCAAATTCACATGAACTTTCTTTGATGATATTATTATCTTTTCAAAGAGTGAGGCTGAGCATAAGGAACATCTCGCCATTGTTTTTGAAGAGCTTAGGAAACACAAGCTTTTCATCAATGGAAAGAAGAGTGATTTTTTTTTGGTCAGAGATCCATTATTTGGGGCATATTGTTTCAAAAGAGGGTGTATGCATGGATCCTACAAAGATTCAAGCTATTAAGGACTGGCCAGAGCTTCAAAACGTACATCAAGTTAGGAGCTTCATTGATCTATGTTCTTACTATCGTCGATTTATTGGTCACTTTGCTTTCTTGGCTTCTCGGTTGCATGATTTAACGAAGAAGAAAGTTGCATTGCGTTGGTCCGATTTAGAAAGAACAACTTTCCAAAAGTTGAAGGATGCCATTATCTCAGGGCTTGTTCTTATTATTCCAGAATTGCATAGACCTTTTGTGGTCGAGTGTGATGCATGTGGAGATTGTGTGGGGGCTATTTTGAATCAAGAGTGACATGTAGTGGCTTTTGAAAGCTGCCGCCTATAACATGCAAAATTGTATTTGTAGGTTTATGAGAAAGAGTTACTGGCCGTTATTCGTACCCTACAAACATGGAAACAGGAACCATGGGAAAGCATTGCCATGGATTTCATTATGGATTTGTCGAGATCGGTACATGGTAATGATGTTATATGGACTATCATTGATTGCTTTAGCAAACATGCACATTTTATTCCTGGGAGGAAAACAATCGAGCCAAAGCGCATGGCAAAGTTGTTCTTGGCTTAGATCTTCAAACATCATGGCATGCCCAAATCTATTGTAGGAGATAGAGATTCTCGGACCACTAGTTTATTTTGGCATGTGAGATTGCAAAGTCAGAGTGAGATTGCAAATTCAGCCGTACTTGATTTGCTCAAGCATTATGTCTTTGAGCAGAAGACAGATTGGGAAAAGTATGTGTCCTTGGTTGAGTTTGCATACAATAATACTGTGCATTCTTCAACTAACAAGGCTCCGTTTGAGATAGTTTATGGCAAGGTGGTGCTACCACCTATCTTCCGAACAAAAGATGAAATCCTTGCAGCAGATGAGTATGTTCGAGATTTGGATATTGCGTTTGTACAGGCTTGGACAGCCATAGAAAGATCTCAAGCTAAGCATAAAAAGACAGCTAACAAGCACATGAGAGAGGTTATTTTCAAGGAAGGTGATTAGGTGTTACTTAAGTTAGAGAAAGCACGTCTTCAGAAGCGGCTAGGTAAAGAAGGCCGGTATCCTAAGCTTTCGAACAGGTATTATGGGCCATTGCGGATGTTGCAGAAGATAAATGAAGTGGCTTATAGATTGGTATTACTGTAAGCCCAACAGGGCGTGCAGTGACAGACAATACACTGCACTGAACGGGGAACATGCCCTGTCCCCTTTCAGGAATTTATTCAGGAACAATCCACGGGCACGCTGGCCAAGATCAATACAATCAATGAATACAAAACAAACAGACATGTCGATGTAGGATATCCAAGTCGATGTCGATGACGAGGCACAAGATCTCTGATGCCCGAGCACACCACGGGGATGATCCACAAGTATCTCTCACCAGGCTAGTACCAGATCCAATATCCAAATCCACAACCCATAGCCTAAAGGGTCCTAGCCCAGGATTGTTCTACGGGTGCATGTGAGAGGAACTGGAGTTCCTATTCTCTCATACACACGAGGATACGCAATAGACTGAGTACACGACAGTTGGAGCGGTTGGTCTACTGCTGCACTAACTTGCGCATGATGCAGGGCATTCTTAGTATGGGTAGTCCCAAGCAGGTAAGTGACAAGTCTAGACTCTAACTTGTCATGACTCATAACTTTTAAGTTTTGTGTACACTGTACAGACTATAACTTTTGTGCCTTAATGTGTAGGTCAATGTTGACACTTTCACGTTGACGAGTGAAAACTTTGCAAGTGTCAATCAACAACCTGATGAGGAGGAGGAGGCAATCTTCATGGAGCTCTATAGTGAGCTTGTGGCAGCAGATACTTGCAGCACCAGGAGTCAGCATGGACGGGACCGAGCAGTTGGAGTTCATAGGCCTCCGCCTTCGACATCGGCAGAGGGTGGCCTTCGCACATATGTGAGGCGGGGATCCTTGAGCTCCAATCCCCGCCTTCATGATGATATTCCATTGCCCCCTCATGAAGAGAGTGATCTGCTACCTTGTACAGGTTCACACTTCCACTACAGGGGGGATTTGTAGGCATATGCTCACTTATGGTAGTGCTATGTGTGAATAGGGCTTAACCAAGGGCACTTTTTCCCATGTGGTTTTTCCCCTTGGACATCAAGTGTGAAAGGACATATAATATTTTGTACTTCTATATTATATGGATGTGGCACACATGCAAGGGTTGACTTGCATTTTGTGGATACCACACTTTTGGCTCTCTCTCTCTCTCTCATTTCTGTGTGTGAGCTTCTCAACCCTGCACCTAACCCTAATGTGCAGGTTTGTGTGTGTGAGTGTGTGAGTCCAACACCCAACAAGGAATTCTTCATCTTGGAGAAGTTGTCTAAACTGCTGAAAATCTCAGTACTTTGCCGATGTCATGGTTGTTGTCTCATGAGAAATAGATTGTCGACCTTGGTTTCCATCTTGAAATCTTGTATTGGCCTCATAGTTGTTTCCTTTATCAGGTCCTTGATTTCCCTCTTCTCTCGACATGGCTCTGTCACCCCAAGAAAGTTTCTTCAAGAGAAATCCTGCTTTGATACCACTGTAAGCCCCACGAGGCGTGCAGTGACACACTCAACCATGTGTCCAAGAGATAAAGATATAAAATGAGAGGGGGGGGAGAAGGAAATAAGGATCTTGCACAATACACCACATTGAGCGGGGAACATGTCCCGCCTCCTTTCAGGAATTTATTCAGGAACAATCCACGGGCACGCTAGCCAGGATCAATACAATCAATGAATACAAAACGAATAGATATGCCGATGTAGGATATCCAAGTCGCTGTCGATGTCGATGTCAATGTCGATGTTGAGGCACAAGATCTCTGATGCCGAGCACACCATAGAGATGACCCACAAATATCTCTCACCGGGCCAGTACCAAATCCAGTATCCAAATCCAAATCCAATGAATCCAAGTCCAAGTCCAAGTCCCAATCCAATGTCCAAGTTCATATCCAAGTCCAAGTTCATATTCAAGTCCAAGTTTCAGATCCAAATCTGAATCCAGGTCCAAGTCCAAGTCCATATCCAAGTCCAAGGCCAAATCCAAGTCCAGGTCCAGGAATCACTCGCTCATCCCATGAGTAATCTCCACAACTCCTATAGCCTTGTCGATGAAGAAAACCATGGAAAAGCTCTTTTTGGCAAGAAAATTATTATAAAATCCGTTTTAATGGTTTTCGGGCGATAAAAACCTCCAAAAAGCAATTTTTAGGGTTTCTGAAATTTTCTGCCCGTACAGTTTCATACATGTCCGTTCAGTTCCGTACGACTATGGATCCATACAGTCGTACAGACGGATGATGACATGGCACTGGAGTTGATGGAGGCACTCTAAATCAGCGGATAACGATGAAAAACTCCATGATTTGGCTCATAGATGATGATGGAGAAGATGATCTCCACGCTTCAACGAAGATGGCTCGATGAAGAGGTTCTTCTTCAACTTGATGCTCAAGAGAAGCTCATGCTTCTTTTGTACTTGGGAAGCCTTGCTTTTTGCCAAAAAGTGATGCTTTTGCCTTTTACTTTGCTTTTGGTTTTTTTAATAGTAAAATATTACTCAACTTTAGTCAAAAGTTCTTGTTTAGCTTTTCTAGGTTCAGGGCCTTGCTTTTTGGCCTTGGAGCTGCTTTTTGAAAACATTTAGCTTTTTGGTTCGGCTCAGTCTCCTCTTTCCAATGGTGTCCTTGGCTCACGGTCAACCCTGTTTGACTTTTTGCTTTTTTCTTGCTTTTTTGACCAAGAATGGTGCTTTTTCTTAATCAAACCTTATGGACCCTTCCCCCATATCTTCTTCCACCTGTCTGGTGTCCAGGCATGGGTTTTATCATGTGAAATAAAGCTAGGAGGGCCAAATAGTTACAATTGCCCGATCACTGGAAAATACATAATGCATTTCATGTGAGCTTGTTGAGGCCTTATGTGCAGGCTTAGTTCCGTACGTCGTACGGATCTGTCCGTACGCACGAATCGTACCGTACGGATCCGTACGATCAGGTACGAATTTCGCCTGTTTCTGCCCGTTGGAAGTAGCCGTTTTCTGCCCGTTTTTCTAGCCGTTTTCTGCTCGTTTTTTTGGTTGTTTTCCTTCATCTCTCTTGAGTCCTTCTATAAAAGCCTCAAGGACCAAGCCTCTCCTCCATCTACTCCAAGCCTCTAGGCTCTCCTCCACCACCCTCCATCTACTCCAAGCCTCAAGCACCAAGCCCCTACTCCAAGCCTCTCCTCCACCCTCCTCCGCCCTCCTCCAAGCTCCTTCCATCCCACTTGAGCCTCTACTCCAAGTTCTCTTCCTCCAAGCTCTTCCCATACTTCATCTTCTCTACGCTCTCTCCTCTACTCCACGCTTTAGCCCTTCTCTTATCCATCATGCCTCGGGAGAAGCATGAGGCTTTTGATTTGCATTGCCTCAATGTGGAGAAGGACACCAAGAAGTCCAACTCCCATCATTGGACATGCCGATATTGCGGCAAGTCATACACCAGTGGAACAACAAGGCTTCTCCAGCACCTTTCGAAGATTGGGGGACAAGTTGCCCCATGCAAGGAGATTCCGCAAAGCATTGCCGATGACATTTCGTGGAAGATGAGCGGCGGCTCAAATTCAAGTAGAGGAGCATCATCAACACGTGCACCGGCACCACCACCGGCACCACCATCGGCACATGATGAAGCGGCCACCGGCTCTTTCATTGGTGTATCCTCCACTGCCACTTCCACGGATGCACGGTCCGCCTCCGCACCGGGCAAAAGATAAAGGGTGGTGGAGCGTGAAGGGGTGCAACCCTCTCTCCACCAAGTCACGGGTAGTGTGAGAGGTTCGGTTGCATTCCTTAAGGAGCGGCAACGCCTTGCGGAGATAGAGATTGCTCGCACCATTATTGAATGCAATCTTGCCTTCAATGTACTCCAAAAGGAGCAATGGAAGAAGATGGTGACGGCGATTGCAAATGTGGGCCCATGTGAGGGGTGGACGGGGGTCTCTTACATGGCTATGCGCACGAGGAAGATTGATGAAGAGAAGGAGAGAATTGATCGAGCCCTTGATCCGATTCGAGCCGCATGGACGAAGTATGGATGTTCTATTCTCACATATGGATGGAGTGATCAAAGGAAGCGTGGCATTATCAACATCCTTGTGTCTTGCCCACTTGGCACATACTTCTTGCGTGCGGTTGACACCGGGAGAAGGGGGAGAAAGACTACTGGGAGTTTCATCTACCGCCATATTAGGCAAGCGATCATAGAGGTAAGCATTATTTTACTTAAGTGTGGCTGATTTTGTCATTTGTGCAAAGCCCTCAACTCATATGATTTATCTACCATGTAGGTTGGGGCTCAAAACGTGGTGCAAGTCATCACCGACAATGCATCAAATTGTCGACGCATGGGCCGCTTGCTTGAGGAGGAATTCCCCACCATTGTGTGGACTCCATGTGCGAGTCATTGCATTGACTTACTCATGGAGGATGTGGCGAAGCTCGGCTGGGTGAAGAGGATTGTGCAACAAGCTACATCTATTGTCAACTTCTTCATGCTAAAGGTGAAGGTGCTCGCTATGTTTCGTGAGCATAGCAAGCTTAACTTGAAGAAGCCATCGGCCACCCGCTTTGCCTACATGTGGCTGGTCTTGGAGCGTCTATACGATGTGAGGTCCGCCTTTCGCCAGACAGTTGTTTCCACCATGTGGAACGATTGGGATGAGCACGTCATTGAAGAGGCCAAAGCCATGCAACGCTTTTGCCTAGAGGAGAGATTTTGGACTAGAGTCCGAGCAATTGTCATTGCTATGACTCCATTCTATAGGCTCTTGCGGATGACAGATTGCGAGGGGTCCACCATGGGCCTTCTTGTCCACTTCTTTAGAGCTGCCCTTGTGGAGTTGGAGGCTTGCACAGACATTACATCTGAGGAGCGAGCACAAATCATGGAGATTGCACAGAAGAGATGGAGGTGGATGCACAAACCAATCCACGGGTTTGCAGCATTGGTACATCCAGCCTACAAGTCTCCAGTAGTTTGCACCGATAGGGAGCTTCGACAAGATCGGGATGCATATATGCTTCGAGCTGTGCCAGTTGATGAGCACAATGCCTTTCTAGAGGAGTTGGGCTGCTATGTTGATCAGACAGGTCAAACCTCCTTTTCGTCTCCCACTTGCTGGAGGAGGGAGTCACTTGTGAAGCCCCTTTTTTGGTGGGACAATTTTGGGTATGGACTAGAGCATCTCCAACCCATAGCCTTAAGGGTCCTAGCCTAGGATTGTTCTTCGGGTGCACGTGAGAGGAACTGGAGTTCCTATTCTCTCATACACACGAGGATACGCAATCGACTGAGCACACGACAGTTGGAGCGGTTGGTCGACTGCCGCACTAACTTGCGCATGATGCAGGGCATTCTTAGTATGGGTAGTCCCAAGCAAGTAAGTGACAAGTCTAGACTCTAACTTGTCATGACTCATAACTTTTAAGTTTTGTGTACACTGTACAGACTCTAACTTTTGTGCCTTAATGTGTAGGTCAATGTTGACACTTTCACGTTGACGAGTGAAAACTTTGCAAGTGTCAATCAACAACCTGATGAGGAGGAGGAGGAGGCAATCTTCATGGAGCTCTATAGTGAGCTTTTGGCAGCAGATACTCGCAGCACCAGGAGTCAGCATGGACGGGGCCGAGCAGTTGGAGTTTATAGGCCTCCGCCTTCGACATCGGCAAAGGGTGGCCTTCGCACATATGTGAGGCGGGGATCCTCGAGCTCCAATCCCCGCCTTCATGATGATATTCCATTGCCCCCTCATGATGATACCCCACTGCCTAGAGAGCCCTTGTTTGATGATGATGGCAACCTACTTAGCGAGAATGATCCCCAGAGTGTCTTGTCCACCTTCGAAGAGTCCTCTTCAGAGAACTCTCTTGATGGACACTCTAGTAGTGATCATGTTGATGATCATGCAGATGTTGGTGATGATGTAGACTTTTGATATGTTATAGCTCTCTAGGGCCTAGGCATTGGGCATGTATCTCCTTCTAGCCCATCGATGATGTATTGTAGTATGTAGTATCATGTATGTACGCATGTTGGCGGTTGCCCATGCCATGAGTTTTTTGGCCTATCCTTTTGTAGCAATTTTGTACTCTAATGGCATGATGACATTATGTTCATGGTTCTACTATTTTGTAACTTCTTGTCTACAATTTTTAAGTTTAGGAAGTATTTTTTTTAAAAAAACGTACTAATATCGTACCGTACCCCAAAAAATTTTAAGGTACCAATTAGTACCGTACTGTATCGTACCGTACTGTATCGTACCTTTCGTACTAACTAACCATGCTTATGTGGGACCACCTCCTATGGAACCAATTTTGGGAGATCCACCAGAGGTGGATGAGCTTGAGGAGGTATTGCAACCTGAGCAGATAGTTTTTCATAAGGAGCATAAGCATGCAGGTGGCAAGCTAGTACGTAGGTATCTTGTGAAATTTAAAGACTATTCGGCTATGGATGCAAAATGGATGGACGAGGATTATTTTTAGGATTATCAGAACTTCTGAAGGCCTATTTGGAAGCTTTTTAGTTGCGGTCAACTGCTTAGAAGCCGGGGGGAATGTCCACAAAATTCCTCATTGCTTCTGTTTTCTACTGTTCATGTGTGGCATATGGAGCGTGACATGACATACATGTATGGCTTGTGGAGAATGACATGGTGTCTATGTATGGCATATGAAGCCTGACATGACAATACATGTATGGCTCATGGAGCCTGACATGATGGTACATGTATGGCTTGTGAAGCCTGACATGGTGTACATGTATGGCTCATGGAGCCTGACATGATGTAATTTCTCGGGACTAGCTATCGTGGTGATCTTCTGGTATTTATGTTCTGGGAAGATTCCGGAAGAATCATGAAGCCTTGAACACTTTATTTGATACAACTGAGCAGATGGGTGTTTCTTCCAATCTAGTTGCACTCATGTGTGTGCATGACCTTGATTTTATATTTGGATGACTTGTCTTGTTTGCCTGGACAATGCCTGAGATTACTGCCTGTGTTGTCCATGGGACCGGGGACGTTTGGGCACCCTATGGACGTGTATGTGCACACTTGTTTGGGGCTGACAGGTGGTCTACATGTGTTTTGCAGGTGGTAAGTGTCCCTAAAAATGCAATTCACAGCTTTATGATTTTACATACTAATAATTATGGGTGCAGGTCCACACTCACTTATAAGTGACCGGACAACTTATAAGTTATTCACATTGGGCAAGACTATTTTAATACATGTGGCAGCCAAAAGGCGGGCACTGGACCTGATTTGAGTGATTTGTATGTAGGCGCCCCCTCCTGGACCTAAAAAGCACACACCTAAGTTATTAAAAGCACACACCTAAGTTATTATTGGTGGAGAAGCTCTATTACTAGGGAGGAACTCGAGTTTGGACAGACACATGTGCATGGAGAGCTGGTTGACCATTCTTTGCATTTTCACTACAGACTGGGCTCCCTCCCGCATAGTTGTTTGGGCCACTAAGGCCGCGGCCGCGGCCGCCATGTCATATGAGAAGGATGGTGGGGGACTTGCCCTGCGGGTCTCTCATCTCTGTATTTCTGCAGTACCAATTCCAGCTCCCTCCATTGATCATTGGACTTCCGGTTCGAGCCAAAGACGGGAGATTTGCAGCAGTATTGCTGCGTGGCACATTTGGAGAGCTCGTTGTAGCGGCCATCAAGGGCACCCTTACCCCACCAGCGGAGTCCATCTGGAGCATCTAGCTTGATATCATTCATACCCTCTGCGGAACATGGGGGAAGCTTCAGGGTGATTCCGACTGCATGCAGAAGTGCCACGAGGCCTTCCCGAGGGTTTGGCATCACGGTAATGGTGGTGAGCCCACTTGGCACTATAGACCACCTATGTGGTTATCCTCCCCCCCCCCCCCCCCCCCCCCCCCCCCCCCAAAAAAAAAAGTAATAATAATAAATAAAATAAAATAAAAAAAATGTATTGAGATAGCTTCTCCTCCTAGAGCGGCCAGCTAGGGGAGAAGAGCATCCTTCCCTTTTTCAGTTTTCTTGATTCTTGCTCCTTTCTATGGAGCTGAGTTTGTACTTAGCCATCATGGCTGTTTTGTTCGGTAACTAATAGAAGGATCTCTTTCCTGGGTAAAAAAAAGCACCCATGCTACAAACCCTCTGTCCGCCGCTAACCCTAACTTTGACAAGTTTTTTAACATCGTAACCAAGCTAGGGGACCGCAAATCATACGACGGGCATGGAAGTGCAAGAAGTGTGCATGGAGTGGGGCTTGAACTGGCGATCAGGAGCTAGAGGACCAGTACAAAGGTAGATCATGAGATGTCTTTCAAAATAAAAAGACTGAAGCAAAGAAAGAAAATAAGGGCCCGTTCGGTCTCTTGCTCTGTGGATCGGTGATCCTGAAGTTTTCCAAAAAAAAAAGACTTTTATTGGACGTGTTCTAATCTCTTCAATTCAATGTGACATGCACGATAGAAAATTTAGAAAAGGTTGCAAGGCATTGGAGATTGTGACAGATCATGATCATTTTGAATTTACATATCACTTGATTATGGGGAGTTTGTTTAGGAGACGAGTATGATAATTTCAGTACTTGTTTTGAATAGTCGTTTTAGTAAGGAAGAGGTCTTTAAGGACGGCTACTTTGTCTGAGTCACTGCAATCCTTCTACTTTGTCCTTCAGTGTCCCTATTTCCCTATATAAACAAAAGGTCTCTTCCTATAGTGTCTCTATATAAACAAAAGGTCTCTTCTACAACAACTGGTTCTGATGCTTATACTGTCTTTTTACAGGCGTCTTGATAGGCTGGAGAGAATGCGTAGGCAAGGGAAAGCCCCACCAAAGAAAGGCCAGGGCAAGCGTGCAGCAAAGCGTAAATGAGCATGTCAAGCCTTTTCAACCCTGCAATCTCTTGTTCTAGCGTATGAAGTTTTAGAATGCAGCTGATGTTCAGGCGTAGTATTTTCTACTGCTTTTTTTAATATACTCTCTCTCTCTCTCTCTCTCTCTCTCTCTCTCTTTAAGTACACAATATACCTTAAGATTATATCTTTCTAAGGGCGACCTCTGGCAGTTTGTCACATGGTTAGTGCATGAGCTTGAACTGACTCATTCTGTAAGTTCTCTCCGTGAACGAAACTTGTTTGCCACTATTGACAATGTACTCAGGCAGCTAAATCTTTCTTGTTTTGAAAGAATCGTAGTAAAAGGATACCCATGATTACAAGTGGTCAAAGGGGTGTATGAGACCTTGGGTTTTTGTTTATGAGACCGGTAATGATACTTTGTTTTGTAGTCTTTGAATGAAGCTTCTCTAGAAAAGTCGCAATGAAGACACCTGATTTTTAGGCTAAAGTGGTTGGTTGTGAGCCATTCTTTTTGAAGATGCATTTCTGTTTATCATGCAATCATTGTCACTTTGATGACTCCTACATGAAAGAGGTGGTATTTTCTCTCACATCTCATGGAAATTGTTGATAAAAGTCATTAATTTGAAGCTCCTTGACCAAGACTGAGGAAAATAGTGATTTTCATGCCCATGGTTGTGTTAGGAGTTGAGATGGAAGTTAGAAGGTGCTGCATTGTAGTAAAGCAAAAGCTGAGTTATACTAGAGTGGAGTGTGAGGATATTAATAAATGTGTGTGTGCGCGCGCGCACATGCATGTGCACTTCTGCATGTGTGTGTTATTTGTTGTTAGTACCATTAATACATTTATATAATAACTATGTATTTAAATAGTAATAATGATAATAATATGAAAATAATGAATGCTTTACGAGAGAGAGAGAGAGAGAGAGAGAGAGAGAGAGAGAGAGAGAGAGAATATTATTAACGTCTACAAAAAGCCAAAAATGGCCAATGAGACACAATACAAAGACCACATGAAGGTCTTAAGCCAAATATATGGGCCAACAAAAGAAAAACTTTAAAGGTCCTACTAATCATCTAGTAAAACTATGATTCCAGACATCAAATACATTCACCTGAACGCAAGTTGGATTGGGTTTTGGTTTTAGTTAACCGAAATCTTTAATGAGGGCTTTGCCTCTCATGGTAGACTACCCACTTTCCTTCTTTGCGAGCTGCTTGAACTTTAGCTAATTTTGCTTTTGCTTGAGTTACATTGGGGGCTTAAATCTTGTGCAATCCACATTTTGGTGTTTTTAAGCGGTTAGAGTGATGAGGTTGCTGAGTCAACTTCGCAGAAGGATGATGCATCATGCCAGAATGATTGTTGAGTCATCCTAGCTTGGGTTGGACAGTATGAGGATATAATTTGTTCGATTAGTTCGCGTGGTAGATTTTGGTTATCTTATACTACTCCAAGCTGCGCAAATCTAATGCAGATTCACAATTGTTGAAGGACAAAGCGGCCTATGAGACCTAAATAATACACAATGTGTAGACAATATGTGATAGGAGATGCATGGGCATTGCAGAGAGCTATCAACATGGAATGAAATATGAAATACGTTGATTGAGTGTAAATATAACAAGATGAGTTCAAAGGATTTTCATGACTTATGACTAGTAACTCCACTACTACGGTCGTAAGTTGACTCTCTACGTGTAGACCTTGGAGCTACAAAGGCACGTAAGGACCTTGTCATTTGATGGGTTGTGTAAAATGTCCATGATCCCCTTATGGGCGGTGAGTGGTGTTCTCTATGTAGTGGATGTGGTTCCCCACAAATTTGGCGTCTATGAGATGCTTTGATATAAGAGTTTGTGGTGGGCATTCAGATGCACCTAACTAAAGGTCATGAAGAGAATTCCCTAGAACGGGTGTTTTCTAGGGCATGCTCTGGTTGGGTTGTTTGTAGGTTTCCCTCTTGCATTAGTTGCTACTTCTTCTTTCCCCACCTTTTCCGAGAGAGAACCAACCCGAAGGCCATTTCTTTTTGCCTCCATCTAGGCATGGGGAGCTCTTCCTTCACCCCATCAGTAAAGCAGCATTTTGGTGTGACAATGGAGTGAGAACGTGATGGACAACCAGCCCACCCACATCGAGGAGTTACATTGCGGCTCTAAGGCAAGGTCCAATGCCAAATGATTTGGCAAGCTTAAGGTAAGCTTTTGAATCGAACATGCTGCTGCTGTCGGGGACTAGCCTAGGGAGCTTCGTTCATCCATCCATTCCAAGTTATGAGGATCACCCTATATTGCCCAGTGTTGATTAGGAAGTCACACTCTAAAAAACTAATGCTTTTGGAGCCTTAGACGTGTTTAGGTGGTGGTTTTTTATTTTGTTTTGAAGCTTGTTGCACTAGGGCATTCTAGTTTCATGCCGTGGAAGGGGAAACCGTGCTTTCTTGGTGATTTTCATGATTTTGGAGCTCACAAGACTTAGATTTCAATGCATGAATCAAGAAATGGCTTAGCAATTGTGTAATTAGTGTTAGAATCCATGGTTTAAGAAAGATGCTAATCACTAATATTAAACATGGTGAATGAAGATGTGGAGTCATTAGGGTTAAGCATACAAGATTAAGCAAGAGCACAACATAATAGCAATGTAGAGAGTGAGAAAAAGACTCGTGATTATGCATTAGATGGCAACCTATAAATAGGCTTGGTGTAAAATGATTAATAAAGTGCTTAAGAGATAATCACATCCACCTAATCCAAGAGTAGCATAAAAAAGCACACCCATTGCTTGAAATGGAGTGCAACCTAAGTTTCCCTTCATATCAACCTATGGATCTCTTAGAGGCGTGGACCAATCTTCTCCACCTACAAGAAGACAACCCTTTTGTGCTTTGTTTTGATCGAAGAAATCCTTGTCTTCATGATTTGGTTTTCCACAAAAGTTGCAAAGCTTCTTTGGAAAAGCCGCTTCTGATGTGAACCTTTAAAGGGTGCCTTTGACTTCTCAAAACCTCTTTTGTTAAAGAAGGATCCCTCACTAATATCTTACCTCTTCTTGACCTTGTTCCCATCATCAAGTAAAGATGCCTCCACATCCACCATGACCTTTGGAGTATGCAAATTAACGAGTGTAGTAACAAAGTTACTAAACTCCTCCTGGGGCTCTAGATGCATTGTTTAGAGCTCAGTTAAAGAAGTTAAAGATCAATCTTCTCATAATGTTCTTAGAGCTGAAAATGAACCCAGGTGATTCTCTTCCAACTCATCTTAAATATATGAAAAGCATTCTTACACAGCTTGCAAGTATCAAGAAGAACATTGAGGAGGATGTTGTTATAGTAGTACTCTTGAAGAGCCCATGTTCCAGGCTTCATAAGAGGTATCTTTTCCATATATATGATGAGACCCAAAGCAACGATTGCTAGTGCCTTCTCATCTTCTTATCCAAATGGCCTTATCATCCTTGATGTTAGGCATTTTCTCCTTGCTATTTGCAACTCCCCATGTAATCCCTTTCTCATTAGGGTAAACTTGATCTTTGTCTGCCAAGTATGAAAGTTGTAACCCTCAAAATTTTCAACCTGAGGGTTGGCTGTGACTCTCAGCAGGTCTTACCACTTGGAAAATCAATCCAAGGACAGTGTCTAAACCCTCACAATAAGATTAAAAACATTAAAAACCACCTTTTTCCATACAAATGCATGTGTACTAGTAGCAAGAAAATATGAAATCCACAATTTCTTTGCACGACGAGAGTAATAATAGGGTTTGGATTTGGCTTTGCACTTCCTAATATTCTTCCTCGACTTAACATATTTTGCATTGGATAACTCACATGATGAAGACATGATTGATCGTATTGATTAATTGAGAACTTTTTGGCATTTCGACGCGATTTGTTTTGGGGGCATGTTTCGCCCTCTCTTTCAGCTCTGCAAGTTTTTTGCACGCACTCTACGAAGTGTTAATTTTGACTGTGTATGCCCACTTTCTAGTTCGATGCAATGTTGTAGTAGAAATTTCTATGGTATTGGTGGATGTATGTTTATATGATTGGTTCACATATAGTTGAAGTATGTTAGGTTTACAGTACTGATGTGTTAGAGATTGTAGGCTTGTTGCCAGTGCAGAAGTTTTTTGAAAGAACCATTTCTCATAAGTTATTGTAGAGGTAATTATGTTTGCTAGTTTATCTCGGATTGTGAGCGAATAGTTGGACAAGAATAACGTTCAAGCATGGGAGTTCAGGATGATCACTTTCCTTAGGGAGAAGGATATTGGATGTACAACACAAACACCCAAGCTTGAAAGATGCAGCTAAAGCAGGAGCTACATAATGTGACATAAATACTCAAGCTCGAAAGATGCAATAAAAGCAAAAGCTGCATAATGTGACTAAAGGAAAGTTGAGTATATGATCTTGCAGATGCCCTTGCTTCTATTGGATCACCAATAGATGATGATATTAGTACTAGGTTATGTTATATATGAACTTATCACTTGTAGAATGTGCTTATTTTGGTGAAGGAGAATGAAGCTAGCTAGTGTTCCAATGCACAACAAGCTCAGAATAAGAGGACTGCAATGAGAGTTCTATGTGCGGAAGGATAAGCAAATGATGAATGAACATCTAACAAAGGATAATGAGGTGCAAGGGAATCTTCCTTGTAAACCTAGAAATCTAACACTTCAAAAAAGGAGCGAGAACTCTTCCTTCAAATTTCCTTGAACAGCAACTTGACCAAGATCTCAAGGATCTTTGGCAGCATACAGATCCTAGATCTTCTGAAATATCTAAGGTGGATTCATTATTGATGCAAACTCTCTTCTTACGATCTTTGAAATATGGATTTGACCTTGATTTCCTTATGGGATCTTTGGAAACTCTTCCTTTGTATCTAAGTTGGAAATGAAGGTTAGGAAAGAGAAACAAAGTCTAATAATGGCCTCTTGACTGCAAGGTCAATACATTTTCCTAAAGGCAACTTTGTCCAAAAACAAAATCATCACCCTAGGAATGTAGAATTGTTACATACAATCTTGTCTACTCCAGTGACTATTCCTTTATTCCAACTCTTACAAGGTAAGCCTGCCATGTGGAATGATGTACAAAAATGGCTAAGTAGACACCTTAGGACAAAGATAGATGAGATTGATTTTAATGAAAATTCAAATTTAGTTCGAGCAGGAAGTTTTAATGAAGTTCCTATTGATAAATTAGGAGAATACCAATATTATGAAAGTGAAGAAATGAATGCTACACTTCTGATCTCATATAAGGGATACAAAATTCCAGCCATACTTGATGGCAAAGATGGGGTGAGCATAGCCACTAAGACATGTTGGGAGAAGTCAAAACTCAAGTCCACTAGAGTGTCAGTTAAAATGGCGGATGGTTCTCTCGAACGGCCATTTGGCAAGGTCAGTCGGATGCGCATGGAAACATGTGACATAACTTTTGAGCATACTTTTGTTATCATGGATTTTCCAAGGCCAACTAACTATGATGCAATAAAGGAAATATCAAGTGATGAAGCTTCAACAAGAAGTGATCACAAAGATATCTTTTATAAGAAAAGCAAAAAAGAAATTGGGTAAAATTAGGAACAAACCTTTGAGGATTAGGCCAAGCCCGCATCCTAATCTTGAAAGTGAAAATCATTTCTTACAATATGTGGGCATTGTGCAATCCTATGATAAGTTAGTTCAAACTCTTGGGGGAGAGGTTTTGAATCGAATCACTCCTATTCAAGCCCTTGAGTCAGTTAGAGGAGCCAATGATCAAACTAAAAGAAGAGATCTCCTCTGAAAAGATGTCTTGAAGTGCCAAACAAAAGAAGAATAAGCTTCTGAAAGAAGCTGAAAAAAAGCAAAATGGAAAACTCAGGAACAGGAACAGCTTGAAGAAGACGTGTCCAAAATCCCTGAGTATTTCAAAAACTATAACATAGGAGAACACATTGTTTATGGTGAAAAGGCTACGAAGAACCAAGGAAGAAAGTGTAGAACCCTGATATGAAGGACCTACTGAGGTCAAAAAAGTTAATCTTGTTGAACCTGGTGAAGAGCCTAAGCCGGTTTACATTGCTATAGATCTAACACAAAAGGAGGAGATCTTTTGAAGGAATTCAAAGATGTGTACACAGATATGAAAGGAGTGTTACCTGAAGTTTGTAAGCACACTATTCCTATTATGGATGATGCCCGATGAGTAAGACAATAGTCTTGTCTTATGAATCCTAATTATTCAAATTAGTTCGAGAGGAACGCGACAAGCTAATCAAGGATGAGCTCATTTACAAAATTGAACACACTAAATTGGTTTCATCAATTGTCGATAAAGAAGAATAAAAAACACAGAGTGTGTGCTGACTTGAAGAAGAAAGTCAATGCAGCAGCCACAGTTAAGGACCATTATCCTTTGCCATTTACTAAATAGGTATTAGAAAGGGTGGATGTAAAGGAGGCGTATAGCTTTCCGGACGGTTTCTCAGGATACAGTCAATGAGCTTGTTGATCCACATAAGATAGCTTTCATTACTGAATGGGGCACTTTTTCTTACAAGGTTATGCCTTTTGGTTTGACCAATGCTCCTGCAACCTTCCAAAGGCTAATGTGTATGGCTTTCCTGAGACTATCTAAGTGAATTTCTTGAAATCTTTATGGATGATCTGGCTATAGCATCGCTTTGGAAGGAACACTTACACTACTTAAGGAAGGTGTTTCTTAGATGTAGACTCTATAGAATCTCTGAATCTAGATAAATGCCATTTCATGGGTAAAGCATGGAGTAATCTTGGGACACATAATCTCTAAAAATGTTATTTCCATGGATGATTTAGAGTGATCCTAGAATTACCTCCACTAACAAATTCCAAGGGAGTGCAATGGGTCATGTCTGCCATTACAGAAGATTTATCTTCATGTATGCAAAAATTGCAAGACCTTTGTACAAACTTTTTATTATATTTGTATGGAGGATAGAGGAATGTCAAGAGTCATATGATAAACTCAAAAAGGCATTGGCATTAGCTCCCTTACTAAGAGCACCCAAATGGGATGTAATCTTCCATGGGCACATCGATGCCTCTACATTTTCTATTGGAGGTATATACTAGCTCAACCCGGAGAACATAATATGGATTTTCCTATCAGTTTTGCTAGTAGACAGCTCAATGATGGTGAGTAAAATTACACAACTACGGAGAGGGAAGGACTGGTCATGGTCTATGTAATAAAAAAGTTACAACACTATTTGTTGGTAAACAAATTTGTGTTCTTTGTTGACCACCAAGCTCTTCTTTACATGGTAAATAAACCATGTGCTATAGGATGCATTACAAGATGGTTACTCATCATTTGCTTCTTTACTCTCCTCAACCCCAAATTGAAAAACTACTTGCTAATTAGCATCAAACTATGGGCCCGATAAGCTGGTTAATCGGTTAACCGGATTTAAGCTCTCTTTTGCATATTTTACTCATAAAATTGAATTGTTTACTTGATTTCAATCAAAAGGTTTTGGGCTGAACCTAAACCTACATTAATCATCAATTCTCAACATGTTTTTAGCCTTGCTTATGCTTTTCAAACTGCTATTGGCTTTGATTTGCTATTTTTTATAAATTTCATTGGAAAATCTTTTTTTCGACCAAAAATTAAGTTGAATTGCATTAATTACTGCTTTTTGATTTCAAATTCATGGTTGATCATTAAAGATTAAGCCTATACAGTTAGTATAATCTACTTTTATATATTTCAATTAAAATTACGATGTATAGCAAACATAAGGAGGTTCTGCAATTTTTCGAAAAGCCTTTTAATTCGCTGGAATGTAAAATTCTCAATGATGTGTGACCAGAATGACTTAAGATTTGGAATAACAGTCCATAGTCATGTTCTACACACAAGCATGAAAAACCTTGCCCTCATTTGAGACCATTCATTGACTATTTTTAGCATTTTATGCTAGATCAAGCTATTTTGCATAAATGCAAAATTAGCTACATAACACAAATGATGAGGGTGTTAGTAGTCATCTCATGTCTATACCATATTACACTATAGGGAGTGAGGGCCAATGTTGTGGGTGTGCCCGCTCGTGTGTGAGTTTCTCAAATTTTCCTCATTGTCCATATTTTTCCTAATTTTGCTAGTCATGGTGGGGGGGTCTATTTTTTCCCTAGTCAGCTGTAGGAGTCTGCTGAGGACTAGTTTATCTGATGGCCGACTCATGTTGATGGCTGATTTCGTTTCCTAGTTTTGCTAGTCATGGTGGGGGGGTCTATTTTTTCTCAAATTTTCTTCATTGTCCATATTTTTCCTAGTTTTGCTAGTCATGGTGGGGGGGTCTATTTTTTCCCTGGTCAGCTATAGGAGTCTGCTAAGGACTAGTTTATCTGATGGCCGACTCATGTTGATGACTGATTTCTTTTCTGGCTGGGGATTGATTGGTGTCTTTCCTGGCCGACTGGTTATTATTCCAATCGTGTGCTTTTTTTGGGGATGTCGGCTTGTTTTACGACCAGCAGCCCCAAGTGATATATACCACACTCACCCCCCACACTTGTCTTATACAGAATCATGTGTATATAGCAGAGTTTATATAGAACTTCTCTCTACAGCTCTTTTGCATTTTTGTTCTACTCTGTTTTGTCGCATTTCTGTTTCTCTATCTGACTTGGTATTAGAGCCCTAGGTGGCTTGAAGATTTTGAGGCGGTAAGAGCATTTGGGACTACTGCGTTTGGTGCTAATAGGAGAATTTTATGGGCTGTACGGGACATGGAGAAGAAGGCAGAAGGCAACATCATTGCTAGACAGCCACCTTGCACTTAGGTGTAGCCTCTTCTTCATATATTTTTTTTCCCATCCACCCTCCCTTCACAAGACCAAGTGAATCCCCGAGATGGAAGATTTGCTCGAGATGGCAGAGAAACATGTGAAGATCCCCACCCTCCCGACGTTCCAGTGGACCGAGAGTTGGACGGGAACAACTATGGCATCATCTGGAAGGTAATGATGGAGTCTATCTTGGAGTCTTATGATTTGGATGATTTCATTGTGGTTGGATTTCCAAGGCCAAATTTGGAGGAGGAGGAGCTTTCACTATCTACTAAGAAAGAGCGGGAGGCTCAGGCACAATTATGGGATCGTGCCAATTCTTGTGTGCGTTATTTCATTTTCCTTAATTGCACACCCCAAGTGATTAATGACATCAAACACATGATGCTGGCTCAAGGGATTTGGCAACACTTGGCTTCTTTGTATAATCGGGTATTATCACCCATGAAGAGGATTTCTTTGGAAGTGCAGATGCGAGTGATGAATCCTGCAAAGTCTTCGACGATGCGAGAGCAGATCAACAAACTCCAAACTCTTCAACAAGAGGTTCTTCAAGATGGGAAAGAGATATTATCAGAGGACATGGCCATCAGCTTGTTATCTCATCTATTCCCTCAGTACTCAGCATTGTATTCTTCTTTGATCCACACCAGTGGGAGGCTTAGCACCATTACGTGGGAGGAGCTTGTGACAATGGTTTTGGACTAGGAAGAGCGGTTTCTGAACCCTCCATAGGGTAAAGGTTCTGAGGCTTTGACTGTCCCAGCGATCAAAAGGCTACAACAACAACAACAAGGGGGCAAAGGAAAGTCTTCACAGATGAAGTCGTTTGAGAAGAAGCTCGACTTAGAGCATGATGCTTTGAAGGCCGAGCGGACCTATAACCATTTTTACTAAAAGGGTCATTATTGGAGGAAATGTCAAGAAAGGTGCTGAGCTGGTTGTAGATTCCAGCTTTTGTGCACTTGGAGATTACACTGGAGCTTCATCTTCTTCGAGTAGGGAGGTGGTTGGTCTCACCGTTGTGGGGATACTCGGGAGTGGATTCTATACATTGATGCTTCCAAGCACATGACTCCTTCCCAAGAGTTGTTACAGGATCTCTAAAGGCAAACATATCGCATCTTTATTTGTGACAAGTCCACTATCCCAATTCACAGTGAGGGGCAGGTTGGAGAGATTGTTCTCGATGTGGCAGATGGGGGAAGAATTCCTCTCGAGTTCTTTATGTCCCATCTCTCTTGGTTTTCATCTTTTGTTAGTGCATGAGGTTTGCAAGATGGCATGCAGGTGGAGTTTGATGTGAGCATTTCGTTGCTATCCGCCGGGACAAAGAAATAGGCTAGGTTGTTTGGGAAGGCGGAGTGGAGAATGGGATTTACAGATTCTCAGCACTCTCGTCTCTTATAGGTACCCATAGGTACCCAGCTCAATGATTTGTGGCATTTTTGTTTTGGCCACTTGAATGTGGATGCACTATGGTGTGGCGAGATTTTCAGGACCAGATGGTGGATGGCTTGCCAGATGTTGCAAGCAGGGACATTGTAGTTCTTGCATTCATGGGAAGTAGCATAGGGAGTCTTTTCCGAAAGCAAGCTACTAGGCAAGCTTTGAAACCACTAAACTTGGTACACACACTGACTTGTGTGGACCTATGCAGACACCATCTTTGGGAGGATCCTTATATTTCATGCTAATTGTGGATGATTATAAGCAGGTTCACATGGGTGTATTTTCTTTCACAGAAGGACCCAGCCTCTGCTCGGTTCAAGGATTGGTATGATTTGGTGGAAAAGGATTCTCGATTACAGGTGAAGATTGTTCGGGCGGCTAACAAAGGAGGGGATTTTTCTTCTAATGCTTTTGTGTGGTTTTGTGCAGAGCATGGCATCAAGTAGAAGATGGCCAATACAGGGTTGCCTTCAGAGAATGGAGTAGTTAAACGAAAGAACCGAACTATGGTGGAGATGGCAAGAACGATGTTGGAGCATAGAGACCTTCCTCGTCCACTTTGGATGATGGCTGACCATGACTGTACATATCCTCAACCAATTTCTGATGACTTCAGTGCCTAAGATGACTCCATTTGAGGCTTATTTTGGTAGGAAACCAGATGTCTCCCATTTTCATGTTTTTGGGAGTGATGCCTATGTTCACATACCAAAGAAGAGAGGGAAGCTTGACTCCAAGTCTTAGAAGCTTTTTTTGTGGGATATAACTCTCTTTCCAAAGGCTACAGGTTATATGACCCAGAGCAGAATGAGGTTGTTGTTAGCAGAGATGTCTTTGATGAGCATGTTCTAGCTTCCACTATTGAGGAGCCGCCACTTCTTGGAGAACCAGATGAGTATGAGGATGATTCCTAAGTTATTGTTCCAACTAGCCAGCCTCAGTCAGTTGTAGAGGTTGAGCCGCCCGAGGTTGGAGATTTGCCACAATAGGTAGCAAGAGGCTCTGCGTTTTGTTCAGGTAAAGTGGTTGTTGGATACCATTCAGGAGTCAGGTGTTAATGGAGTATCCCTCCGAGTGGACCACGGAGGATGGACCTTGAAGATCGCATAGAGTCCATGATAAAAGTTAGTTAGAGGATCTTTTACAGGTAAAATAAGCATTGATTTCTCGTATCATTTGAGACAAAGGGCCTACTTTAGCTAAGAAAGATCTTTCCTAGGAGACTTGGAGGAAAGCCATGCAAGTGGAACTTGAAGCCATAGAGAAGAATAGAACTTGGGAGTTGGTTCCAAGGCCATCTCAAAACGATCAGTCATTGGTGTCAAAAGTGTCTACAAGACCAAGTACACATCCGATGGGTCCACCATGGACAAGCACAAGGCCAGACTTGTGGTGGATAAGGGCTATGCTTAGTGGCCTAGCATCGACTATGAAGACATTTTGCACCGACAACTAGGATGACCACGGTTCAAACAATTCTTGCCCTTGCCTCTTCTCAGTAGTGGCCGGTGTATCAGATGGATGTCAAATCTGTGTTCTTGAATGGTGACTTGTAGCAGGAGGAGGTGTATGTTGAGCAACCTTCAGGCTTTGAGGTTTCAGGATCAAAAGGTATATGGTTTATAGGTTGTGGAAGGCCTTGTATGGTCTTAAATAGGCTCCCATGGCTTGGAACCAAAAGTCTAAAAACCCTTTCTTTTTGAGAAAGGGTTTCTAGAGATTAGTTCAGATCCAAACTTGTATCTCTTTCAAGAACACATTATGGTCACATTGATTATCCTCTATTATGTGGATGATCTTATACTCAATGGCAGTCATGTGGAGCACATAGCTGTGATGAAGGCTATCTTGTTAGAGGAGTTTGAGATGACAGATTTAGGCTTACTTCATTTCTTTTCAGGATTGGAGATTTGGCACACCCAGAGGGGGTTCTTGTTTTCTCATGAGTTGTTGATGGCCTTTGGGATGATGGAGAACTGCAAGCCTATTTCATCTCCAATGGACCTGAATACCAAACTTACTATACATGGTCCTTGTGATGATCAGGTTGATGCCTCCTTGTATGGTAAGCTTGTTGGTTCATTGGTTTGGTTGCTAAACGCCAAATTGGACTTGAGTTTTCTAGTGGGGCTATTGAGCTCATTTATACAAACACCTTTGGGGGACATAGGATTGTAGATCTTGTGGTATCAGGGTACTAAGGATCTTGGACTCTTTTATAACACTGGAGGGGGAATGAAGGACCGAGTCAGTATCGAAGGTTTGAGTGACTTTGATTAGGGAGGAGATTTAATTCAATATACGGCTTTACCCTTGGCGTAGGAGTGATTTCTTGGAGCAGAAAGAGGAAGCAAACTATTTCCTTGTCTTCTGCTGCTGAGGCAGAGTATCCAGCTGCTTGTAGTGCTACTTGTGAGGTGGTGTAGTTGTAGAGGTTACTTGTTGGCGAGGTTGGGTTTCCACAGAGTCATCAACGACAAAAAGTTGACAATACCATATTGCACAAGGAAGAGGATCCAACTTTAATGGATTTTTATGATGCTGAATGCAAAAGGTTACAAGCCTCTTCCACAGAAGCCCCTCTACACAATGCCCTACCATCTGCGGTCAACAACCGACTCTGTTAGAGCATCTACACCATCAAACCCATCCTCACCTACAAAGTTCGATGCCAAAACCTTGCAATCAACATCTATTCCTAAAGAAGTTCCTATAGCCCACCAACCATCTATCTCTAACTAGGAACGCAAAGGAAAGGCCTCGGAGTCTATGCATCTTCATCGTCGCGACAAACCTCACCAAAAGGAGATAACCACATGCTCAAAGGCCTCGTCACATCAACAGCCACTCCACAAGATACTCTAGCCTCATCATCGTCAATAATGCCCATGAGTCTCAAACCTGTAGCCTCAATGCTAACCAAAGTCAAGGAGGGCCCCAAACCTTCCACATCAACCCAAAAGAAAACTCCACCAAGAAAACCATAATCAAGGTATCTTCATAGTATCAAGATGCTGGGTGGCAAAGCAGCTACTTCTAGCTCAAGGCTACTATGAAGGTGCCAGTCAAATTTAGGTTTCTCTCAGCGGCGGCAGTGAAAACCTCTTCCTCAATGCAGCACTCAAAGGCCAAGGAAAAAGAAAAGTACTCCATAACACCATCCACAAAATCCTATGGAGTTCCTCAAGAAACTCCACTAAGTCAACAAGTGTGGGTACCAAAGATTACTACAAGCACAAGGGTACTACCAAAATACCAAATCTTGGATTCCCAAATGCATCACAAAGTCCCCTAGTCTTGCACAAAGAAGGAAGCCTCAGCACACCAAGCACATCAGCCCACCAATTTATAATGTTTATCAAAGATGGGTGCCTATGCATGTGCTTCAACAACAAGGATACTATGATGGTAATCCCATCATATGGTTGCCAAAATCGAACAACATGAAGAAAACCTTACCACGAACTTCAACCCCAACAACTTCACCTAAAGTTCAACAAGCGTGGAGGCCCAAGCCAACACCAAGCAAGTCACTCAACCACTCTCATGAATTCAGCATCTATACAAGAGCTTTTGTGTTGAAGCAACCCTAATGGTTACCAATGTGAGCAGTCTTATCTACTGCCTCGACAACATGCAGGCCAAAAATTCAAGAATCAACTCCCACATCTGCAACACAACGGAGACTTATGAGTGCATCAAAGATAAACTCACAATGCTCTTGTCACCCCTCTGGATGTGAAGCATAAATGCACAAGAACCTATTGCTTGCATGTCATGCTCTAGTTGACCCATAGAATCATTTCAATAAAAAATCATCAGGGTCAAAACCTGCACTTTCAAGGGTTTAGGCCATTTGCCGAAATAACCTTTCATGGTCCTTTAAAAAAAAAACCTGCAATCTCACCGAATTCCAACTCATGAAATTCCAACTCATGGAGTTACAACTCACGGAATTACATCTCATAGAATTACAAACTTACATCATGGAATTCCATCTCACGGAATTACAACTCATGTAATTCCATCTCACGGAATTCCATCTCATCGTGCCTAAAAACCTGCAATCTCATGGGATTAGGCCATTTCATAAAATATCCCTTCACAGCCAAAAAACCTACATATCACGAGTTTGGGTTTCGCATGAATTAGCAAACTCACAACTTAAAAACCTGCACTTTCACGATTCAAGCCACATCAAGGATTAAACCATCTCACACATTAACACTTTCCCAACGATCTTCAATAACCATTATATATTTGTTAAGCTTATTGCTTACTATTCTTTTGGCCAATATACATACATATATATATATACATATATATATATATATATACATATATATATATATATACATATATATACATACATATATACATACATATATATATATATATATATATATACATATATATATATATACATATATATACATACATATATACATACATATATATACATACATATATATATATATAATAGCAGTTGCTCCATGAGTACATATCCATACTCATGCACTGGAGAACATTTACACCAAAGCCTCACCATCGACAACTTCCAGGTACATCTCCGGATGGGGGGGCCATGGTGGGCGATAGCCTGGTCAATGGTATAATCCATCGCCTGGCATTTTTCTTTAAATTACAAACCTCTCCAAACGATGCTATCATCTTCACAAATCAATGATAAATCCTTAGTGAAGATATCTATATTAGCCTTACAAGTCGACGTAATTCTTTCAATCCTCACCAACAAGTGGCTACTTCAATATACATAGCAGTTCAATAAGAGTCTATGTGACTCAGTTCTTGTACTCCATGTATATCTCCTTCATAAGAGCACTTAAATATACACAAAAATAATAATAAGAACATGGACAGAAGAAAGTAGGAATAGGTCCTACTCGACAATATTTGACAAGAATCCTGCCACACAAAGGGATATCATCGAAGGCCAAATGAATGTTGCTTCAATGAATCAAATGAGGAACTGAGAATCACCATCTCGTTCTGACTATTAAGTCTACATTGCTCCGGATCCTTCCCTCTTGTCTCTCCCATTATTAACATCTCTTAGCATCCCCACTAACACAAATCACATATAACATTGCTTATGATTGCCAAAAACAAAGTGAGCAAAAAGCCAAAAAAAAGCCCACACAAATATACAATCATTCGCAAAAAACCCAACCCCCCACCCCGTTAGGAATTCCCAATAAAAACCACTAACCTTTTCATTCACTAACTAGCTTTTCTTATTCCTTTCGGAGTGAAAAAGACCATTGAGCGTCAATCAACTTCAAGGCCATCAACAAAGCTTGTCCATTCTCCCCACACAAAAGTCTTCAACGCAATCATGAGGACACAATCGCCATCAGAAACGGGGGGATGTTAACCCAATTCTAGGATTAACAAGATCTACCACCATTATCTTACATCAAGGAGTCACGATAGATACACCAAAGGGTCATACATTCAAGATATGAAGCAATAACGTCCAAAGCTACAACTTGGAGGGGCGCCCGTAATGGTGTGATGATGGAGTATATATGGCGATTCCCACTTCAAGTGCATGTGGTAGCAAGCAAGGATTCCCACTTCAAGTGCGTGTGGTAGCAAGCAAGGATTAATTCCTAAAGTGATGTACTTTATGGATATATTATGAGAGTAGTCATTGTAATAGCATTAGGCCTTTTATAAGCCTAAAGTGCCCGGCCGGCCATAGTTTAAGTGAGTGTGAACACTTATGGCCATGTATATAAGTGAATTTCTCTCATAATACAACATACTCTCCCATTGTGCAATTGAGTCTTGCTCTTGCTAATCTTCTTGCTAATCTATCTTCCTAGTACATGCTAATGAGTGTGTGTGAGTGAAGTGAGGTGAGGGGAGGGACGAGTACCTGTAGTACAACATGGCAGTGTGACAATGCTCGCGGTGGCGGGAGGTGTGGTAGAATTGCTTCTCGAGGAGTTGTAGAGCTTGGAGACCTCACAGGTTACAAGCTCGACCATTAGAAAGATCCTCACGACAGTTGCGGTTTACAAGGTAATCTCTTTTGGATGTGTTTCAAGGAGGGGTAGGGTGAGCCTTAATAGACGCTCTTCTTGATTCAAGAACTACAAAGTGGAAAACCAAAAGGTGTGTGCCCCACCACCAAAAAGGAAACTTTTGGATGTGTTTCAAGGAGGGTTAGGGTGAGCCTTAACATACGCTCTTCTTGATTCAAGAACTACAAAGTGGAAAACCAAAAGGTGTGTGCCCCACCACCAAAAAGGAAAAAAACCAAGGAACTAGGAGTGTCCTATGATAAAAAAGGGAAAAACTCAAGGAACTAGGAGTGTCCTAAGTGTCCTATGATAAACCAAAAGATGCAAAACAAGTGGATTTAGCATTGCCTGCTGTAGTGAGGAACCCAAATTAGTGTAACATAACTTGTAGAGAAATTCTTAAGGAATACAATGATTTGTTCACTTAGAGCTATGTAGACTTAAGAGGAGGAGATAGAACTTGCCTAGTGTAAGCACGTTAACGTGCTACACTTTTTATGGTTGTTAGCATGTACCAAATATATGAGGTTTGTACATTGTAATACAAATATATATTCTTTGCGTTGATATTACAAATAGTAAAATCATGAATTTAACACAAGTTTAGTACTCATGTAAAGATGTGCTAAAATTTAGGATTTGACTACTTGTACTCATGCAAAGGTGTCCTAAAATTTAGGATTTGACATGCATTCATATTCAAATTTGAGATTAGTATAAAGAAGCTTTTTGACGAGCACTTCAGAAAAGTTGTGGAGTCATGAAGATAGTGGGGGGGGCACAAGAAAGAAGAGTTGGGGGAGACAATGGTGGGGGCCAAAGCCCAAGCCCAAGCAGCGTTAGTGTGTAGGTTCTGTTAGGTGAAAGAAGGCGGAGGATATTACCTCAAAATACTCGCCAAAGGAGGGAACGAGTTCCAAGTCAGCCTCTCCCCAACACCAAAGAGAGAAATAAGTGCAAGGGCTCGAGCAAAGAAGCTCCCATTCAGAGCCTCAAAGAGCTGACTCTAGCTATCCACCATGGTAAAAAAGGGTGAAGTTGATCAATAGCAAGAGCTCTCCATTGGAGTCAAACCAACACCCACATTCATTCATGAAAGGGAAGGGAAAAAGCTCTTCTAGAGTCTCTGGTAAGATCTCTCTCTCTCTCTCTCTCTCTCTCTCTCTCTATGTATGCTCCCATCTTCATTATCACCCTATCTTTTTGTCTCTTTTGCTAATTTCTCCGACTGCATGTATGCAAGCCAGTGGAAAGCTCCCAAGGTAGTTTATCCAAGGTAGAGAAAATTATGTCATACCATGGCAGAGTTAAATAGAGAATGTGGCCTTGCCATAGACAGTTCTAATCCTAAATTGTTGAGGTGGGAGCAGTTGACAAACTCCAAGTGGTTTAGTGTTTTTAGACATGCCAAGGATCCCAATCAGTATCGCATCAAATGTAGTAGTGTATGTATTGATGCCTACAAGAGAAGCTAATGTTGTTTCATATCAATGTCTATCAGAAGTGCCCTCTTACAAACATGGAGATCACTACACCATTTGCAAAGGGATATGTGGAGTTTAAGCTCTGCAGCTAGGGATATGTGGAGTTTAAGCCCTGCAGCTAGAGAGTGGGTTAGCCATGTCTTTCAACTAGGCAATATTTGTAGAACCTATAAAAGAAAAGGGGTACTACTATGACAGCCATGTCAAGAAATGGAGGATGCGTAATGAGTACTTGCTAACACCAAAAGAGGATTTGTTTGAAACCTTGGGTGATGAGGAGTCTGTACCATCTGATGGCATGGCTACCAACAACAAAGACTATGAAAGCCACACCCTCTCTCATTAAACACCTCGTGAGCTATTAAAAAAGAAGGGAGTAGGCCTTGGTTTCTCCACAATGTCCTACCCATCATTTGCAGACCCTAATGACCTGGAGAGAATGAAGGTAGTTTTCCTTCATGTGAGGGGGCTCTTAAGCAAGGCCATATAGGACCTAAGAAGTGCACAACAGGAGTTAGAGGCTGCAAAGATAGTAAAGGCCCATCGTGAGAGGGTAAGCCTAGTTACAAAAGCACAAGAGGAATTATTGTCCCTACCAACACTCTTGAAATATTTGGAGCTTCTGAGACATAAGATCTGCACCTGGACAAGGAAATCAATGTTACCACCTCCTTGTATCATTTGGCTATGGGCATAGTTGCACCATTTGTAGGAGAAGGCACAATGTAGAAAGAATCTGTGGCATCCACAATAGAAGGGTTGTGCCGTAGTAGCGAATGCGTTAGTTGTGGCTTATCACTTGAGTCATGCTGCCTTGTAGGCACATGTACCACTTTCTATGCTTTGCAAACTGCATGCTTACTAGGAACTGGATGCTTACTAGGAACTGGATGCAGGGCTATACAAGATACAGCCAAATGATACCCTCTAAATGGTTGTTTAAGGTTGTCAGGGCTCCAATCTCACCAAACTATGGTAAGTGTTTGCTAATTGTATGTCTCCTAACTAGCACTTTGAAATGCTAACTAGTGCTCCCACATGATATCTAGCACTCTCTGGTTTCACTATTAGCACTGTCTAGTATGCTAACTAGCACCCTAGTAATCATATAGCTACATTATGTAAACTAGCATTGTACTTTCTTTCTTTTATGCTAACTAGACATCTAGTATGTTAACTAGTACTATAGTATGCTAGCTAGAAATCTTACCACGATAGTATTTTAACTAGCTTTTTGTTTTTTTCTTCTATGCTTACTAGCTCTCTCTTATGCTAACTAGCTATCCAGTTTACTAATTAGCACCCCAGTATCCATAGCTACATTATGCAGACTAAATTTGTGGTTCTCTGCTAGAAGTATGGTATGCTAACTAGTACTGTAGTATGCTAAAACTCTTACCAATATAGTATGCTAACTAGCTTTATTATTTTATTTCTTCTATGCTAACTACCTATTGAGAATTCTAACTAGCATCCCATTATGTATAGCTGCATTATGCTAGCTACTAGCATTGTAGTTTCTTTTATTTATGCTAACAAGACGTCTTCTATGCTAACTAGCACTGTAGAATGCTAGCTAGAACTCTTACCAATATAGTATGCTAACTAGCTTTATTTTTTTATATCTACTATGCTAACTAGCATTAGACTATGCTAGCTACCAATTGAGTATGCCAACTAGCACCCCATTATGCAATGTGCTAACGGGGACAGATGGGGATGAATTTGAAGATCAAATTGGTCCGTCTAACCTCAATGCTCTAGTTTTTATTGCTATGGTTAAAGTAATGGGTGTGAAGGGACTCCTCTCATTGTGGGAGTGGGGGTGAACTTCAAATTGAGAATGTTGGTATAACACCCCTCTGGCAAGGCTTGTTAAAAGGATCATATTGAAGAGGAAAGCCCTTCTGTTTTTTAAGCTGTCAAGCAATCTCGTGAAGAAGATATGGAGGTGCCAAAGCACACTACTAAGCAGGGACAAGTAGGTGCAACGAAAGTCACTCGCTCCCCTCTCGTGCATGCAAAAAGCTATGATGAACCCTGATTAGCAATTACTTGTTGTGCCCTCTGAAAAGATGCAGGGGGGAAGAGAGCTTGAGCTCTTGCAAGCACACACACACACTCACAAAACCCTAATAGAGAACACACAAGGTGAGAGGCTGAAATCTTCTTCTTCTTCACTCAACACTCAACACACCATATACGAGAAATAAGAGTACACACAATATGAAAGGTACTCAACCAATACATACACGGGTTCTCTATAGTGTGAACCCGACTAAATGAGCTGGCACTATAACTTTGCCAGTCTCTAGAATGGCTGTCACACAGCCTGTCATCCCACTGGCCGCATTTCTCCCATGATCTCACCAACCATGCCAGTGGTGTAAATGTGGGGCCTATCCCCCGGGCAGGTCATCAGTGGTGGCCACCGCCTCACTAGACGAGCTCGATATCTCAACACTCCCCCTCGAGCTCAACTCCATCTCATGTACACCAAGCAAAGCCCTGAATCTGCGGAGCTTCTCTGTACCCAATGCTTTGGTGAAGATGTCAGCTACCTGATCCTCTGTGCTGACATAAACAAGGTCAAGATCTCCTGCCAAGACCTTCTCTCTGACGAAGTGGTAGTGGACCTCTATGTGCTTCGTACGAGCATGAAAGACTAGGTTCCTCGCCAACTGTATACTGCTAATGTTGTCACAGAAAATGACAACTTGTCTATCCACTGATAGACCCAAATCTGCAAGTAGCTTTCTCAACCAAGCTACCTCACATGCTACCATAGCAGCTCCTCTATACTCGGCCTCTGTACTCGATAGAGCAACCGTAGGCTGCTTCTTGCTGCTCTAAGTCACAGCAGCACTCCCCAAAGAAAACATGAAGCCACTGGTAGATCTTCTGTCTGAGATACTACCAGCCCAATCAGCATCTGTGTACCCATGTACACATATCTCTGTCCCAGTCTCATAGAATAGTCCACAATGCAAAGTAGACTTCACATACCTCAGTATGCGTCTCATTGCATCCAAATGCAGTTTCCGTGGAACCTGCATAAACTGACTCACCAACCCAATAGCATAGCTCAAATCTGGTCTGGTGATCATCATGTAGATCAAACTTCCTACTATGCGTCTGTACATAGTAGGATCCTCCAAGATCTCTCCTGAATCTGCACTCAACTTGCCATTCTGATCCAATGGCACAGAAATAGGCTTACAGCCTGTCATACCATACTTGGACAACATGTCCAAGCCATACTGTCTCTGCAGAGTAATCCAATACCATGTGGTGACCTAATCACCTCAATGCCCAAGAAATATCTGAGCTCCCCCAGATCCTTCATCTCACACTTCTGTCTAAGCAAGATCTTTACATCAAAGATCTCTATATCATGGTCCCCCGTAATGATCAAGTCATCTACATAGATGACAACAAGCACAACCCCTCTATTACCATGTCTCACATACAATGAGAAATCTGCATTGGCTACATGAAAGCCAATAGTGACAAGATATTCAGAAATCTTGTCAGACCATGCTCTTGGTGCTTGCTTTAAGCCATACAAGGCTTTCTTCAACCTGCAAACATGCTCGGGGTGACCCACATCCTCATAACCAGGTGGCTACAACATATACACCTCTTCTTGCGAATCCCCATGCAAGAATGCATTCTTTACATCCATCTGATGTAAAGACCATTGCTTTGACGCAGCCACTGCTATCACAACTCTCACCGTTGCCATCTTGGCAACTGGGTTGAAAGTTTCCTCATAATCAATGCCATATGTCTACGCATATCCTTTGGCTACCAATCTAGCCTTGTACCTGTTTATGCTTCCATCACTGTTATGTTTAACTTTGTACACCCACTTGCATCCAATGGCTTTCTTGCCTTCAAGCAATTGCACTAAATCCCAAGTTTCATTTCCATATAATACCCCGTGTGACCCATGAATCTTTGGACTGCTTTTAGAATTTTGAGTGTTTTGAGTTCTACAATCACTCAAATCTTTCCTTCATCCATGGAGATTCTATTTTTAGACACCACGTGCCCTAGGATCACACCACCATGTCTAACCACAAACTTGCATTTTTTAGGGTTCAAACAAAGTCTATAACATTAGCAACACTATGTGTTCTCATCTCAACTTTGAGTTCATGGAGGGATTGTCCATGAAGATCTCTAAGAACTTCCGTTAGGAAATCCTGATACATTGTGCACATTAGTTTCTGAAACATAGTTGGCACATTGATTAAATCAAATGACATTACTTTATATGGCTACAAAATGTTCCCCATTATTTTGTAGCAGTTGCTATCTTGTGTTCGTCATTTGGGTTAATGGATACTTGGTTGTACCCAAAAAAATCCATATGATGATGTGAGTAAACAGTGGTTGGCAAGGAAGGCGGTTAGGTATATCTATTACATATTAATGCTGAACTGCTATACTGTTGAATGCTGAATATTTAACTCCACACCTTCCTAGGGTCTTGGGGCTAATTCCCTTTCCAAAGTTTAAAAATAGTGCCTTTAAAATATTGGCATTCAGTTACGCCATAACGTGGACACGTGCCTTAGCTCCATCCCTCTCTCTCTCAAAATCTCTTTGCCTCTCTCTCACATGCGCGCACACACAGAGGCCTCTATGACCCCCTGTTCTTCACCCTCTCCCCCCACCCCACCCGCCCCCCATCCCACCCTCTCTCTCTCAAAATCTCTTTGCCTCTCTCTCACATGCGCGCACACACAGAGGCCTCTATGACCCCCCGTTCTTCACCCTCTCCCCCCACCCCACCCGCCCCCCCATCCCGCCCTCTTTCTCTCTCTCTTAGCATCCCAGCAGTCTTTGAGACTCCCTCTTTCCCTTCCTCCCTCATCCTCCCCGTATTCTCCCCCTCTCTCCCTCTTTGCAGAGATATGGAAAACCGTGCATTGACATCCAATCAGGCAAGTGTCATTGCAATGTACAGAATGTGTCCAATGGAGGTAAATATCTATAGCCACTATTTGTATGAAGACATGCTTGATATCTTGGCTATTTTTATGACTAATTATCATAACGTATGTATATTTGTAGTAGTTATAAATAGAATATTGCAAAAGGGATCCATTATGGATGATGGATCCCAACTCATAAGACCCATATGCACGTCATTAGGCAGTATGAGAGAGAAAGGAAGAGGAAACAACTAGAGGAGAAGAAACGTATGAAGGGTGACAGTGGAGTACATGATCTTGATGAAGAAGAAAAGCACAAAAGCTTCGAGTCTAAGTTTGTGAAAGTTTTCAAGCAGAGGACTGAAGGCATTGTTTTACAGAAGTGAGATAGGAAATTTGGAATCTAGATATTCAACACCCTATCGTGCAAGTAATCCATGAAAAGTCTATGCTAGAGGAGGCTACTATTTAAACCGTAATCGTTTCCAATATTCGCAACACATTGGCTCTTGTCAAGCAGCCAGGTTGTAAAGAGGATTTGTTCTTAAAGAATACAACATTATGCATGATGCTGCTGATAATATGCCTATTGCAAAAATCTCAAGGGTCCTTAAAGTCCCCTGTTTTGCTGCTTGTACAAGGCAAAATCACGGGTGGAACCAATGCTGATAAACTATTCTCATTGGCTGCATGTCGAATGCAAAAACAAAGAAGCCCAATCATAGATGAAATGAAAGAATTGGTATACACATTTTGGGAAGATGAGACACGTGTATCCCCAATAAGGATGTTTGTCAGAAGAGAATGGGGAGGAAAAGTTACATTAAGACACCCCATGCACTTGCTCAATGAGCCTCAGGTGGTCAGCCTCACTCAAGTGAAACAACTTGCATGTGATGGTGATTAGCTAATATGCATCATGAGTTAGCACATGTTCTATTATGCACATATGCTTCTGTCCCTATATATATTCTTTCAACTTTATTAGCAGGAGAGTAACTCCTTTTGCTAGTTACTCATTCATCTTATAATTATAGCTTCCTATGATACATAGCACAACAGATTGTGTTGTCTAGCAAAAGACTTGGTTTAAAAAAAACTTTTAACCATATATACTACTTACAAACCAAAAGTTGGCCTAATTCAAACAAGGTTTTGAATTACAAGAAGTTTTCCCATTACAAAAAAGCTATTGATTTACAGGGGTCCTACATTGGTGGCCTGGATTGCATCATAGGATGCTTATACTTGACACAAGATTTCCTTTCCTCTCTATTTCTATGATCACTCTCACTCTCTTGTAACTCTACTTCTTGCATTTGCCTTTGCTGGGCCTCCCAATCTCTTCTTTCCCTTTTCACTTCTCCATTGGCTTCCATTTGCCGTCAATGGTTAGCTGCTCTCCACTTTGATTCTGCCCTTTCATTCACCTACCAAACCAAAAAAACAAGCACTGCATTTGACATCTGATCCTCTCCTACTTTGAATGGGTTTGTACCAGTGTACTTGTTGAAAGAACGGTAGAGGAGGAGGAGACACACACACAAGAGCAAACCCTAATGTCTATTGCAAACCCTAACCATAGAGGGAAGCCATGTCCACCCTCACACAAAGCATAATGCACTAATCCATAATCCACACAACACACAATGAGTCGTGTCCACACTCTACTAACCCTAGCTAATGTCCACACACTATGACCAGCTGGACATGCGGTCATTTATGTCTCACACATGTTCCTACCTAATCTGCCAGCACATAGCATAGCTGGCTCACACTGACATCGAGCTTGAATCTCAACAGCCCCTCTCAAGCTCATGATGTACTGCCGATGAAGATGTAGATGAGCTTGGGATATCAAGACTCTCAACACTCCCCCTCAAGCTCATCCCATGTACTCCCAACATAGTCCGGAAGTACTCAAACTTCTCCCTGCTAAGTGGCTTCATGAAGATATCAGCCACCTGCTCATCAGTCTTCACATAGTGAAGATCAACTGTACCATCCAGCACCTTTTCTCTGACAAAGTGATAATGGACCTCTATGTGTTTGGTCCTCGCATGAAATACTGGATTCTTTGCCAACTGTATACTGCTCATGTTGTCACAATGTATGACAACTTTGCCATCAAGAGGCTCACATAAATCTGCCAAGAGACTCTTTAACCATATAGCCTCACAAGTAGCAATGGCTGCACCTCTGTACTCAGCCTCTGTACTGGATAAAGCAACTGTAGGTTGCTTTTTGCTACTCCAACTCACCACGGCACTTCCAAGTGTAAAAGCATATCCACTAGTAGATCTTCTGTCATATGCGCTACCTGCCCAATCAGCATCTGTGTAGCCATATATGTCCAAGCTTTTACCACTCTCATAGAATAGACCATAATGTGCTGTGGTTTTCACATATCTCATGATGCGTCTCACTGCATCCAAATGTGGTTTCCTGGGGCTCTGCATAAACTGACTGACTAGCCCCACTGCATAACTCAAATCCGGGCGTGTGATAGTCATATATATGAGACTACCAACCATCTTCCTGTACATGGAAGGATCATCCAATTCCTCGCCATAATCAGCCCGCAACTTCACATTTTGCTCCAATGGTGTACTCATAGGCTTACACCCTGTCATGCCATACTTTGCCAACATATCCAATGCATATTGGCGTTGTACTAACCAAGTACCTGCATGATCTTTCACCACTTCAATGCCAAGGAAGTATCTCAACTCACCAAGATCTTTCATGTCAAATTGCCCACTCAAGGCTTTCTTGACATGCATCACATCTGCACCATGATCACCTGTAATAATCAAGTCATCCACATAGATGACTAGTAACACAATCCCATGCTGTGTCTTCTTCACATACAGTGAAGAGTCTGCTGTAGAAGTCTGAAAACCAAGTGAGATAAGATATCTGCTCATCTTATCACTCCAAGCACGAGGTGCTTGCTTTAGACCATACAATGCCTTTTTCAACCTGCATACGTGAGTGGGATATCTAGGGTGTACATACCCTTCTGGCTGTGCCATGTATACTTCCTCTTGTAGATCTCCATTCAGAAATGCATTCTTAACATCCATCTGATGCATTTCCCAGCCATTAGCTGCAGCCATAGCAATGACTGCTCTCACTGTGCCCATCTTAGCCACTGGGCTAAACGTCTCATCATAATCCAATCCTTGGGTCTGTGCATAACCCTTTGCTACCAATCTAGCTTTATGTCTTTCAATAGAACCATCAGATTTGCACTTCACTTTGTAAACCCATTTACATCCAATAACATTCTTGTCCTTTGGTAGGGCAACCAAATCCCATGTATCATTATGGACCAATGCGTCCATCTCAGCATCCATTGCTTTTTCCCATACATGCTCTCCAATAGCCTCTGTATAGCATGTAGGTTCCACATGCTTCACCATAGATGTCATGTATGCATAGTGCATAGCAAAATCTCTGTATGTCAACCTGTCAACAGGATATCTGACCCTCTGGGATCTCCGCAATGCATGCGGGTCACTCTGTACACCTGTGACTCTAGCATGTGGTGGCACATATCTGTCCTGTCTAGCACCAGGTGTGCGTAGAACAGGTATGCCAAGCTCCTCATCCAAACTTTCAGAACTGGATGACTCATATCCTGTGATTCCAATTCCTTCGACTTTCTTTTTGCCTTTATCCATAGCACTACTCCCAGTGCTTACACTTTCATGCCTCAAACGTCCTGACCATGGACGTACACTGCTGCTCTCAGCTTCTGCTGCTGGCCCAGACATAGTAGTTGAACTAGAACTTGCTTGTGATGGCAAGTTCACAGGCACATCTCCTTCCAGTGACTCAATAACACCTTCATCTTTTGCTTTATACCAACTAGCAAGCTCATCAAACACCACATCACGTGAGATGACTACTTGTCTAGTTTGTGGATTATAACACTTGTAGGCTTTTCGATCCTGTGCATATCCAACAAATATACATTTCTCTGCTTTAGGATCCAACTTCCTTCTTCTTTCATCAGGCACATGCACATAGGCTATGCATCCAAAAACTTTAAGATGTCCAATGTCTGGCCTGTAACCTGTGAGCCGCATCTCTGGCGTGCTTCCATGAATGGCTGCTGTAGGTGTTTTGTTCAATATGTATACTGCAGTAGCACATGCTTCTGCCCAATAGTAATCTGGCATGCTCTTTTCATTAAGCATCGCCCTTGCCACTTCACATATAACTCTATTCTTCCTCTCAGCCACACCATTCTGCTGAGGTGTATACCTGCATGTCAATTGTCTCCTTATTCCATGCTTCCTCAAGAAATGTTGAAAAGCTTTTGAGGTGTATTCACCACCTCCATCTGTCCTCAGACACTTAATCCAACAGCCATACTGCTTTTCTGCAAAAGCTTTGAAATCCATGAATTTTTCCAATACTTCACTCTTCTCCCTGAGAAAGTATATCCATGTCATCCTGCTAAAGTCATCAATGAATGTAACATAGTATAAGCTACCTTTGATAGATGGGTTTTGTGCAGGACCCCATACATCACTGTGTACTATCTCAAGTGGCCTGTTACTCATATTTCCTTCTCTAGGAAATCTCAATCTTGCCTGCTTCCCAAACTGACACGCTTCACAAACATGCATATGTCCATCATATTTGAACCTAGGCAATCCATTGACAATGCCTCTTGTTTGCATGTTCTTTAATCTCTGTATATTAACATGGCCAATCCTCTTGTGCCACATATCAATATCCTGTACCACATTCCTGCTCTTTGAAAACATGGCTGATTTTAGCTCAGGAATTCCAGCATCCAGCTTAAACAGTCTTCCTTCTTTCTTGCCTTTAGCAATCACTTTACATCCATGTTTGAAATCTTCAACGAAGCATCCATGCTCATTGAAGCGAACCTGTAATCCCTGTTCTACCATTTGACCAACTGAGGCCAAGCTTTTAGTGATCGAAGGCACATACAGCACATCTGACATAGACTTTGTCTGACCATTATGCATGACCAAAGGTACACTACCAACATGTGTAATGACATGCTGGGTATCATCACCTGTTTCCACATAGCCCTTCACATCCATGGGCTTCATATGCTCAAACCATTCTCCATGGCATGTCATATGATTTGATGCTCCTGAGTCCATATACCATGTATCATCATTCTCAGCATTTGTTGTCATAGAACCCACAACATGCTTCATGGCAAACAAATGATTTGCAGTTCCATCATTGCTACTTGATGCATAGTTGCCACCATGTTGTGCATAGTTTCCACCATAATGACCACCACGTTGTGCTCTTCCCCCTCTCAAATCATTCTGTTTGCGAAAGCAATCTCTCGCCATATGACCATATTTGCCACAATAATGGCATTCCACATCTTGCATAGAATTTTGTTGGCCTTGCCAACGTCCTCTTCCACGGGGGTTACCTCTGCCTCTTTGTGGTGCATATCCACGACCACCTCGAGCACCATATGAAGGCTGAAAATTCTGTTGTGGAGATCTATCCTGCCATCCACGACCATTACCACCACATCCACGTGATGCGAATCTCCCCCTGCCTCTAAAACCTCTCTGCGAGTAAAATGCCTGATTTCTGCCATCATCATGGCTAGTAGATGCATCCAAAAATGAATCACTGAGCTTGATTTCCTCAACCAATAAGAGTGAAACCAACTCATCGAAGTCGGGTAGACCTGTACTCCTCACGGAGATAGATGTATCAAAGGATTTGTATTCCTTGCCAAGACCACGCAAGGTAATATCCACCAAATCATCATCAGGCATGGGGGCATTTATTGTGGCCAATGCATCTGCAAACTTCTTGATTTCTTGCACATAATCATGTATGCTCCTTTTATTCCTTTTCACATTGTGTATCTGCTGTCGCAATTGAGACTTGCGAGCACTCGTATCTGTGTCAAACATCTTGACCAAAGTATCCCATGCATCTTTGGGATTCTCAGCATCCTGAATGTGTATGAGCATAGCATCAGAAATGCATATAGACAAATAATGCAGCACTTTGAATGCTCTCTCTGACCACTGCTTATTATGAGCAATAAGCTGCTGCTGTGTAGGTTGCCGAGGTAGCTCAGGCTCAGGCTCAGCACCTGTAATGAGATTCCAAAATCCTTTCCCTTTCAAGAAACTCTTTATCCTGTACTTCCATGCCTGGAAGTTCTTCCTATCCAGCTTTTCACCAACAATCTGAACTGGATTGTCCGACATGTTGCTCAATGCATACACCTTCCGCACACTTCAAATCTGTAAATGAGCCTTCCTCAGCTCAACCACACTCCAATTAATGTTCCAGATACTCCAAGATAGCCAACAAACTCCAAATTTGATGTAGGAAATCAACCTGTAATCATCCGAGATGAACTGACTCACGCAGTGCGGAATACCCTGTATTGACACGCCTTCCAAGGCTCCAAATCGCAAAGTAATGGTGCAATCAAGTCTAGGAAACTTGCATTGACACCTAATGAACCTCAATGTTGAGTATCAACTCCATTTGACATGTGTAATTATCAATTTTTGAAAACCCCTTTTTCTGTTTTTGGAAAAACCAGAAAAACCAGTAATGATTTGGCTCTAATTCCTTCAATATTTCACCAAATTGAGCAGCCAGGCATTCATTGGCTTAGCAATAGTGTCCATCAACTCCATGTAAGAGGAATTTGTCCAATTGTAAAACACCAAAGATTAATTGCTCGATTAAAATGCTCTGTTTCTCTGCAACCAGTGGACAACCTGTTTTAATCAGCTCATTCCCAGCTCAATTAAGCATCATTGGCCAAACAAATCACATAGCCCTCTTCTCCAAGATGTAAAGCATCCAATTGCTAAGAAGATTGTGGAAGATATCAAGCACCAAGTAAGAAATCGACCTCCTCGTAGTGAAAAAACCAGTTTTCTGCCCTGTTTCCTCTGTATGAGCTGCGCCGCCTGCATTCAGGGTGTTTGGGAGTGTTTAACTTGCTAATTGAAGAGCTAACCAAGTCCCCAACACACTTGGGTATGTGTGCAACAAGTCAATGGTTGAATTTTTGCCAAAAATATGCTCCAAATGCATCAAATCTTCACCTCCTTTTCTCTGTTTTGTGAGAGGTCAAAAACCAGAGTTTTCCACTCAATTAAATGCATGTAAATTGCTCCAAAAATCACAGTAGGGCTTGCATAAGAGTTGCCAAAACATCCCTCATTGTCAGATACATGTTTGCTTTGCCAGAATCACACATATTTCCACCATACATCAATGTTCCCAAGCTTTAATGGAAAGCTTCAAAAACCAGAATTTTGCCTTGCTTTGATTTGCTCTAAAATGCTTTGCTTTTGCCTGTTTCACCTGCAATCCGCTCAAGGATGTTTAGAAGACCTTACCCGGTAGGCCTAGCTTTCAGATCTGATAGTATTTGGTGTGTTCCAAGCTTCACAGCTCCAATGGCAGCTTCACAGCTTCTTCTTCTCCCTCTTCACTCACTCACTCATAAACCCTAATAAACAGCACAAGGCTCTGATACCATGTTGAAAGAATGGTAGAGGAGGAGGAGACACACACACAGGAGCAAACCCTAATGTCTATTGCAAACCCTAACCATAGAGGGAAGCCATGTCCACCCTCACACAAAGCATAATGCACTAATCCATAATCCACACAACACACAATGAGTCGTGTCCACACTCTACTAACCCTAGCTAATGTCCACACACTATGACCAGCTGGACACGCGGTCATTTATGTCTCACACATGTTCCTACCTAATCTGCCAGCACATAGCATAGCTGGCTCACACTGACATCGAGCTTGAATCTCAACAGTACTCCTGACGATCTGTGTCGTCTTACAGCCACAAACATAGCCATGGCACTAATGTTTCTTCCAAGAAGTGCTCTCGTTTGCTACGCAGTTTGGTGCTTTAGCTTTGGAGCCATCAACCAAGTACCTTTTGGGTTTTGAAATACCTTTATCTATCATCCACTATTAGAGTGTTTCCATGCCCAAATCTCGGGTTTAGACACCAAAATCTGCTTAGCCCTATGGAGAACATAGGTTTACTTTGAACCTGCTAATTAGTGTGCGCACAATACTCCTGTGATAAAACACCTGCTAGCCGAGATTTTTGTGCTCCAAACACTGTTTCTAGTTTCTCATTAGATCTTGGCCAATATGCTTGTTCCCATATATACACATGAAAAAACTAATACACCAATCTAAAAATCGATGATCATCTTTTCTACGAAACACCTAATGCCTACCATTAATGGGGCACTTTACCAAAGTCCTTGCTATATGAAGGCAGTCGTTCACCAAATTGGCTCTCTATGACCTTGACTAGGAGCCCATTAAGGTTAAGGATTAAAGCTAATCTTTCATCTTGTAAGTGCTTTCGCACCCATATTGGGTCAGGTAGAGGGTTCCAAAACCAAGAATGATTACATGCACATATTGCAAATAAGCATCAATTCTGCACAAACTCACAATCAAACGGTCAAGCCACCTTTCGATTTCACATCATTCTCTTTGAATTTGCCTAGCCTTCCATATTTGCCATTTATGGCATCTAATCATCTGGTTTACATAAGGCAAGTCTAGCAATTCCAGATTGTTTGATCCTATACAAAAAAGTGATTATTTTAACAAATCAAAAAGTACATAAGCAAAAAACAAGAACATTTGAATGCTTTGATAAGACCAATAGAAAGGCAAGACAATGGGAGATCAAAATATTTTCCATTATAAGTATTGGATACATGAAATCACTGTGTAGTACAAGGCACATTCAACCAAAAAGGCCACAAGCGACAAGTTTAGTGAATCGGGGCACAATGGAAAGGTTCAACAAAACAAGGCATAATAAGAGACATGTGCTAGGAGACAAGGTTCAACAAAAGAGGGTGTTGAGATATCGAGCTCGTCTAGTGAGGCGGTGGCCACTGATGACCTGCTTGGGGGATAGGCCCCACATTTACAACACTGGCATGGTTGGTGAGATCATGGGAGATATGCGGCCAGTGGGATGACAGGCTGTGTGACAGCCATTCTAGAGACTGGCATAGTTATAGTGCCAGCTCATTTAGTCGGGTTCACACTATAGAGAACCCGTGTATGTATTGGTTGAGTACCTTTCATATTGTGTGTACTCTTATTTCTTGTATATGGTGTGTTGAGTGTTGAGTGAAGAAGAAGAAGATTTCAGCCTCTCACCTTGTGTGTTCTCTATTAGGGTTTTGTGAGTGTGTGTGTGTGCTTGCAAGAGCTCAAGCTCTCTTCCCCCCTGCATCTTTTCATGGTATCAGAGCCTGATTCATGCTAAGGGCTGAGCTGCAAGCAAGAGAACCATAGGAAGCGGTTCGACGGTAAGAGCTTCAACTACTCTTCCCTATTGTGTTGGTGACTACACCCTTGTCGGGAGCTCTACGGGAGGCACCAGCAAACGGTCTCTGATTGAGGAGCTTTCTTTGCGGGAGTAAAGCTATAGGGCAACTATATAGTCCTATCGGACTGAGATTTTTTGGCCAAAAACGCGTTTCGGGCGCGTATGACGTCCGTTTTTCAGAAAGCAGGCGATTTCGAGCACTGCGGGTAAGTCATCGATTCTCTGCAGAACTCTGTTTTAAGAACTGCAGGAAGACAGATTGACTGTGCAAACACTGTGGGTGCTGCAAAGAGGTCTACAGTTGCCATTGGGTGTATGTATGCACATTGAAGTCACTGGTTGTGACATTTGAGAGTACTACAGTACCGCTGTGCAGAAAATACAGCAGTTTGTGCAGAAAAACCAGAGTGCAGTTTCTGGTAAAATTGTGTGTTTGGCAAGATGTCAAATGATGGGAAAAAACTCTAGCTTAAAGTTATGATTAATGACCACATGATTAAAAGTGTCGCAATCTCCTAAGGAAATATGGTGTGAAGCAAGACCTCACTAGGATCTATAAGGCTAGAGAAATTCAACTTACTCAAAGTATTCACTTGAGAACTATAATGTCTCATCAAGCTTGTGATAGTCTACACTACTTTAGATATGAGTATGATGATACTTTAATCCATGTCTTGAAAGTATTGTTTGGACATTGTATTCATGTGATGTATATGTGTTGTTTGTTTTTGGAAGCGTGAGAAGGTACCACATGTTCATGGATTGCCGTGTGGTTAGGAGTTCGAGCATTATAGCAAGGGCTTGGGAGAGCACTTGTTAAGTGCTGTCGAAGACTTCTATGACACCGTAGTCAGCCACCACATATTTTGACATTCATTGGCCTAGGAACTAGAGAATTCATATTTCTCTTGTAATGCATTATTTTACATGTGCGATCGCTGCTTGTATATGAAAGGCGCACCATGGGGTAATAAGGTTAGAGTTACTAGGACAAGGTGTTTGCACTAGTGTAGGTAGTCTTGGATGCACTAGGATCTCATTTTTAACATTGGCGAGCCAAGTGTGGACACTATGAGCCAAGTATAAAGGTCAAATTATTATAACTCTAAATCCTCATTCTCGTATGCACTCTTATATGCTCTCAAGTGAAGGTTGTGCTCTATTCGTCTCTCAAACATTGCCTATCTCTTGTCTTCAATGCTTGTGTGAGTGTGTGTGAGGGAGGGAGTGAGAGAGAGAAGTAGCTACACTTGAGGCATGGTGGCAACAGCTTTGTCGAGTTACTTCCACGTGCTTCCATTGACATAGCTACCATGAGGAGTCCTCGATTCAAGCAAACGAGATAGAGGTAAGTGAGAGCTGCCTCACTAATGCATTACATGTTTCACATGGCATATTGGGTTCGGGTTAGCGTTTAGGCTCCCCAAGGAATGAGAGAAGAGTCATATTAAATGGCCAAGAGGCCTAACATAAATGGTTTCATTGTTGCTAGGACACCAATCTCTTGTCAAGCATTTTGCTCCATTATTGCTGGGACACCAATCTCTTGTTAAGCATTTTGTATAACTTGCTTGTTTGAAGTGGGTTTCACTGATGAGGAAAGGAATAATTCAATTAACAAAAATCCCCCAAAATCATGTGCTTTTGTTGTTTTTTGCATCAATTTCATGTTTTTTATGTTTCTAATCACTTCTTGTTACTCTTAATCCTTGCAATTTCAAGTTTGTTTGGTCAATTTTGTTAATTTTTATTTAATTTGTACTCTTTCTCCAAGAAAATTAGGTAAAAAAATCGCTCAATTGAGCACAAAATCATGGAATTTTGATTTAGCAAATGGGTTTGTTGCATAAACATTTTTGATTTTTTGCCAAAAAAAAGAGAGCTAAAACTACCTTTTTAACTATCAAATTGTCAAAATTGGGAAAAACGAACATTGCCATCATGTCCAAAGCATGCCAATTAGTCTATTTGGCTATGTGTCCACACAATTTGGCAAGGTTAGTGCTTGATTTTGGAGCTTGATATTGGAGCATGCCAATTACTCTATTTGGCTATGTGTATGCACGATTTGGCAATATTTGTGCTAGAATTTGGAGCTTGGCTTGAAGAGGGTTATGCATAATTGAAATTTCTGGTTTTCCATATTAAAGGACTACTTCATCGCTTAACTAAGCACAAAATCATGGCATTTTGATGAAACAAACACCACCATTGCATCTGGAGCATGAAAATTAGTCAAGTCGCTTTGTGTGTGTGTGTGTGTGTGTGTGTGTGTGTGTGTGTGTGTGTGTGTGTGTGTGTGTGTGTGAAACGATAACATTTGTGCTTAGTTTGGATGCTCGGATGGAAGAGGGTTTTGCATTAAAAAGTTTTGGTTTTTGCCATTAAAATGAAAAGAAAAATTCTCATTTGACCCTCAAAATCCCAAAATTGGCATAAAAAAACCTAACATTTCCGTTACGTCCAAGGCGTGCCAATTAGTTTATGTGGACATGTGTGCAAGAAGCTTGACTCTGAGAGGTGGGCTCCATAAAATTTGCTGCCGCCGCTAGCTTGGGTTGCTCAACGACAAAGCCCCACTTACACCTTTGTTAGAAACTGTTGCTCCAGCAGCTCTCTGATCCACGCAACTCTACCCAAGGGGGCGGGGTCAAGGGCAAGGGCTCTCTATCCAATATATTTTTCATATAATGAAGTTCCCATGAGGCTCCACATTGCCCTTGTAATCTCGCACCCCTCTTTGTTGGTGCTCCCTTTGCAAACTTCATTGCTTGCCATACTAACATTTGGCATTTGGGCTCAAGCATAATATCACAAACAAGAGGCTCCATGACACAAGACTTGAAACAAATGAAGAACTCATCTTGCTTTGAAGGAAATAGCCTTCATTGTGATGTTCCTCCCACTATCCACTCTTTTATTGTGCATGAGGACGCTCAAAAGGCATTCTGTTAAGTTTGTGGTAGAAGGAACGTTTTATGACTATCCAAAGCAAAGATCATCCTATTCTCAAGGTCTCCAAAAATAGGGGCCACCATGATGAGAATAATGCAGTTGGCAAGTTCATTTAGTAGGTGTGATAATCATTATTAAGTGAGAAAATATTAAATGGGAGATGGGAGGTGACATAAAAAAGTCTTTGGGGTGCCATAGACGCTAACATAGAAAAAGCCTTATTAGATCCTTGTTAAAAGTGTTAGAAGCTCAAGGCTTTTAGAAGGAAAACCCTTGCATTTTGGGTCCCAAAAATCTTGCAATCATCTCACACCTCTATCGCCTAAGCTAAAGAAAGGCAAGCAATGCTATGAAGCAGTGGCCTCGAACCCCAATTTGAGCTCAAGGCTTTTACCATAAGATTCTGAACCCTCTGCAACCACAGCAGCAAAGATGAGTGACAAACCGATGCCACCCCAAAGTTTAAGCAAGAATGGGGCAGTGTGAACATCCTCACTGAGAGCAACAAGGTGGTGGGCACTCTAGAACAAGAAATCATGGCGGAATAACATCTAATATGAAACACATAACCATTCATGTATTGAAATCCGCACCACTTAGTCAAGCTCCATGACGTGAGTTACATTATGTCGGGGCCCAATTACTCCACACCTCTACCACAAAGGCCCTGCTTGCTAGCTCCAACTCCTTGCCACCCCCTCATTGCTGCAATGTAACCAAAACAAACCAAAGAGAAAAGAAAAGAAAAGAAAAAGACGACCACATGTAACCCACCTAGGCCAAGATCCACCCATCGACCCCTACTCTCTCTCCCCCTCCCTCTCAGTAATGCATGAAGCTGCAAGCAAAATATCACGCGGTGCAAGGAGGTTGGCATCATGGACATCTCCACAAGCATAACCTGTGAAGCATTTTGGAGGCTTCGGACATGCACCCATCTTCAAATAGGTGAGAGAATTACTAGTTGCATCCTCCCCTTTCGTTGGTTAGACAGTGGCACTTTTTGTAATACACCAGTTGTGTGATAGGCCGCTAGTAGCCATGTACAAGCCAGTTGCTCCATAGTCTTGAATGGTCTGATAGAAACTTTGTGGAAATTGATTTGAGAGCATTATGTTGTTAATGACCTGACAATCCACATCACGTCATGGGAGCATCTTCGGCCGAAGGCAATCACTTTAGCTAAAAGAGGGAAGATTAAAAAAGTCATCCTCTGCCTCATAAGAGCTCTCATAAGAGCTCTACACCCACGTAACAAACCACCACCAAATCTAAACACCAATGGAGGCCGACTTGGTTTTCGTCCTGATCATTAATGCACTGGTATTTGGTAGCCTTTCTTCAATCTAATCAATGTCTTGTTACGGTGGAAACTTGAGTTCGCGGATGCTAGGTTTGTGACCTTGTCACATAATTATATAAGTGGTCCTACCTGGTTTCACGATCCTGCTACTCTTAATAACACTTGGGTTAAGGTTGAGTCCTCCACTTGAGCTTGTTTTGCCACCCCTTTGGAGGTCATTCAACAAGATGAGTGCTTGGAGATAAATACTCTAAGGGAAGTGCATTTATGGCTTAACCTCGCACTTATGCAACTAGCCATTGAGGACCTTGGAATTGAACCGAGTCTTCATTTGATGATGATGGAACTAGAACACTTTGTGGAAGAAAAGAGAAAAGAGAAAAACATTGTTACTCATGCTAAGAAATCTCAAGGGCTGTCAAAAGCGAATGCACCTATAGCCAATTCACGAATGGCATCTAGCATGACATCCCTGGAATTTTTGACAAAGACATCAACTGCTCCACAAAAGGAAAAAAAAGTCCAAGAGCCACCCAACACAAGCATGAATAGAGCTCCAAATGAAATCCTAGCTAGTGGCCCATATATTCCTCTAGCTAGTGAAACTATGGCCATGACCACATCTTTGGAAAACTATTGCAATGTTGCCACATCTTGGAACTCTAATCACACGAGTGAGATTATTCCAAAAGCTGCTACTTCATGTGTGGAAGCACCTGTGGTTTCAGCTGTACAGTAGCTCTAGAACCAAAAAGAAAATGCATTGAGTTGGCTAGTCCATATGGGAAAGTGCTATTTAGTGCTTTGATTGATGGGGAAGCTATACACGACTTGATCTCTTTTGCTACTTGGTGCCAACTAAGAAAACCCAAGCTTGAACCAAGTGAAGCTAAAGTGAGGGGTAGCCAGAAGAAAAATACAAAAGTGCTTGGTTTGTTAAAAATTGTCACCTATTGTAATAATGAGAACCTTGTTGGTGACTTCCTAGTCTTGCCTAAAGGTAACTTCAAAGGGCCAATCACCCTTGGTGGTTACAATTGGTTGAAAAGTGCAAAAGGTAAAAGTGACTCTATAAAAGAGATTGAACATATAGTAAAACATCCTAACTACAAAACTCTGGTCTTTATGCAACCTACAGTGAAGTTGCTAGCTCTCAAGGATAATCACAAGGAGGGAGCTTTGTCATCAAATGAATTTGAAGCTAGTTGCTCAAACCCCTCTACACCATTGTCAATGTAAGATTCTCCAACCTCAACTTCTCCATCGGCTACTCCAAACAAGAAGAATCAAAGAGATCATAAACAAAAAACCAAAATGTGTTGTAGAGTCCACATATGAATCTACTAGGGAGCAGATTTCCCAAGAAGTTCCAATAGTTTGTCCAAACATTAACTCCTCTCCACCAAAACCAAAGCTTACAAGAAGTAGGGGAAACAATAACAGCAAATGGAGGAGGTCAAAGGCTACAAAAAAACTACTCCTCGGTGGATCCAAAAGGAGCTTCTACAAGCACAAGGTTTTTATAGAGGAAATTCTTGGATTTGGGTCCTTAAGCAAAAGAAAACTACCATCTTACCCCAGCCCAAGTATATCAAGGTTTCTTCAACAATGACCATAACCAATGTGCCTCAATGTCCAAATTACACTTGGAAGAGGTAACCTACTGGAATAGAGATTGTGACAACTCCACCACCAGTAGCAATTGCTTCACTGAAAGTAGAAGAGGGCAAGGCACTTATGGATGTAACTACAACATCCCCACCTCTCCAAACTTGGCTACCTAAAAAGATTTTGAGGATACAACATAGCTCAGGAAGGGGGGAGTCAAACCATCCTTCAATATCAAAAATCCATAGACCTCCTTGCCAAGAAGCTTCTTCACCCAATCAAAGCATCAACTCATGCTACTGAACTCCAACTCTGCATCGCAACACCCCCTCAAGAGGAAATAGACATGCCAATACATGATGAAGAGTACCTAAGCCAAATTCACTCTTATGAAAACACATTGCCACCTCTTCAGTTGGATGTACGAACTTCTTAAGCACTCACATGTGTACCATCACCTAGGCCGTCTCCACATAGCATTTGGAAAGGATGGTTACATCAAGCTTACACCAAAGGAAAAATTTGAGATGGTGACCCAAGGAGATAGTCTCATCTTCCTTCAAACCCTCTAAGATACCGTAGTCCAAGACATTTCACCATGTTCACATTGAGAGGGGGCTTGTTGAAAAATTTAATACCATAAAAACTAGTATTGACCCAACATGTATAGCATTAATACTTATCAAGAGGGGGCTTGTTGAAAAATTTAATACCATAAAAACTAGTATCGACCCAACATGTATAGCATTAATACTTTGTACATACCTTAAACATTATTTATTTCTTTCATAATCATAAAAATACAATAAAAAGAAAAAAAAGAAAAAAAGAAAGAAAGAAAGAAAGAAAGAGAAGAGAGCACTAATCAAATAGCAGGCACATACTTCATAGTCTTGGCTAATCGTGTGTGCGAAGCTTTTCTTGAGGAATTTTACAGGTTTATCATAATGCAACAACAAAGTCTTCTACAATAGCAAACACCTACATAAAAATCTTCATTCTCGACACGTAGCTACAATGTCTTTCACCAAGATCAAGAGCAAAAAGATAAGCAATAACTTCACGAGCTTCAAATTAAACAGGTGTATTCAAAACTGGCTCTTCGTACATCTCTCTTTTACAATTCTATACTTCAATTGTTCCCTTGAAGAGCATAATTGCATTTCACTTGACTGGTTTGCATTTCTCTTAGTAGCTTCAAGATGAATACTAACGCTAGCATCTTTGCTTTTAAATGGTCCTAGTCTTGCGATTCTATATCTAAAGATAAAGTATGCCAAAGGAATATGCCAAGTACTCCATTTTATATTTATTCAATCATATTTAGGTATATTCTAGCTCTCTAGGTAATGTGTAAGTGAAAAGGATGGTTGTTACATTATTAAAAAAACAAAATATTAAAAAACAAAAACAAAACAAAACAAGACAAGACAAAAAACATGACCAAGAAGATAGCCATCACCATGTGGAATCCTGGTAGGTCCTTGGAAAACTAGCAATGGTATTATAAGACCGATGCCTTGATTTCTCGTAGGGTGGAAACTTACATCTTTGCTTCACTAATAAACCGTCGTCGTCAGAGGCTCTTAGCGGTCCTTAATATCCTTGGCGAGAGTCATTGGGCCATTTCTTTGGTCTCCACGGGATGGTAGTTTATCACTCTTCATTTCACAAAAGAAGCAGAAAAAAAAACACTTTTGTTATGTAAGTAATCGTCTAATCGCATACAGTTTTACTTGCAGAGATAACATATAGTTTTAGATGGTTTATATGTACAACATTGGGTTTAAAACTGTGGTATAACCATAGGCATATTTTTTGAACTCAATTCATACTTGTACCTATTTGTAAGCTAGATCCATATTAATCTTCATCTTTGTAGCATCTTTGGGAAGCTTAACCAATCGTATCCCTGATTTCATAATTGCTTGTTCAACTATTTCCTTGTTAGCTTCTTCTTGTTGCTCAAAGAATATCTTACTTGTTATTACTGTTGCCATGCAGATCATCCCAAGCCTTGCATTGCATTCTTCCTTGGACCGCAAATCTTCTTCGACCACATCTTCCGAGGTCAGAATGTGCATCAGGAAGGGGGTATGTTAAGTGCTATCGAAGACTTCTACGACACCGCAGTCGGCCACCACATATTTTGACATTCATTGGCCTAAGCACTAGAGAATTTATGTCTCTTGTAATGGATTATTTTACATGTGCGATCGTTGCTTGTATATGAAAAGCGCGCCATGAAATAATAAGGTTAGAGTTACTAGCTACGACAACGTGTTTGCACTAGTGTAGGTAGCCTTGAATGCACTAGAACCTCATTTTTAACATCGGCCAACCAAGTGTGAACATTATGATCCAAGTATAAAAGTCAAATTGTCACTCTAAATCCTCATTCTTGTATGCACTCTTGTATACCCTCAAGTGAAGATAGTGCTCTAATCTTCTCTCAAACCTTGCCTATCTCTTGCTTTCAATGCTTGTGTGAGCGTGTGTGTGAGGGAGGGAGTGAGAGAGAGCAATGGCTACACTTGGCATGGTGGTGGTAGCTTTGTTGAGCTACTTCGGCGTGCTTCCATTGACGTAACTACCACGAGGAGTCCCCAATTCAAGCAAACATGATAGAGATAAGTGAGAGTTGCCTCACTAATGCATTGCATGTTTCCCATAGCATATTGGATTCGGGTTGGAGTTTAGGCTCGGGTTGGAGTTTAGGCTCCCCGAAGTATGAGAGAATAGTCCCATTGAGTGGCCAAAAGGCCTGACATCACTCTATCTCGAGGGTCCCAATGGATCCAGCAATCTCCCTAACGGAGATCCAAACGCACGAGAGCCCATCTACCACACTACCTACAAGACTATATATAGACATAGTTATCATAAGCTAAGGCATCCAATGCTCATGAGTATCCACCCCCTCTACACTTCATACATCCTCCGAAAAAACGCCGTATAGAAAAAATGAGATTACGTGCCAATGTATTTTAAAAGAATGTATACAAACAAGACAATATAATAATATATATGTATATTCTCGAAAACCATGTCTGCATACCTTTTTTTAAAAACTACCCTCCACACGTGCTTTGAGGTTTTTTAAAATTAAGAGAGGCAAGCCAACCCATTGGGGTATGTACATATGTATCACAAAAATGTTGGTGCTAGCCCAATATGAAAATTGTGGAAGAGAGGTATCACAACCCAGGCAGCTTGTATAAGAGTAAATAATGGCAAAAACAGCCTTACAGAATTGTCCGAACAGATGATGGTGGTGAAGTGTGGAGAGAGGCTGGCCAGAAAAACGATGTAGCAAGGATGTACAACTGCACGTGAAGATGGAGCAGTTGAAACAGTCTGGAAATTAGCCCCTTCGTGGGTGGTCCATCTGCCCAAACACCCCTCACCAATCTTGAATGCCAAGTGGTGAGCATGGCTTGCACCAAATAAATTTCCAAGCAAGGAGGAGAAATACAATACAATGGGCACCTAATCCTTTCACATGGCTCATATCCCCCAAATGCAGACCTGATTGCACACTAGTTGAATCTATTGTGGGAGAGTGCTTTGGAACATTGCAGACAGCTCTCTAGATGTGTTACACTCAAAGGAGGCGGCCTTCATTACCAGCGGAAAGACTTGATTTTTGCATGTGGCCCTGCAAAGTGTACCTCTGGCCCCAAAAGATGCATTACTGGTGGAAAGATCCACGCATAATCAGGCAAATAATACAGGCTTAGTTTCAAGCAAGGTGAAGCCTGGAGTCCACAGCCCCTAAAATATTAAGCATACACTTATGCTCACATGTTGTCTAGAGAACACTTTGACCAGGTAAAATTGCTCTCTGTATTTTAGCTCTTCTAACCTTTGTCATAGACAAGGAGCCATTGTTGCTGACCACCCTTAGGACGGCAACCATGCGAGTTTTCACCAAATTTCTTTGGCAAAAGGTGAAAAGATAATATTTAAAACACCAACATTACCTAACCAAAGGCCAACATGAGGAAATCAAGCAACAGCTTGAATCAAGCTTTTCTGCCACTCCACACACCCCATCCACTTACTCTCCTATCCACTTGTCATAACACCATACATCAAATAACAATCTCTGAAAGAATCACAACGGGAGCACACAATGTACACTACAAAGATGTAACACACATCTGAGCTTTTTCATGTGCAAATCATTCAATCGAGTTCTACTAGTGTTCTTGTATTTAGACCTACCTTTTTCATAAAACGCAAACAGGAGTTCAGCATTCAAAAAACTGCTGTCTACACCACCCTGCTTTCTAAGGGCCTTATGACATCATCCACCGCCCATGGGCAGGGGCTTGGACAGGGAAGATCCCCTGGTCAGGTACAATGGGCAGCCATGCTCCACCCCTTTCACAGGCAGAAATCTAAATCCATAAAGCCCCAAAGCTTCTTACCAAAACCGTTTTTTTGCTCAAGACAAGTTCTATTTGAAGTAGATTTAAAACCTGGCTATTTTTTAAATCTACATACATCCTGAAAAATCTCTGAAAGACTTAAAACCTTTATCTCACTTGGGAACCATAAACAAACTACTCCAAACTCTGGGAAAAAGCATTAAAAGTCTGTAGAAAATAGAAAATGCAGACTAGAATTCCAATAAAATTCCGTGCTATTACTAGCAATATGTTGCCCTCTTGTGTGGTGATCACTACCACCACCAGATGAACTGCCAAGGTCCTTGCAGCACAGACACTACATGCAAATCTGGCCATAAATCAGAACTTGCGGCCACCACCACGCCCACGATTGCCTCTTCCATGACCACCGCGACCACCACCAAACCTGCCTCCTCTCCCTCTATTATCATGCTGACCTCTGTAGCCACCTTGGCCCTTGTGCTTGTTATTTACCCTTCCATCACCCAAACGTGCTTTGAAATCTTCCGGGAGTGGCAATATATTGTCAACACACTTCCTGTAGCTGAAATCATCCATTGAGCCATCCTTTCGGATGATGTAGTAGCAGCGGCTGTAAAAATCGGGGTTGATCCGTACTTGAAAAGAATCAACTCCTGCACCTAATTTCTTCGGTGGATCCTGATGGCCCTTGTTAATCAACTCTTCCAGCATTAAATGTTCATACTGAAAACCAGACAAGTAAGAAATAATAAGGCAATTGGTGAGGTATGAGAAGGCAGTAACCAGATCATGAACTTGTAAATTTGTTTGATCATGCTACTTTAAATCAACAGATACAGGGATATCAAAGCAACCTGTTCAACAAAGGAGAAAAAGCAAGCATTTTGCTACAGAGTTGCAAAACAAGGCATTCCAGAGCACCCCTCAAGAGGCAAGTTGTTCAGGGAAGACTGTTCACAGCAGCAAGGTTGACTACTACTCAACTAGGGTACCAAGGCTAGAATACATAAGGAGATATCCTAAGGTCAAGGATTCAGATCTGCAATGTACTCATTTAACTTCTGAAAGGTGGGGACCCTTCAGTGGGGGGTTACTAGGACCCAATCGGGTGTCTAGTGTCTCTCTCTATCCTCTCTCCTCTTAGTGTTTGCACTATGGTAATTGAAAAATCAATTCAATACTATAGCATGTATTTATCTATGCATGTATGCATATGTATTCATGTATGTGTGTATGTCAATATTGATAGAATGCACAATGAAGATGGAAAGTGGAAACACAGGAGAGAGAGAGAGAGAGATGAAGAGGAAACACAGGTATAGACCTGCTCTCAATATCATCAACCAAGAATACATGTCCCAAGCAAGAGAGGAGAAGGCCTAGTATGTGAGGGACTGCAACAAATAATGCTAAGCAATGAATATGAGCGAGGGTAGACCCAGCTATATATATGCCCATGCAGAGGCACCCAACTAGGTCTACACAACTAGGATAAATCCTCCACGACTAGGATAAATATCCAAGACTCCAATAAAATGGGGATAAAATATGGGAAAAATATGTGAGGGGTGACCAGCCCCTCAAGCTAACATGGTCAGCCCTAAATAAAGGCTAAACTGTCCAACAGAAAAAACAGCACTCCACCGCCGACAGAAGGCAAGGAACATGAAGAAACCGGGTAACTATGTAGGCCAGGAACAAAACGCAAGTATAGGTGCTCCAAAATCAGTAAAAAACGCTAATTGAAATCAGAAATTCAGTGTCCTCAAGTACCAAACTACCACCAAAGCCCCAGTCCACACAAAACCCCCTCTGCATGTGATATGTGTCTACTAGAGAAGAAAACGCAGCCAACCAGAGGGCTGCAAACCTGAAAATTCAGGCCAACCAAGTTCCACACCTCATATAAGGAAAAACGCTGAAGAGAAGGTACCTTTGGGTCCAACAGAAGAAGCCCAAGTGAAGGTAGAGCTACCAGCAAGATCAGTCCAAAAAAACGCAACAACCAGAGGACTGCAAATCTGAAAACGCGGAGGTGAAACAGGGCAGTGGATAGGGAAGATTCTCGAAACGCAAAAGTGTTATGTACCACCAAGCCTCAGATCAGCCAATCAGCATCAAAATACAACCTGTAGGAGAAAAAATGCAGCACATATGCTGCTGTTGTCCTGTGCAGAACAGGCCGACAACACTACAAGGATAGATGCTGAAGAATACTGACAACAAAACTGCCGCAAAACACTTGTAGAAAAAAAGCGCAGCATAACAGATGCTACTACCCTGAAATAGAGCAGCCGACAAGTGTGTAGAGGGGGTCTCAGGGGTCAAACCGGCGATGGAAGACCACGGGCTGCAGTGGAGAAGAGCCAGGAAGTGACCAGCCGACCAGTAGCAAATCTGAGAAGAAAAACGCAGAGAAGAAGAGGGAGCATCCAACAGTGCATGTCACCAACACTCTGATGCCACGATAGAATGCACAGCGGAAGATGGAAACTGGAAACACGAGAGAGAGAGAGAGAGAGAGAGAGAGAGAGAGAGAGGAAACACAAGTATAGACTTGCTCTCAATATCATCAACCAAGAATATATATATGCCCATGTAGAGGCAGTCGACTAGGTCTACACAACTAGGATAAATCCTCCATGACTAAGATAAATATCCAAGACTCCATAAAATGGGAATAAAATATGGAAAAAATATGTGAGAAGTAACCAGCCCCTCAAGGTAACATGGTCAACCCTAAAGGCTAAAAATAGGACACCACACAAAAAGTCAACAGCAAGGGGATGATGTCTAGCAAGTATATGTATGTGTATGCATGCTTGCTTGTATGTGTGTGTCAGTAGATATATCGTATGTGTATGTGTATCATGTATGTGCCTGTATTCATGTATGTGTGTATATCAGTATATGTATGTGTATGCATGCTTGCTTGTATGTGTGTATATCTATGCATGTATGTATGCATATGTATTCATGCATGTGTGTATGTCAGTATATGTGTGTGTATGCTAGCTTGCTTGTAAGTTGAGCCAGCATACATATGTATGTATATATGCATACTTGCTTCTAAAATTGAGTTAATCTCCATAAAATTATCTATCGGCCTACAGAAACTTGTGCTCTGAGGCGAGATTTATCCTTTCCCTTCTTGTGCAAAGAACAGAAAGGCAGACAGGCTACCTTGTTGACATTGAAGTTGATGGGCCAGTTTCGAAGCAGGTCATAGAAAAAATTGAACATATCCACGGAGGAGGTGAAGACCTTAGGGCCAAGCTTGGCTTCAGTAGCGTTTGTGGCTTGGTCTTTACTTTCCCCATCGCCAAGGCCAGGGCCTTCTTCTTGTTCTTTCTCTCCTTCTGTTTTCCCTGCTTCTTCTGCGACGCTTTCCTCAGGTTTTCCTGCTTCTGCTGCATCTGGAGTTAGGGTATCTTCTTCTGCAACTTCAGCGCGCAGCTTCTTTGCTGCATTCTCTCTGCCTTCAGCAAGGACACCCTCTTCTCCTTCATCCATGGGCCTCTTTCGCCCCTCTGCCTGAGAATCCACCATAGACTCCAGCTCCATGTCCGCCAGCGATACGAGGAGACCTCTGCCTTTAAACCCTTAGGTCTTAAAATCTACATATACAATTACTTTCATCATGACCCCAACAATTAAATTTAACAAATGACACTAGTTAATTCATAATTATTGATTCTATCAGTGTTCGGTACATAATGCAAATATATCATCTAAACTACTATCTTGGGTATTAATTTATGGCTGCAATTAATGCCCGCTCACTATAGCCGTAGGTAGAAGGTGCACCATTGCAAATATATCACCTAAACTACTATCTTGGGTACTCGGAGAGAGCATCCACCAACCTATTTTCTCAAAACAAAATGCCACCACGAATAGCAAGGAACTTTGATTGGCCACGAATCCCCACACAAGTGTGCAGTGAACTCCAAGAATAAATGATGAGTTGCTGGACACACCGCGCCCATAATCTCCAACAGTGGACAGAACACATCACATCCCAAAAGCCTCGAACAATGAAATCGGAACAGATCCAATTCATAATCTCTACTACACAAAAGATAACCATGTCCTGCTAGATGTCTAATGCTTGGAACTCCGAATCATGGTTCCCATGCACTAGTAAGTGGAGTTGTAATAAGCCCCCTCTTCCACCCACAAGCCTCATCTGGCTGGAAGCAAATGGGGGGGAACTACATGTGTAATTGAGAAGTACACCAAGGTCCTCCTGAGCTGGAAGCGCCCTGGGAGCCCTAGAAGTGATACTAGAATCTGTATCATTGTCATGTGTTGTGTCTTTGCCCTTTCTCTGAGATGAAGCCGTGCCCTTGGTCTTGTCCTTCTTCTTGGACAACACATGTCATCTTTTCCCACCAGAAGAGAAGCAACGACTCCAAACTTTCTTTTGAACTGGGGAAAGTGCCTGGTCAGAACTGCGAGACTAACACCTTCAACTTACCCTATGAAACGAGAATGGACTCTTCCTCCAAAAGTAGGGAGCTAAGATCATCAAATCCAACTGAGTGGATGTGACCTAGCACCACTTACCCTGTGAAACGAGAACGGACTCTTCCTCCAAAAGTAGGGAGCTAAGATCATCAAATCCAACTGAGTGGATGTGACCTAGCACCACAACGATCGAGAAATCGCATCATAGTCCAGGGAAAGCTTGGTGAGGATAAGTGTAGCTAGCTAAGCAAAGGACAAAGCAGCACACCCATAACCAGTAACTGGTCATGGATAACCTTGGTCTTCATGAGAAATGACTGCATGGAACTGTCTTCAGGGAATAACAAACCGTAGAGCTGCCCTTGCAAACAAGGTAACTGGCCTCATCACGAATCTTGAGCAAAGAGATCCTCCAATTTAGACCATACCTGATGAGTATTGGTGAGAGTTTGCACTGCTGGTGAGACCTCCTCTGTGATGGTCTGCACAAGCACAGAATGCACCTTTGAGTCCCGATTCTCCCAGTCTTGTAATTCCGCAACAAATTCATCCTCTTGATCCTGAGTCCACCTCCTAGAGTTTTGAGGAAGCTCGGGCTTCCTTTCAGTGCCCTGAACTATATCCCACAAACCCTTGTGGATAAACCAGATCCACATGTGAAGCTTCCAATGGGCATAGTTGGGTCCTTTCAACTTGTCATCCTTGTTCGTACAAGGGGGAGCCATATCCACAACAACAAGAAACACAGATCTCAGCTCTCAAAGACTTCTCTCAAGTGCTTTCCAACAAAGTGAGGCTTCAAAACCAATCAGTCCCCTCTCAAACCTGAGAGAGAAGGAGGTTGGATAGTAGCAAAAGATTCCAAGAAACCACCAGGAACCTCCTACCGAAAGGGTAGGGACTTGTGGAGGAAGAAGGAAATGTACAGCCACTTGTCTGACAACTCCACATGCAAGAGAACTCACCAACAACTGATACCGGAGCAGAATTTGCAACCAAAACTCCAATGCTTGCCTTTGTAGAAGAAAACACAGCCAAGAACCTGGCCAGCTTGCCTCTGTAGGAGAAAACGTAGCCACCAAACTGGCTAATAGGAAGAAGAGGGTTGGCTGGACCAGAAAATGGAGCAGATTGGGGAAACGCAGCCACTGTTTGGGACTGATCTGCAGCCAGGAGGAGCTTGGGCAACAAATGCAAGGCAATGATGAGAAGATGGGCAGATTTGCAGTAGATGGAGCAGCCTAAACCTAAGCGAGTGATACCATGTTGGAGAATGCACAAGCGGAAGCATAAACAAGACGAGAGAGAGTAGAGAGAGCTTGTGGACAAGATCACCTTTTATATTAGCTTGAAGCTTTACAATGGCATTTGGCTAGCAAGGAAATATTGAACTTGTGCAAGGGATTGGATGAGATAGTGAAAATGGGAGGCCTCCTTTATATAGTGCATGAGTGAATTGGCCGACTGCCTCTAGGGACAGTTCGACTGTCCCCCACGACCTATAAATGTTGGAGAAAATACATAAAATTTCCAATAAATTGTACAACCCAATTACATTGAGATGCATAAATTCTAACAGTACATGCATCCACCTAAAGTAAACAGGGGAAAGAGAGAAAAAGAACACTAGTGCGGTGGGGAGAGAGAGAGAGAGAGAGAGAGAGAGAGAGAGAGAGAGAGAGAGAGAGAGAGAGAGAGAGAGAGAGGACACTGGGAGCAGGGAGCGATGGAGAGAATAGCTCTTAAGGGGGAAGATGATGGTCGTGCATGTGAAATGGCCACACATCAAAATATCCACCCACTCAACATGATCATTCCAAAAATAGCCACCAACTCATCATTCCAAAAATAGCCACCAACTCAAACACCTTAATTTAAAGGTTATACCCTTAATTCTCATGTAGTTGCTAACATCCCTTCTACATTTTTAATTAATACAATTGAAGAAAATGTTTAGAAAACATACTTTCTCCTTTTTCTTCTCTTAATTAATTGAATCCTTAGTCTCGAATCAAAGAAGGGATTATTAAGATTGAAAATCACAAGCTCTAACATAAGAGCTACACACAAAAGCATGGAGCTTTGTGAGCTAACATCATAACCATGCTTCTTGAATTTTTAGTTAAACAAGGAAAAGTTAACTTATGATGAAATCAATTGAAAATAATAGAAGTTCTTTAAAAATCATATGGATTCAAAATTTTCAATGTAGAGTAGAATGAGATTCACAATATGTGAGGGAAGAATCCTCGATCATGAGTGACAAGGTAAATCTTTGCTTATGTGCCTAATCCACTCACGATGTTAGTTTGGGAGGCTTGGAAATAATCACCTAAGGTCCCCTTTAAACATTGCAAATTTGGCTTTGTACACCCTCACTTTAAAAACCAATCACCCTCCCTTTATCTTGGACCATTGAACCAACAAATTATACACCCTCCCTTTTCCTTGGACCATTGAACCAACAATTTTGTACACCCTCCCTTTGCCTTGGACCATTGAACTAACAATTTTTGTAGACCTTAAAAAACACATCCATTGCAGAGGGGAAATGTTTTTTTTTTGGGGGGGGGGAGGGAGGGGCGGGGGGGGGGGGGGGGCTTTTAAAATATCCTCTCTACGTTGAAAATGTAACTGCAAAGATCACTTTATCAAGTGACTTTTGGGACCATTTTTACTATGGTCAAAAGGTGTCAACTCCAACTTGTGTTCATCATCCCTTCATTATATATCCATCAATCATACAAATTTTCATAGGATAATTGGATGTGAAACTCAATCAATGAGGAGTTCATCAACTCATTGGATAGCCTTTATAAGGTATCTACAAATCAGCTTATATCTCAAGAATCATAAATGATTTGGCTATGATGTCTTCTAGAAAATCATAGAGAGAGAAAATAGATCCGACTAAATATCACCAAGTACAATGTTAGGGTTATTGAGAGAGTCATCAAGTCCCACTAAAGAAGTTGGCTATGATGTCTTTTAGAAAGTCATAGAGAAGAGGGTGGTTGAAAGATAAGGGGCATCACTTTTTGACAGTTTGGTGCCCTGAAGGTAGCCTGAAAATAGGCATCTCCACATTTTAAAGGTCCAATCTCTTGTAGTTATGTTTGAAATTTAGTGGCATGGTGTTTGGGGCACATTATACATATAGTGGGTATTCAAATGGCACCCCCTGATTGGTGTTTGGGGCACATTATACATATAGTGGGTATTCGAAAATACAATTTATTTTAGGGATTGTTTCATTGCACGGAAGTTTCGATATTTGCATTGTCTAACTTTCTTTACTACAATATATGTTACACATAAAATTCTTAGTACTTCTGACACATAAAATTCTTAGTACTTCTACATCCAAAGTTCAATGATCATCCCAATTAGTACATGAAAAGAACACATTGCATAGAGCTTAACTTTATTTATTGGGAATTTTTAAAGGTGTTTAAATATTTTTTGTAATTATTTTTTCTTTACTTTATATTGTAAAGTAACATGTGATTTTCTATTCAAGATGTTGGCAAATTTGAAGCTCATCATTGAAGATCCAATAGTGAGAAGTTAGGCAAATATGTCTAGAATGTGGACGTATGGTCAATTTATAATTTTAATAGTGGAATTTCTTTCGCTGTTCTATAGAAAATTCACTCGATTTATTAGAGGGCCTCCAAAAGTTTAATAATTTAATCATATAAATTTAGTATGACCCTCATTGTACTCCAATTTCTTGTGGATCAAAGTAGTTGTCATTATGAATTTAACAAAAAACAATTGGAGTGAATTTGAGTAAGGGAAGCCCATTTTCGAGCCATCTTAATCAAAATTTCCCTGTTTGTCCCATGAAAGTCTAAAACAAAGGATGCCTATTAGGCTTGGTGTTTCACTAAAACTAGAGAGTATGCCATTTGTCAAGAAATTGAGCTATGGTAACACAGTCTTAATCCTACATATACATGCTACATCATCATCAGAGAAGCGGTGTGTCCGGGACCAAGTTGCTAAGATGACGCAGGAAGCACAAGGCGAGGTCTGGAATGCTCAAAAAGCTCTCCCTGCCAAGGATGGTGGTAATAAATAGTCTAGAGGCCATTCGATCACAAAAAGGAATAAATTTAAAAAAACTAGAAAGTATTCACGATATAGCTCAAAGCCAAAAAGTGCCAGACATATTAAGATCAAGTAGTATATGTGCATTCCAAACCGAGAAAGTGCTGGCTACATCAGGATCAAGTAGCATAGGTGTAGTACATGGCTTGAAAGTGCCAAAAGCACTAGACTCAGGTTGCAAATATGGCAAAACTTTAGAGGACACAACAAATAATATTGTTAAAGTTTAGAAGAAAGAAGGAAAGAAAACTATTGAAGTTTAGAAGAATGAAGGAAAGAACAGAGTTGAAGTGTTAAAGTTCAAAAGAAAGAAGCAGAGAACACTGTGGAAGTTCAAGAGGAAGGAGGAAACCAAAAAGTTAACTCTGTTAAAGAGAGTGAAATCTTGGACAAGTGCTTGGCCAAGACAGAGGTAGATATTTTTCCTCGAAAATTTGGAAGCAAGGGATAGACAACTGAAGAATCATTTGAATATGACCTATAGGAGGGCTTATAGAAGCTGAAGCTCAACATTACATTGGATCAATTCCTCTGTTTATGCCTAATTTTTGAAACCAGCTATTGAGAAGGATAGTGCCAATGGAGAAATTAGTGGAAGTTCAAGCCAATAGAAATTAGGTACATATAGTACAATGTGGATCAGTCGAACCATTTCTGGACTATGATGAAGCAATCTTGGAGGGCATAGTAACATGTGTCTGGCATCCCTATAGACGGGGGATCTTGAGTCAATGTTAGAAGAAATGACACACAAATTAGGCATCATGGAGATGTAGCCATTGCCCTTTGCCATTAAGATGGTAGATTAGTGGTGGAGAGTTAGGCTTGCACGCATCATCCACTTGTAACCAAATAATCAATATGGTTAAATGTAAAGGTCGAGGTGCAAGAAGATGATTTGTCTAGAATTAACTTGGGAGATTATCATAATCCTCATATGGTCTGAGTAAGTGCCAAACACATAGAAGAATGGAGGCTAAAATTGCAGGAATGTTTTCTAGATATAAATATGTAATTTCTTGGAGCTAAACAGATATGAAGGGTGTTGATCCTAGTTTTTATCAACATAACATCAATCTTAAGGAAGATGTAGTTCCCATCCAGTAGTAGCAAAGGTACCGGATGAATCCAAATTATGCCTGCCAAGTTGTTACCATGACTTATGGTTATTTTTGTCAAAGACAATCCCAATTTTATAAGGAATTCTAATTATGGATCCTTGGGCTAGTTGGAAGAAATATCAAAGCCACTCATGTGTGAGAAGTCGAGCCACTCAGACATCGGGGTTTGGGGGGAGGGGAGATTGCACCATGTATGGCTTACAGCAATAGTTGCATTTGTCTTTTTTCTTAGGCTTATCACCCCCCTTCTTAGCATCCTTTTTTAAGGGAAAAGAAAAACAACCTCAATGGCTAAGAAAAAACAACCCCCTTTCCTTTTTTTAGGATTATCACCCCCCTCCTTGGCATTCTTTTTTTTCGAGGAAAAGATTTCTTTTTTCACCCCCCTTCTTGTCATCCTTTTTCTTTTGGGGAAAAGATCCTTTTATTAGCTACCAAGAAAAAAACATCCTTAATAGCTAAGTACAAGCTCATCTCCTCACATGGGGAGCGAGAGTCAAGAAACATAATGAGGGGGAGGGATGCTCTTCTCCTCTAGCTGCTACTGGCCATTTTAGGAGGAGAAGGCTATCTCATACAATGGGGGGAGTGGGAAACAACCACATATATGTTCTATAGTGCCAAGCCGGCTCACCACCACTATCATCAGTGAGAAAGGGACCAAGCCGCTAAATTCTCCCCCCAGATCCTTAGGAAGGCTTCTTGACGTTTTCACATGCGGTTTGAACTGCCCTAAAGCTTCCCCCATTGCCCACGGAGGGTATGAATGATATCAAGCTAGGCATCCTCGGTACGAGCCAAGTATGCACGTGCTGCATCCCTCGGTTGCATGTGCAACTCTTGAGCAATCATTGCCATTGCATGATCCATATAAGATTTAGCTTTCTTGGCCTTCAAACAATCATGTACCAATGGATCCTCACGGCGGTAGAGATTCAATTCTTCTTGTTGTGCACAGAGAAGAACCTGTACATGAGTAAGTTCAGCCCTCAAGACTATGGACTTCTCTTCCTGCATCTTCTCTTTGCCACCAGGGACGACTGTTCCACATATTCATGTTCCCAATCGTGCACCACATGAGTTTGCTCATTCTGTAAAGCATTGGAGACATGCATTTCATTGTCCCTGCCTCGTGTTAGCATTTCCAACATTCACTATATGGCTGTCCATAATGTTCTAACACAGATGAAATTGAGATTAATTGTGGTGACTATAACATACAATAGGAAATCTTGTACAAGCACCTTCCCAATGCCTGCTTCCACTGTGGGAAGCAAGGGCATGTGATCAAAGATTGCCCTTCCAAATACCCCAACTTGAATCCCTCCAGTCCCCCTGCTCAACAACTAGCTAGCAACAATAGCTAGCCCATTGGTGTGAGTAATAGTCAGCCCCCTCTGCCTTCCCCCCCTCCCCCTCCTAAGCACCCTCGTCCTCAAAGGACAAAGGAGATAAGTTCACCTTCCCCAACAGGAGGAGGACTTTTAGATAGAATAGGTCTGCTGGCCAACAGAGAGCCTTTGCAATCTCCTATGCCTTGTTGGATAGTATCTCTGCCCTGAGGACTTAGTGGACTCCCAAGAGTTTATCCAATCCACCCCCTGGATAGAACCAGAATATTAGCTGAAACCAACCAAATGGACCATGATTTGCTTATCCGTTCACAACCATTTGAGGATAGGCAACTAGGTGAGGATTAGAACAAGGCTAGCTAGGCTCTGTCTGATGTAGAAAATGGCAACCCAAATGAAATGGAAATAGTAAAGGAACTAAAAAGGGTTCATGCACTGGTGGGTTCTACCACCCCACAATCTGCTTCCAAATTTGGACCTCAAAAGGTTAACACTAAAAAAAAAGTCAAATGAAATGTACTACGTTGAATGTAAAGGGATTGACTGGCCCCTCAAAAAAAAGTCAAATGAAATGTACTACGTTGAATGTAAAGGGATTGACTGGCCCCTCAAACATCCAGTTAGTGAGACAGTGGCAAAGAAAACAAGGCAAACTTGACTTCATTGCCTTAACTGAAGTCAAAGTACTGAGTTGGAAAAAAGGTTACATACCATCTTTAAAGACCACATAGAGATCTACAAAGCCCACACTCAGGGCTCTGGTGGAGTTGCTCTGGGTATGCATATAGACCATTAGAATGAGTTGAAGGATGTATGGATTGACCTGTATGACCAGTGGGCTGCCTTTGAATCGTCTACCTTCTCTTTCATTGGCATTTATGATGGAGGAGCACAGTCTAACAGAATCAAAACATGGAGGAAATTGAGAGTTGTTCCTGAACCTATCATCGTAAAGGGAGATTTCAATATGGTAGAATCCAAAGATGATAGGTTCAGAGGCTTGGGACAAGTCATCAAAGGGGCAGAGCTGCAAGCATAGCAGATCACTGCTGACCAATTTAGGTTGTGTGACCTGGGGATTTCAGGGGATCACACTTGGCAGAATTATGCCTAGGGGGAGTTGACCAGAAAGGCAAGGTTAGATAGAGGATATGTAAGTAAGAGATTTTGCAATTCATTTGTTAGGTGTGTGTTATATGCACATTATGTGTGCATATACTAGGAGGCTAACCCACATTAGGCTTGTGAGCATGGGAACAAGCTCTAGTGGAGTATGGGTTAGGACTTACCTTAAGGGTTAAGGTTAGGGTTAGGCATCCAAGGGTCACACATGGGAAATGGAGAGTCAAGAGTCACTTGAGGGCCCTCCTATATAATAGGGGCATGGGGCACACTTAAGGGAGGCTGAGGCTATGGTCTCTTGATGTTATCTTGAGGCTACGTTATGTTATGCTCTCTTGTGTAGAGGATCATAACTACTCACCTACCATTTCACACTATAGGCTACATGCTATTGGATTGGAGTTATACCTCTTGATGGTATGGGACATCAAGGTAAAGGTATGATGTACTTCATTATAATTCATGTGTGCGGATGGATGAGTTTATGCCTCATTTATGCATGTTTATGCATAACAACTATCTAAAGAGATATTTGGGTTTTAAGAGTGGTATCAGAGCAATCTCTAGTTATTGTTGTTATTTTTTCTTTCTTATTGTAATTTTTGGTATTTTTTAAAGTAAATTTTAATATTTACTAAATAAAAATATTATTTTATTGATTTGTTTTGATGATTTTGCACGTGGATCGTCGATATGGCGGTTGGAATGCATGTTACTACGATTCAATGGATGAATCGACATTGCGGGGGAATTTCATGAGTTTAATGCTATTTTTTAATGCTATTGCGGGGGAATTCCGTGAGTTTAATGCTATTTTTTTCTATTTTTTGTAATTTAAAATAAGCATTAATAAAACTTTTTACCAAAATACCGCATATTTTATTACGAATATTTTTGGTAGAATGGATTCCTTGAATTTCTATAATTTTTAGGAATTTTTTCTTAAATTTTTAGAAGCTTTTTGAGTATTTTTATGAAAAGAATGTATTTTTATACATTTTTACGGGTTTTTCTGTGAATTTTCAAATTTCTACCGATTTTCTACTGAACTGTAGTAGGGGGCAGCATGTTGATGCATGGAGTGCTCTCCCATGTGCGCGGAATTCCTTTTTGCTCTCAAGTCTGAATTTCTCTTCTATTTTTCTCTCCCGCGTGTGAATGCCTCTTGCTAGTAGGCACATTTGATTAAGCTTAATCATAATGAAAATATAATTATGATTACAAAAGTTTAATTAGAGTTAATTAAATGCTAGTCTCCCTCTCAGTTAACAGAGAGAAGGAAGAAGTGGTGAGAGAAAGATTTGGAGAAGGAGGAGAGGAGAGAGGAGAGAATATCTCCTTCTCTCAGACTTCTCACTCTTGTGCACATGCAGCCCCCCCAAAAAATAAATTTTTAAAAAGATTTTTTAAAACCTTAGTGTTACAAAAGCTTTAGCTTTTAAAAAATATATAAAAAATAGTTTTTTTTTTCAAAATTTTGTTAAAAAAAGCTTTTCAAAGCTTGAAAAAAAAGCTAAAAAAAGGGGGAGAAAATATGAATTTTGAGAAAAACATTTCTCTGAAAATTTTTAAAATTATCTTCTTGAAACCTCTTCGCTTTCCGCATTCCCGGGAAACCTTTTGGCTTTCCGAATTCCGAAAAATCTTTTGACCTTTTGGATTCTGGAAACTTTTGACCTTTCACATTCTGATTTTTTTTTTGTCTTTTCATTTTTCCAAAACTGTTGGCTTTCCGTAAGACCGTTGTTTGGGATTCCGAAATTTTTTAGCCGTTCGTATTCTAAATGCGTTCGGGGTAAATTAAAAATTTCAAAAAATTCTTGAAAATTAGTGAAAAATTAGACAAAGGTTATTTTAAATTTTTGGAAAATGTGAGGTTGGTGTTTGGCATGTGGCGTGTCCATTCGGGTGCTCATGACCATTCAACTTCCTTTAAAAATATATTTTTTGACCCATAAAATTAGAAAATCCATTAAAATTGTAAATTTTCATTGGATTTGAGAATTGTCAGGCGGAATTGGAAATTTTGTGAATGATGGGATTCTAAAGAGAAATTAGGATTTTCTAGAAATTATTTTAAGAAATCCTAAAAATTGGTATTTTTAAAATTTGACAAATCTAATTGCTAAAAATTTTCTAAAAATATATAGGTTTAGTGGAATTCAAAATTATTATATTTTGAGACCCTATAAAATTATAAAAAAATTAGAAAAAAATCATGATAATTCTTTTTCTCTAGAATTTAATATTTTTTATTGTTATTTAATGTTGAAATATGTTTGGATTAATTCTAAACGATGTTTTCATGATTTTTTACCATTGTTTAGCCATTCTTTTTGGACATGTTCCTTAATTTCTTTTGACGGCTATAATCTGCGTTCAAAGTGTGTTTCACCTTTGACACTTTTCCATGATAATTTATTTTGCACTTATTTAAGTGTGGTATATGCTTAATTTCTTAAGTCTAAGACAAATTCTATCATGTGTCAGTTGATTGGTTTGTTTTGGTGGATCTTATTGGATGTTTTCCAAGTTTTATATGGACTCATCAGGTTTTGCCTAGATCACTTGTGTCTAGGGGTTTTTTATTGAGTGTTACACACATGTGTTTCACTTGCTTGCTTTGGAGTTTTGCTTGAACAACAACACGTTCATATACTCCCGATTGATGAGTTGGCCACTAGTTTTAATTCTTCTTTTGGTATGATTAATGTCCATTAGATGGTATGCATTGATTTTTATGATCAACTATGGTTTTCATGGATTCGAGAAGCTTCTATGCTTTTATCCATGGTTTTACAAGAATCTTTTGATCTTTTGGATAATTTTATGTGCTTTGAAGGTAGCATTTGCCTTTATTTTTTGTATGTAATTTTGGAGTATATTTCTTGTACTCTTGTACATATTCCAACTCGGATACCTAGTTGTTTATGTATCTAGGTGAGTTATTATTCTACCCCAAATTTATTGTGTTTATTGGGTAGTTATCATTAGAAAGGCACCAATAATTCAATTTCTTTTCTAATGATGTACTTGGAAAGAGTTATTCCTTGATGTGGTCTCAAGTATATAGAGATAGATTTTAATATGTGAAAGTCTGGGATAAGGCCATCTTATTCCTTTTATACAGGATTTTATTCATATTTCCTAGACGGCATACTAGGGAGTTTCAAATTGGTAAGGTATGTATGGGTGGTATCATGGTGGTATGGGACGCTAGCGATCCCTCACATATATTATCTTATGGGATAATTTGGGCTCAAGATTGTTGCTTTGCTAACATCACTTAGCATGTTGACCTCAACATTCAAAGACAATCTCATTTTCTGAATTCATTTAAAGTTATAGTGTAGGCATTCTCTAGATAAACTTCTTTTATCTATAGTCTATATTTTTTGATAGGTGTAATCTCGTCGGCATATTCATTTGTTGAAATATCTTTCTTTAGAGTTCAACGAGTTTATCTTGTTGTGTTCGGATTAAGAAAATTTGGATTCTTTCTCTGTTGGCATTTCTTTCTTTAGTTCCGTACTTTAGGTGATTTATACAGTCAACCTGATGGTTTACGGATGGACATATGTAACTCATCGAGACATTGATGACTCGCTCTGTTGATATGGGTAACTTGGGCCGCCGATAATTCCATGAGCAGATGTGGGTACATCGGGCCGCCAATGGATACCTGGTTCTTGCTGTTATAATGCCATGTTTTCCTACTTTATTCCGAATGGTTTACGACGAGGACATTCTCTGATCATCCGCAGTATGATGGGCAAACAGAGCATATGAATTAGATTGTAGAGGATATGCTTCGTGCATATGTCTTTGGAAAAGCATCAAATCGGGAAAAATATCTTCCAATGATGGAATTTGCCTATAACAGTTTTAAACATACGGCTATTGGTTTTAGACCGTTCATGCTTATGTATGGGTATCAACCCAAGGCACCTATTGATGTCAGTCTTAAGGACATCGAGCTTGATGCATCGAGGGATTTCTTGCGTGATATGCAGGAAATGCTGACCGAAGCTCAGGATTCTATCAGGAGTGCTCTAGATAGGGCACAGTTCTATGTTGATAGAGGATGCTCAACTTGGTCTTTTGAACCAAGAGCGTTAGTTTATTTAAAAATTCTTACAGATTCTCAAACTTTGTCGAAAGAAAAATGCTCAAGATTATCTCCTAGTTATTGTGGTCCATTTCGATTTATACATCAGATTGGCACGGTTGCGTATGAACTTAAACTATCTCCACATGTTAGCGTTCATCCAGTCTTTCATATCAATAGATTGAAAGGGAAACTGGGAGGTGTGAGATCCCACTGCCCCCTCTGCACACCGGATTCTAGGATGGTAGCAGCAGAAGTAGCTTCCTCTTGCGCGGGGCAGGGTTTCTCACTCGGGGCCTCGCCCTTGAATGTCCGGGCAAGAGACAATGTCCAGGCAAGAGACTAAGCTGGTGGTTATTCCGAAAACCGAAATTGGGAAAATTTTCCCTGTCCGAAAAACGGGGACGATTCTACCATTTTTTATTTTCTTAACAAATTTCTCTAACGAGGTCAAGATACTGAACTAACCTTTATCTGATTAAATCAGATATAGAAGGGAAACTATTATAGACTTAACTTGAAGGAATTAACGCTTTTTTCCTAATTGAATCAGGCACAACTGTTGATCTATTCATCAGAGAGGTCTTCAGGCTTTTTATTAACTACTCGAGTTCTAAGCGTATTCCTATTGAGATCAATTTTATTATTAAAACTCTACTGATTCCCATCCGGCCCATGGGTTAGCCACCGCCCAACCACTGGAATTGGTAGAACCAAACAAGTACTCACCCACCCATAATTGAATGCCTTTCTTAACTTTTGCTTTAGAATACAGATACGCACACACTCCTCTTTAAACTTTAACTTTTAAAACAATCCATTGACAAACAATTATTGGTTACAGATGTCATAACTCAAAATTTCCTTTCAATCCTTGTTTCTCAGAAAACAGTATCACTCTGGACTCTCCGTTGAGACCAGCAGGTCAGCAACGAGATCCAGTAATAGATTACAATAATTTTCTTGTCATTATACATATATATCTTCCACAACATACGCATGGGTGTCCTAAGCATCGCGAGCCCGTGTATCGCCTGGTCAGAACCCTCCAGGATCCTCCTTAGGTGTCCTGGCACTTCACTCAGGGACCGCTTTGTCGGCCCTCGCCCATCGTACCGGAAGCACACCATTTTTTACCATACTCAAGCGGGGCAGGTTTTTTACCGTGTGAGCCGTTCTCTTTGAACACTCCCCGCCAGCTATTGCAACCGAACTTTCCTTAGAAAAACACATATACCAAATGCTCCCTCCACCCAGCATTCTGGCGTAAGACAGTCCTTTAAGAAAACAGGGTTTCTATGCAAGTTTTCAATTTTGATTTTCTTTTGAATACAATGAATATATCTTAATTTCGTATCCCAAGACTTCTAGATCATAGGTCTGGATTCCCAAGCTGAATTCCTCGAATTCTGTAATCTTGATCCTCAGATCAAAATCAAAGGTCTCAATTTAATTTCAAATTCGGTGGGTAATTTGATTGAATTTTCCTGAACTGGTCACATCGTCTTTTCTTGAAACAACTGACGAAGGAGATTAAGTCGTGGTCATAGTCTGATTCAGGGTTCGAGTCTGGAAAGATTCTCCTGAACTATCTTTCTTGAAGGGTAATATTTTAATTACTACTTTACTGAATTTCATTCAGTAAAGGGTATTTTGCTTAACTGAATTCAAAACTAAACACGTATTCCTATGTGGAATAAATTAATCATTTATCTAAAATTTTGACTTCGATAGATCTTCTGAATTTTCTCATTACCATCCTAGAGAATATGAAACAGTAAAATTTTCCTTCACAGAGTATTTACTTATTCATTTACCAATATTCATGGGATTTAAACAATGATTAAAGAGAACTCTCATTTTGATTAAAAAAATTGTGTATGCATCTATTTATGCATAAAATCCAACTTCTATGGAAATAACACTTTTATATAAAAGAAAATCCTTTTATGCATAAAAATCAATTTTGATGAAACTAACACTTTTATAATAATAAAAATTCTTTTATGCATCTATTTATGCATAAAAATCCATTTTGATGAAAGTAACACTTTTATAATAAAAAAAATTCTTTTATGCATCTATTTATGCATAAAAATCAATATTGATGAAAGTAACACTTTTATAATTAAAAAAAGTTCTTTTATGCATCCATTTATGTTAAAAATCAATATTGATGAAAGTAACACTTTTATATTTAAAAGAAAATTCTTTTATGCATCTATTTATATAATTAAAAAAATTCTTTTATGCATAAAAATCAATATTGATGAAAGTAACACTTTTATAATTAAAAAAAATCTTTTATGCATCTATTTATGCATAAAAATCCATTTTGATGAAGTAACACTTTTATAATAAAAAATTCTTTTATGCATCTATTTATGCATAAAATTAAATATTGATAAAAGTAACACTTTTATAAATAAAAAAATCTTTTATACATCTATTTATGCATAAAAATCAATATTGATGAAAGTAACACTTTTATAATAAAAAAAACTTTTATGCATCTATTTATGCATAAAAATCAATTTTGATGAAAGCAACACTTTTATAATAAAAAACCTTTTATGCATCTATTTATGCATAAAAATCAATATTGATGAAAGTAACACTTTTATAATCTTCAAAGCTTCTGATGTTGCTCGAATATTCATCAAGGAAGTCCTCAAACTTCATGGTCTCCCAAAAAGGATAGTAAGTGACCGGGATTCTGACTTCACTTCAAAGTTTTGGCAGTCCTTATTTCAAGCCTGGGAACTCAACTTTGCTTTAGCACAGCTTATCATCCAGAGACCGATGGCCAGACTATTCATAAGGCCTCATGCATATTTTTATGCTTAAGGCCTTATGTTTAAGGCCTTATGCATAGTGCTTTATGCATAAGGCCTCATGCATAGCTTTATGCTTAAGGCCTTATGCATAGTGTTTATGCATAAGTCTTATGCATAAGGTCTCATGCATAGTTTTATGCTTAAGGCCCCATGCATAGTGCTTTATACATAAGCCTTATGCATAAGCTTTATTCTTAAGGCCTCATGCATAGCTTTATGCATAAGGCCTCATGCATGCTTTATGCATAAGGTCTAATGCATAATGCTTTATGAAAGGCTTGCATAATGGCTTGCATAACGCATAGTGCTTTAAACATAATGCATAGTGTTTTAAGCGTATGCATATTACTTTAAACATAATGCTTACATAATTTTTTTTAATATTCTCTTTGTTTGTATAGATGTGGCATGGGTTCTCATCCTCTTGTCCCACACAAACCCACAGGTTGAGGCTTTCATCGAGTCTCACGGTTTGCTAGGGAGGTAGAGGGCATCTTTGGCTATACTCCCATCCCCGAGCAGTTGGCAGCCTATGCAGCAGGCACCCCTTTACCATCAGGTCCACCACTCACAGCCCAACAGAGTCCCTTGCCAGGCACTTTACCCTTGCCAAGAACTTCACTTGCCTTTACATTCACCCCTCATCCGTCAGACCCACGATAAAGAGATCATCTCCGACGAACAATACAATTGAGCAAGGAGAACACCAATGCAGGTAATACTCTTTATTTACAAAACATGTTTTGACCTTTATAATACTTTCTTATTTTATTTATATATGGGTGGTTGCAAGATGAGGTTATCTAGTTTCATGTAGTGGGCGCCCTTGGCTTTAGCCAAAAAACAGGCATTTTTTCAAGAAGAATAGCCAATCTCTCCTAGTTAGCCAAGGAGTTTCACTTCAAGGTCTTCTCATGAAACATCATATGCAAAGTTGGGCACCTAAAACTATAATCTAATCGAATATCTAATAATTGCAAATCCCATTTTCTTTGGGAACCAAAATTGTATACAGGCCCTGTCTCGAAGGTTTAGATAGGTGCAGTGAACCAAAATTGTATACAGGCCCTGTCTCGAAGGTTTAGATAGGTACAGTGAATGTGAGTAAATTGCCTATAAATTTTACATTATTACTCATCTGATGTTCCCACTTTGCATATCACAAATACAAATAACATAGAGCTTAACTTGATTTATCGAGTAATTTTTGATGTGTTCTACTATTTTTTATATTATTTAAAAGGTATTAGAATTATTAAAAAACATACAATTTTGTCATCCCACCACATCTACCATTTAAAACGCTCAAATTGTATGGATCTAGTGATGATTAGATTGGGAAAGATTTGGTATGAGGAAGGCCCGGATTTTCCATGGCCTCTTAAGCACCAAGAGACTTGAAAACTCCACACTGGGTGCTAGCAGACATGTGGAGGTGGGCCCCTCCCACATGCTTGCAAAGTTTAGTTCCCATCGGAGCATGTTTGGGTATGATGGTATGGGGAAGGCCCGGATTTTCCATGGCCTCTTAAGCACCAAGAGACTTGAAAAATCCGCACTAGGTGGCGCTAATTACCAATCCAAACATGCTTTGATTGTTGTGACCAAACTTTGCAAGCATGTGGGAGTGGGTCCCCGCCACATGCTTGCAAAGTTTGGTCCCCATCGGAGCATGTGGGGGTGGGTCCCCCCCACATGCTTGCAAAGTTTGGTCCCCATCGGAGCATGTTTGGGTATGATGGTATGGGGAAGGCCCAGATTTTCCATGGCCTCTTAAGCACCAAGAGACTTGAAAAATCCGCACTGGGCGCTAATCACTAACCCAAACATGCTTCGATTGTGACCAAACTTTGTAAGAATATGGGGGTGGGTCCCCCCCACATGCTTGCAAAGTTTGGTCCCCATCGGACCATGTTTGGGTATGATGGTATGGGGAAGACTCGGATTTTCCATGGCCTCTTGAGTATGGCCTCTTGAGTACCAAGAGACTTGAAAAATCCACACTGGGCACTAATTACCAATCCAAACATTCTTCGATTATGACCAAACTTTGTAAACATGTGGGGGTGGGCCCCTCCCACATGCTTGCAAAGTTTGGTTCCCATCGGAGCATGTTTGGGTACGATGGTTTACATATACAAAACCAAGGCCAAAAGCTAACTACACAAACACTACTACATGATAGCCTAATACCGGCGCTTATACCGACGTCATTAAACGGTGTCTAAAAAATCCCCATCATCAGTATAAACCCCAGTATCTGGGTCGGAACCACGATGTCGGTATTTGTGCCGGACGCTCCTACCGACGCGCATACTGGTGCGCATATCGACGCTCATACCGACACTCATAACCGACGGATATACCGACGCTTATACTGGCGAATATACCAGCATACCGACGGATATATCGGCGAATATACTAGCACGCCTACCGACGAATATACCGGCGGATATACCAGCACGCATACCGACGGATATATCGACGACCACAGCAGTAATTTTTTTTGGACAGAATGGTGTTGCCAAGTTGCCTGCAGTCAACAGGACTTAACAGCACAGCACCATTCTGTCCAAAATAGAGCACAAAAGACAACCGTGCTCGTTTTTTTATTTTTCAGATAAACAAGAAACATTACTCATGAATATTTTGATCATATACCAATAGTTTAAAGGACTTACATTACGGTAATGCCTCCCAATTGATGGTCTCTCCTTCGGCTTCAAGCGTACATCTCTTCTCTCCTTCTAATAGTTTAGAGGACTTACATTATGGTAATGCCTCCCAATTGATGGTCTCTCCTTCTGCTTCAAGAATCTCAAATAAGGCCACAAGGCCATATTTGTGAGCGAACTTCTCTTCTCGCCTACTTGGTGATTCATGGCCAACTCCTACATAAACGATTAACAATTACAACTTTTAGAAATCAACATTTAGCCCACATACATACATTTAGATAAACAAAATTGCTACAAATACTTACGAATTCATGGCGCATGGTTTTGTAACCACCACTCCTAAGATGAGAAGCCCCTACTATTTGGAGTCTCGTCCTTGCCGCCTCTCTTTGTTGTTGAAACCTCTCTGGTGTCTCTGTGAGCTCCTGAGTTATGGCTTCCCACTCCCTATCATCTAGCCAAACAGATTTCTCTTTCCCCTCTCTAAATGCATCCCTCGCCTCTGACCTACGATGCCCCATCAAAATGCAAGCTGTATATTGTATCCACTCATTAGAGAAGACATTCATAGGGTCAGGGAAGACTGTGTGGTATGAGGTGTGGGAACTGCTATCGTACCTATAGGTGTGGGAACTGCCGTCGTGAAGCCAGATGGTGAGGCAGATGTCCCTGCTCCAAAACCCCAATAAGTCTGAGCCATGGCTCTTTGCTCTGGAGTCATGGACGAGAAAAAACCATATAACTAATCAGGACTCATGCCCTGAGGTGTAGGGTTAAATGAGAAATCAGGACTCTAGTTGAGCGCGGCGGTGAGTCATCACCCATGGCCTGTTGGACAAAAAACCATATGACAAACTTGTGCGAAATGAAAATTACATGGTAAACAATGAAAGAACCATATGACAAACATTAACAATGATAAACAACAATGGTAAACCATATCTTTTTGCACCTGTACTAGTGATTATGACGGTAAACATTAACAATGGTAAACAATGAAAGGACCATATGACAAACATTAACTTCCCTAAACAACAATGGTAAACCATATCACTTTGTACCTTCAATGTCATAAAATCATTACAAATATGTCATAACTATTTGCATAATCATTAAGATACATCATTTTAAAAATCATTATCTATTCTATCATCCTCATTAAGATCAGTAGCCCCAAAGAGATCTATTTCTATGTACACTTCAGCATCCTCATCATTAAAAGTCCCTTGATGAAGGCTGTCCCCATCATCTATGTCTTCTTCCTCAACAGGTTTTCCAACTTCATTGGTTTTCACCTCTTCATTTGGATCTTGCTCTAGTTGCTCCTCTTCATTTGCTTGCTCCTCTTCATTGTTGATATCGGCTTGTTCTTGTTGCTCCCCATCACCTTGTGACTCCACATCACCCTGTTGTAGCTCTAATTCTTCACAAATTTGCTTACTGCGAGGGGTGACTTGAACCACAAATAGCCAGCGTGGATCTTTTGGATCCGCTTTAAAGACAACCTGCTCACAATGCTCTGGGCGCACAAAAGTATCTTGCTGATCGGTCCATACCTTTGTGGAGTCCACTTGGATGAGGCCACTCTTGTCTCTACGTACAGTTGCATGTGGCCCGTTTGTGATTACCTTGAACCACTTCACATCAAATATAAACAACTCAAAACTTCTAAAGCCAACCTTTAATATGTTTTGAATGGTTCCAAAGTAATCAAGCATTGCACTAATTGTGTTATCATTACTTGCACTTGCTCGACTTTCTTGAACAAATTGTGCTATGACACCACAATCAAAGGTTGCTCTTCTTTGGTCTATTTGTTCTACTCGAAAATGACGTCCATGTGACCAAAACACCCCATATTTGTGATACTACAAATAGCACATAAAGATTGTTGATGGACAAATAATAACTGAGACATGTAGAGAAAAAAAAGAGAGACATGTAGAACTTAAACACTTACATGCCAATCACATCCTTTTGTAAGCTCCTCCTCCTACTCTGTTATAGTTAAACCAGCACATTTGGCTTCTAAAATTGTAGCTTCTAGCCATCTACCTGTGGGAAAGTCTGGAAGAGCTTGTAGACCTTTTGGATATGGGAGATTTCTTGTAGTGCCATTCCTTCTGAAACTTAAACGATCTTGTACTCGCTGTCGCTTGAGAGCTTCATATGTCTCAATCCACTTCTCCATTACATGCGAGTTCAAGATGCAAAATTTGTTGACTTTTTTCCGCAAATTGTTATCCATCTTTCTCTTAATGCCTTGGCCTTGAGGTTCCTCACCAATGACTCGCCTGTTAGCATCTTGAGACCATAGTCGAGGTATCTCTGGATCTGATGAACTTAAATATTCATCATCAGTGATGTAAACAAGGGACTCTTGTATCAGCCACCCTTCTGACATACTTCCCTCCGGCGAGCCATTTGGCGAACAAATCCCTTTAATGTCTTCATAAACCTCTCCAAAAAGAACATCCATCTTGAATGGACTGTTCCAGCACCAATGACTCGCCTGTTAGACTCTTGAGACCATAGTCGAGGTATCTCTGGATCTGATGAACTTAAATATTCATTATCAGTGATGTAAATAAGGGATTCTTGTATCAGCCACCCTTCTGACATACTTCCCTCCGGCGAGCCATTTGGCGAACAAATCCCTTTAATGTCTTCATAAACCTCTCCAAAAAGAACATCCATCTTGAATGGACTGTTCCAGCAAACTGCAACCTCATCTACAACATGAACTAGTAGATGCATCTGGATTGTTAATAAACTTGTAGGGAAAAACTTCTTTACCATGCAGAGTGCCTCTATGGAGTTTAAACGCGTTGTCTCCAAAGTGTCTCTCTTTATCTCTTTTGAAGAAATCCAACGCACCAATGTGCTAATCTTATAGATAGTAGCTCTAATGTCTTCAGTGAGGCAATCCTTTATTGCTATGGGGAGCACAAATTGTAAAAACTTGTGCCAATCATGACTCTTGAGGCCACTAAAATCATCATCCTTTGTAAATGCACTTTTCAAGCAATGCATACAACCTGTAGGAGTCCGAAACTCTGAAGTTGTCCTCTTCACTTGTTGTTCCTCCATCTTACTAAAAACCCATGGGGATCTTGGAAGTAGCACCTTTCCATTGGGTCTAGTGCGAGCCCACAACTCTTGCATGCAACCTATCTCTTCTAAGTCGTCCCTTTGGCCTTTAGTCTCCTTTTTTCCTGTCATGGTCTTCCACAGAATGTCAGCTACATTCTTGAAAATATGCATCGGGTCAAGCAAATGGTTTATAAGAAGATCACCCCAATAGGGGAGTTGGTGAAAGATAGAGAGCCTCTTCATCCCAAGACATGACAAGTTGCCACATTCCTCCCATTTGAGCTTCCAATCACTTGAGGTTCCTCACCAATGACTTGCCTGTTAGACTCTTAAGACCATAGTCGAGGTATCTCTGGATCTGATGAACTTAAATATTCATCATCAGTGATGTAAACAAGGGACTCTTGTATCAGCCACCCTTTTGACATACTTCCCTCCGGCGAGCCATTTGGCGAACAAATCCCTTTAATGTCTTCATAAACCTCTCCAAAAAGAACATCCATCTTGAATGGACTGTTCCAGCAAACTGCAACCTCATCTACAACATGAACTAGTAGATGCATCTGGATTGTTAATAAACTTGTAGGGAAAAACTTCTTTACCATGCAGAGTGCCTCTATGGAGTTTAAACACGTTGTCTCCAAAGTGTCTCTCTTTATCTCTTTTGAAGAAATCCAACGCACCAATGTGCTAATCTTATAGATAGTAGCTCTAATGTCTTCAGTGAGGCAATCCTTTATTTGCTATGGGGAGCACAAATTGTAAAAACTTGTGCCAATCATGACTCTTGAGGCCACTAAAATCATCATCCTTTGTAAATGCACTTTTCAAGCAATGCATACAACCTGTAGGAGTCCGAAACTCTGAAGTTGTCCTCTTCACTTGTTGTTCCTCCATCTTACTAAAAACCCATGGGGCTCTTGGAAGTAGCACCTTTCCATTGGGTCTAGTGCGAGCCCACAACTCTTGCATGCAACCTATCTCTTCTAAGTCATCCCTTTGGCCTTTAGTCTCCTTTTTTCCTGTCATGGTCTTCCACAGAATGTCAGCTACATTCTTGAAAATATGCATCGGGTCAAGCAAATGGTTTATAAGAAGATCACCCCAATAGGGGAGTTGGTGAAAGATAGAGAGCCTCTTCATCCCAAGACATGACAAGTTGCCACATTCCTCCCATTTGAGCTTTCAATCACTTGAGGTTCCTCACCAATGACTCGCCTGTTAGACTCTTGAGACCATAGTCGAGGTATCTCTGGATCTGATGAACTTAAATATTCATCATCAGTGATGTAAACAAGGGACTCTTGTATCAGCCACCCTTCTGACATACTTCCCTCCGGCGAGCCATTTGGCGAACAAATCCCTTTAATGTCTTCATAAACCTCTCCAAAAAGAACATCCATCTTGAATGGACTGTTCCAGCAAACTGCAACCTCATCTACAACATGAACTAGTAGATGCATCTAGATTGTTAACAAACTTGTAGGAAAAAATTTCTCTACCATGCAGAGTGCCTCTATGGAGTTTAAACGCGTTGTCTCCAAAGTGTCTCTCTTTATCTCTTTTAAAGAAATCCAACGCACCAATGTGCTAATCTTATAGATAGTAGCTCTAATGTCTTCAGTGAGGCAATCCTTTATTGCTATGGGGAGCACAAATTGTAAAAACTTGTGCCAATCATGACTCTTGAGGCCACTAAAATCATCATCCTTTGTAAATGCACTTTTCAAGCAATGCATACAACCTGTAGGAGTCCGAAACTCTGAAATTGTCCTCTTCACTTGTTGTTCCTCCATCTTACTAAAAACTCATGGGGCTCTTGGAAGTAGCACCTTTCCATTGGGTCTAGTGCGAGCCCACAACTCTTGCATGCAACCTATCTCTTCTAAGTCGTCCCTTTGGCCTTTAGTCTCCTTTTTTCCTGTCATGGTCTTCCACAGAATGTCAGCTACATTCTTGAAAATATGCATCGGGTCAAGCAAATGGTTTATAAGAAGATCACCCCAATAGGGGAGTTGGTGAAAGATAGAGAGCCTCTTCATCCCAAGACATGACAAGTTGCCACGAGCAGAGTAACAGTGCATAAAACACTATTAAGCTTCAACAAAGGGGGAGGCTTCTATCTATAGGAAAAAGTGAGCTTCTAACCAAGCAAACTGATTCTAAAATTTTCCAGATCAATTTGATCAATTTTTTGACCAAACTGATCAGTTTGGTCAATTTTTTGACCATTTTTAGGTTAGTTTAGCTTACTTTTTGAAACTAGACTTGAATTAGGAGAGAGGAGAGATGAAATACCTCAATTTTTGGAAATTTGAAACTCCACCACACATGTGAAATAGGTGCCTCCTTCATGAGGGGGAATCCCCACTCTGAGGTGTTAAAAATTTATTTTTTTAGTATTTCCTTTGTGTTGAAATTTGAGCAAAATGATGAGCTATGGTGGATCAAACACTAGAATCAACATAATTAACAAAGTGATTAGCAAGTGATTAAGACGTAATTAGTGAATAATTAGCACATAGATTAATGTAGGCATGGATACTCAAAAACCAGCAAATTCTCATTAGGGCTATGCCTCAATTTATAGTGTTTACATCAAGCATCAAATCCCCTTGATTTCTCCATGATTCATTCCCTGAATTTCTCCACCTCTTGCTTGATTCTCTCCACCTCTTCTCTTTTCCCTGAATATCTCCCAGAATATCTCCACACTCCTAAATTCCCTCATGCTACCCATTATTCTCTCCCAGTAGATTCTCCTAACCTTTTCACAGGTTCTTTCACAATTACATCTCCTCTTTTACAGCCTCTATCCAAGAGCTTGTTCCCACACACACCCTATTCACTTGTATTTTCAACACCTCCCCTCAAGTGAATACGCCTAGCACACCTAGACCCTATACCAAGTTTGCCTCCCCTTACTTGATAGTCTGCGACTAGTGTCTAGCACACCTCCCCTCAAGTTATCTCAGCACACCTGGACCCTATATCAAGTTTCTCTCTTACTTGATAGCCTGCGACCAGTGCCTCAGATCCCTAAACTCCATAGTCCTTGACACTCTCTCTCTCTATGTGTCCAAGGCTACTATAAGTGCCCGCGACCTTGACTAAAGTGCTCACACATACATCTCTCTACCACTTGGCCTACATCATCGGTGGCTCAGAGGTGGTTTTACTTTATTGGGGCAGGTTACATTGGGTTGTGGGTTCTCTCTCTCTCTCTCTCTCAGAAAAGATGATCCGACTCCACTTCTCTTGGAGCCTCCATGAAGTTTGCCGATGTCGTTCCTTCTTCACTGGGTTTGCTGTAGCAGTCTCTCGCCATGTGTCCTGGCTTTCCACATTTGTAGCAAGTGAAGGTCCTCCCTCCTACTCTGCCTCTTCCTCGTCCTCGTCCTCGAGAGAATCCTCCTCGGGTGAAGAATGCTTTTTCCTCTCCTGCTGTTGAGTCGAGCTCTTTCTTCTCTTTGCCTCTGCTCTCTTGCTCTAGTAGAGCTGCTTCTATCTCATGTATCTTCAGTTCATGTACATTCTTTAGTGTTGCTACAATGTTTTCATAATCTCCTTTGTCCACACTCTTCAAAAGTACAGCTAATGCTTCATCATCTTCTACCTTTTTGCCAATAGCTGCCAGCTGTTGCTTAATACTTTTATATTTGTTCAAGTGTGTGATTAAAGGTTCACTTTCCTTCATGTCCAGTTTGTAGAATTGCATTAACAAATTTATCTTGGAATTTTTTGCTTGTGTACCAAATAATTTATTGAGTTCATCCCATGCATCTTTTGCCCACTGTATCCCTGTGATATGATGAATGATCTCATCATTTAAACTGAGTGCAATAAGCCCCAATGCTTTTTCATTCCTACTCTTCCACTCATTTTCCCCTCTCTCTGGGCATTCATCTCTCCCTTCAACTAATCCCCACAGATTTTTCCTCATCAGCAAATACATGGTTTTTGTTTGCCATGTATAAAACTGTTCTCCATTAAATTTGGCTATTTCCTGTGCTGAATTCATGGTGAAGTGAAGGGGGTCTTACCTCTTGATCCAAATTCAAGATTCAAGGGCAGTGTCTACCCTTTTACAACTCAATCTGGTGTTTAATAGATGATTACAACAATTTTATCAGCATAAAATCACCAGAAATTACATTAAATTGAGAGTAACCAATTTGTACGGGATGGTTGGAGTATCAAACCAACTCCGATTTGCAATCTGAAGCTTCAAGGATCTGTATTAGATACCTAATGGTTAATTTGAACCCTCAATTGCACCAAAGTACAGTGATTAGCACTGATTAATCACTGATTAGCAAATTAATGCTCTGGTTTGTGTGCAGAAAACAGAGTATGCGGGGAGCTCAGATCTGGTGCCTTCCACTTCAAATGAGCTCAAATGCTTTGAAAGGCATCAATAGCAATGAGTCTAGTAGAGGATTAAGCCAAGAAACACAAGATTTGACCAAATAATGAAAGCTTAATCTCTGTTTTACCAAAGTCACCTGCAGATTTGATGAAGAGCTTTGATCTCCCTGTAGACTTGATGAAATTGATTTCTGTCTTCACCAGCTTGTAGAGCATGCTTGATTACCCCTTGGGCTAAGAGGAATTAGAGATCTTTGACCTGTGGAAGTTGCAATGTCACAAACATCTCAGAAAATAAGCGCCGGCGAAAATCGCGATTTCTCCTAGTTCCTTTGGCGGTTTGCTGCGCCGTTTCGATGGGCTGGTAGCCAATGGTGTTGGCTAGCTTAAGCTAGAAGCTCATAGCCTAATAATGAGTGTGGATGGAGAATAGAGTCCTCCACTGGCTGGGGGTGAAGGGGAAGAGTGAAAACTCACTAAAAAATTGATTTTTTGCTAATTATCTTACTAATCCTGATTAATTCACTAATGGGCTCATAAATCTGGTTGATTCTAGGCATGGCTCTGATACCATGTTGAAATTTGAGCAAAATGATGAGCTATGGTGGATCAAACACTAGAATCAACATAATTAACAAAGTGATTAGCAAGTGATTAAGACGTAATTAGTAAATAATTAGCACATAGATTAATGTAGGCATGGATACTCAAAAACCAGCAAATTCTCATTAGGGCTATGCCTCAATTTATAGTGTTTACATCAAGCATCAAATCCCCTTGATTTCTCCATGATTCATTCCCTGAATTTCTCCACCTCTTGCCTGATTCTCTCCACCTCTTCTCTTTTCCCTGAATATCTCCCAGAATATCTCCACACTCCTAAATTCCCTCATGCTACCCATTATTCTCTCCCAGTAGATTCTCCTAACCTTTTCACAGGTTCTTTCACAATTACATCTCCTCTTTTACAGCCTCTATCCAAGAGCTTGTTCCCACACACACCCTATTCACTTGTATTTTCAACACTTTGGTCCTTAGTCCACTCTTCGTCTTCCTAGATTACCATCCCACAATTCATGATTTTCTGGAAGATACCTAACATGTCCTTGGTAGATATTCTTTCATAATGCTTTTGAGTATCTTGAATCAAGTCGAGGACCACATAGAGGACATACATTATAACCTGATATAGACAAACCTGAGCATTCTCCATAGCCGGGCCAATCATGCATTGTCCACATGAGAATACCTTGCACAGTTGCAAGTCTTTGGCCACTCTGCTACTTCTCTGTACCCAATGCTTTGGTGAAGATGTCAGCTACCTGATCCTCTGTGCTAACATAAACAAGGTCAAGGTCTCCTGCCAAGACCTTCTCTCTGACGAAATGGTAGTGGACCTCTATATGCTTCGTGCGAGCATGAAAGACTGGGTTCCTGGCCAACTGTATACTGCTAATGTTGTCACAAAAAATGACAACTTGTCTATCCATTGATAGACCCAAATCTCCAAGTAGCTTTCTCAACCAAGCTACCTCACATGCTGCCATAGCAGCTCCTCTGTACTCGGCCTCTGTACTGGATAGAGCAACCGTAGGCTGCTTCTTGCTGCTTCAAGTCACAACAGCACTCCCCAAAGAAAACATGAATCCACTGGTAGATCTTCTATCTGAGATACTACCAGCCCAATCAGCATCTGTGTACCCATGTACACATATCTCTGTCCCAGTCTCATAGAATAGTCCACAATGCAAAGTAGACCTCACATACCTCAGTATGCGTCTCACTGCATCCAAATGCGGTTTTCCCGTGGAACCTGCATAAACTGACTCACCAACCCAATAGCATAGCTCAAATCAGGTCTGGTTATCGTCATGTAAATCAGACTTCCTACTATGCGCCTATACATAGTAGGATCCTCCAAGATCTCTCCTGAATCTGCACTCAACTTGCCATTCTGATCCAGTGGCACGGAAATAGGCTTACAGCCTGTCACACCATACTTGGACAACATGTCCAAGCCATACTGTCTCTGCAGTAATCCAATACCATGTGGTGACCTAATCACCTCAATGCCCAAGAAATATCTGAGCTCCCCCAGATCCTTTATCTCAAATTTCTGTCTAAGCAAGATCTTTATATCAAAGATCTCTGCATCATGGTCCCCCGTAATGATCAAGTCATCTACATAGATGACAACAAGCACAACCCCTCTATCACCATGTCTCACATACAGCAAGAAATCTGCATTGGCTACATGAAAGCCAATAGTGACAAGATATTCAGAAATCTTGTCAGACCATGCTCTTGGCGCTTGCTTTAAGCCATACAAGGCTTTCTTTAACCTGCAAACATGCTCGGGGTGACTCACATCCTCATAACCAGGTGGCTGCAACATATACACCTCTTCTTGCAAATCCCCATGCAAGAATGCATTCTTTACATCCATCTGATGTAAAGACCATTGCTTTGACGTAGCCACTGCTATCACAACTCTCACTATTGCCATCTTGGCAATTGGGCTGAAAGTTTCCTCATAATCAATGCCATATGTCTATGCATATCCTTTGGCTACCAATCTAGCCTTATACCTGTTTATGCTTCCATCACTGTTATGTTTTACTTTGTACACCCACTTGCATCCAATGGCTTTCTTACCTTCAGGCAATTACACTAAATCCCAAGTCTCATTTCCATATAGTGTATCCATCTCCTCATCCATAGCTTTCTCCCAACACACATTTCCAACAGCCTCATCAATGCATGTGGGCTCAATAACCTGCACACCTTTGCCATATATGCATAGTGATGTGCCACATAACCATCATAGGTAAATCTCTGCACAGGATTTTTCACTCTCCTAGATCTTCACAGCTTTTCATTCATGGCTTCCATAGCCTTCTTTACACCAGGTGTTCTCATAGCTGGGATCCCAAGCTCCCCATCAAGGCTCATATCTGAGCCACTAAACTCTCCATCAACATGAGAATGCCCTACAGAAATGTCAGGCATACCAAGGGGCTCAACCACTTTCTCTTTTCCTTTACGTGATGTACTAATCACATTTGCAGGACTGGTATTATGACGCAACCTGCCACTCCATGGTCTATCAACAGACCCACTAGATGAGGACTCTCCTGGTCCACTCAAAGACTGTGATTGCTGACCTGCATTCTGTGCAACCACACTTCCACTCACATCAGCCCCAACAGCTTATTTTTCAGCAGCATACCAACTGCTCATCTCATCAAAGACAACATCCCTGCTTACCCTCAACTCACATGTAGCAGGATTATAACACCTGTATCCCTTTTGCTCAAGGGAATATCCAATAAACACACATTTTTCAGCTTTCGGATCCAGCGTAGTTCTCAGCTCATCTGGCACATGCACATATGCAATGCATCCAAAAACTTTCAGATGAGACAAATCTGGTTTTCTGCCAGTAAACCTCTCCTCTGGAGTTACATCATGTATGGCTACAGTTGGAGTCCTGTTCATGATGTATACTGCTGTAGAAACAGTCTCAGCCCAATAGCTATGCGGCATATTATTCTCTTCCATCAATGCTTGCGCAATCTTAGCAATGTGCCTATTTTTCCGCTAAGCAACTCCATTTTGCTACAGAGTGTATCTGCATGTAAACTGTCTCCGAATACCATTCTTCTTCAAATATTCAGAGAACTCATTGGAGAAGTACTCTCCCCCTCCATCTGACCTTAGGCACTTTACATATTTCCTTGTTTGCTTTTCAACCAAAACTCTGAAATTCTGAAAGTGAGTGAACACCTCACTCTTCTCCTTCATGAAATATACCCACACTTTCCTTGTGTGGTCATCAATGAAAGTCACGTAATACCTGCAGCCTCCCATAGATATGGTCTTCGTAGGATCCCATACATCTGAATGCACAACATCTAGTGCATTTCTGCTCACATATCTATTACGTGGAAACACATGCTTTGTTTGCTTCCCAAATTGGCATGCTTCACATATTTTCTGCATACCTTCCACTTTAAATTTTGGCAACCCTGTCACAATTCCTTTAGTCTGCATAGACTTCAATCTCTGCACATTCACATGTCCAATCCTTTTATGACAAATGTCTGTGTCTGCAACAATCCTTGAACCATTTGTAAACATCACAGCACTTATCTCAGGCATGTCTACATCCAATGTAAACATTCTGCCCACTCTGTTGCCTTTTGCAACCAACCTGCACTTGTCTTTAAAGTCTTCAACATAACAACCACCATTAGGGTTAAACCGAACCTACAAACCCTGCTCAATCATTTGGCCAACTGAAACCAGATTCTTTGTTATGTTCTGAACGTGAAGTACATTTGCAAGGTACTTCACTTTGCCATCCTGCATAGACAATGGCACATCTCCAACATGGGCAATTGGATGAGCAGTGTCATCCCCTGTTTCCACAAAACCTGGTCTTTCCGGGTTTTTCATCTCCTTGAACCACTCCCCATGACTTGTCATGTGGTTCGAAGCACCTGAATCCACATACCATACATTATCTTTTTGTGCTGCATCAACATTTTCAGACATGGCATTCACGACATGCTGCATAACAAACAACCTTTCATTATCCTCATTATTTCTGCTTGAGGATGCATAGTTGTTTTGCTGCACTTTTCCATTTTGCATATCAGCCTGCTTCTTATAACATTCTGCCTGCACATGTCCAGGCTTACCACAATAATAGCATTCACGTGCATCATTATACTGCCTTTGCCAATTTCCACAGCCTCTTTGAATCCCCCTGCCTCTAAATTTGCCTCTTCCACCTGCGTGTTATTGTTGTTGATTCTGGGACTATTGTTGTTATTGCTGCTGCTGGCCATAATTCTGATTACCTGTTCGGCCACCTCCTTGACCGCGTCCACGGCCTCCTCTACCTCGTCCTCTTCCTGAACTCATGTAGAAGGCCTGTTGCTCTGAACTGTTTTTGCATTGTGAAGACTGTTGGTCTTCACCCAAGTTCTTCTCTTCGATAATCAGCATAGACACCAAATCTGTAAAGTTGGGAATGTTTTCCCGAGTCTGAATGGATGTCTTGAACGCCTTGTATTGTGGCCCGAGACCATGTAGACAGACTTCCACCTTGTCATCATCATCTACTGACACACCAATAGATGCAAGGGATTCCACAATACCCTTTATCTTCAGCGCATAGTCATTCACAGACATGCTCTTTTTCTCCACAGTATGAAGTTCATTCTTCAACTGTATCTTACGTGCCTTGGTATTTGTTTCATAAAGCTTTACCAAGGTGTCCCACGTCTCCTTGGGGGACTTGGCATCCTGAATGTGCCCAATCATGGTGTCCTGTATACTAATGGAAAGCCAATACATTACTTTCCTGGCTCCTTGGTTCCAGTCTTTAAACTCTTTCACATCTGCAGCAGTCGGATTTATGTCTGGTATCTCCGGTGCCTCTTCATGCTCACTTTCTATGTAGTCCCAATAGCCTTTTCCCATCAGGAAATTCGTCAACCTGAACCTCCAAGCATGGAAGTTATTCTTATCAAGCTTCTCAGCCACAATCTGAGTTATCCCATCATTTGATATCTTGCCAAATACACAATTTTACCAGAAACTGCACTCTGGTTTTTTTGCACACACAAACTGCCGTATTTTTTGTACAGTGGTACTGTAGTACTCTCAAATGTCACAACCAGTGACTTCAATGTGCATACATACACCCAATGGCAACTGTTGACCTCTTGCAGCACCCACAGTGTCTGCACAGTCAATCTATCTTCCTGCAGTTCTTAAAACAGAGTTCTGCAGAGAATCGATGACCCGCAATGCTCGAAATCGCCTGCTTTCTGAGAAACGAAGGTCCAGACGTGCTTGAAACGTGTTTTTCGCCCAGAAAATGTTGTCCGATAGGACCGTATAGTTGCCCTATAGCTTTGCTCCTGCGAAGAAAGCTCCTCAATCAGAGATCGTTGCCGGTGCCTCCCGTAGAGCTCCCGACAAGGGTGTAGTCACCAACACAAATAGGGAAGAGTAGTTGAAACTCTTACCCTCGTACCGCTTCATGTGGTTATCTTGCTTGCAGCTCAGTCCTTGGCACAAACCAGGCTCTGATACCATGAAAAGATGCAAGGGGGAAGAGAGCTTGAGCTCTTGTAAACACACACACACTCACAAAACCCTAATAGAGAACACACAAGGTGAGAGGCTAAAAATCTTCTTCTTCTTCACTCAACACTCAACACACCATATACAAGATAAGAGTACACATAATATGAAAGGTAACCAACCAATACATACACGGGTTCTCTATAGTGTGAACCCAACTAAAATGAGCTGGCGCTATAACTATGCCAGTCTCTAGAATGACTGTCACACAGCCTGTCATCCCACTGGCCATATATCTCCCATGATCTCACCAACCATGCCAGTGGTGTAAGTGTGGGGCCTATCCCCCAGGTGGGTCATCAGTGTCCACCGCCTCACTAGACGAGCTCAATATCTCAACAAATATGCTGGTTGCAAATCCTTTGTTTTCGAAATATTTGGTACTTACATCGCATGCATGGACACGCTATTCTCTCTTCAAGATTGAGAGGCAGGATAACATGTATATGTAGCTCATTAAATGCAAATCATTACGCATTACACAAAGCATTATGTAAACCATAAAATAGGGTTTCTTTTCCCCAGCCGTGAGGGAGATTTTAAAAATAACATTTAAAGCGTCAAACGGGCTTCTTTTCCCCAGCCATTGAGGAAAATTTTAAAACTAACATTTAAAGCGTCAAACGGGCTTCTTTTCCCAAGCCGTTGAGGGAGATCAAGTATACATTAGCGATGTTTAGGCATATACATTAGCTTATGGATATGTGCTTTAGGTATATACATTAGAGTATATACATATAGACATAGCGTTGACATGCATGTCTTAGACATTAGATTTCAAGTCGAAAAAGAGACCGAAACGCCTTGGGTATGCGCCAAAAAGAAAATCTCTCTCTCTCTCTCTCTCTCTCTCTCTCTCTCTCTCTCTCTTGCAAAGTGTGTGTGTGTGTGTGTGTGTGTGTGTGTGTGTAAAGACAAATAAGCACATACATTAATTTCTTATGCACTCACATATATGCTAATTAGCATATATGTGCATAAAACAACAAGCTTGCATACTCAATTTCAATTAATAATTACAAATTGAGAACAAATTAAAACATAACAAAAAGAGAAGTAATAAAACAACATAATTGGTAATGTGCTTACCTCTCAAATGTGGATTGGATAGTGCATGTTCGAAGCAGATCTGCAAGCTAGGACACACGTGGGAGGAACAAACCTACACACACATTGCATACACTAGTAATAGATGCACATACACAAGCTCTCTCACTCTCTACATCTCTCACAACACACACATACAAATCCTCTCTCCAAACATAATTAAGAAGGTAAGAAGAAGGATGGAGAGAGGGGAAGGAGATATACACACACATCACACATTTACCCTAATCTCTCCACACACACACACACACACACACACATACACACATAAGAAGATGAGGAGATGGGGAGAGGCAAAACGCCCAAGGAGAGAGAGGGAGATCTACACACACACTTCACTCGCCTTGCAAAATAGAGAATAATAGGTTCTCGGCTGTAAAAAAGTTGCAAGCGTCGGAATCTGCGTCGGTATATCCATTGGTATCTGTGTCGGAATATTCGTCGGAATAGGCGTTGGTATACGCGTCGATATACGCGTCGATATATGTGTCGGTATACACACTTTTGAAAATTACTCCCTCGACTTTTCGCCTCCAAGTTTAGGACATACATACCAGGTCAGGTTGTTCTGCCCGAGCCCAAGCTTTGATATACTACCGTGTATCTAATTTCTAGATACACTCTTTATCTTAGTTATGGATTTTGGTTGGTATTTTAGATACACCCTTTACCTAATCTTTGAGCTATTAAAAGTACATCTTTTGTATCTTTTGCATGGATCTTTTGCTTCATCATAAATTGAAAACCTCTTTATGTATTTAAATGTCATATAAGTCTAGAAAGCCATTCCTGTTTGTTGTCTTGGGCTTGGTGGAAAGAAGCACATGACTGGCATATGATATGTCACTAGTGAAGCGCATGACTTGTGGCTTTGCCACATGATCTCTCTCACTAGTGATGCATGTGCTGGTGCTTTGAAGGGGGGGGACTTTGAATACAGTTAGTAGGGGGCGCAGGTGCTATTCACCGGCCATTGGTGCATTTGCCCTCCTTTTCTCAGTACCCATATGAGATGCAAACTCTTTGCGCAGAAGACATGTCGATGTAAGGAGTATAGGTGGCTACATAAAAGGATCAGATTGCTGCACTCCAGGATCACTCATCGACTGCGTGTGGACGACGAGCCAGGAGGCGCTTGGATCCTCGAAGAGAGCTTGCACGATCATCCTCTGATGAAGCGATACCGTCCTTGTGATAAGAAGAATGTGAAGGATCATGAACCACAGAGTTGCCCGCTGCTGCGGTGATGGACGAGGTACCGGGAGGAGGAGTTACGCCGCGCAGAACGTCGCTCCTCATTGGCGAAAACTGCTGAATATATTGAACGTCGACTGCACTGCGATCAAACCCAAGTGAATCATTAGGACCCGGGTGGTTGGCTGCATGAGGACTATTGCAGTTCTTCTGATCTCGGCTAATGAATGAGTCTGGCGTTGATAAATTCTCGTGGGTGGGCCAAGAGCTAAGAGGACGAGCGGCAGCAGCTGAGACTATGGCGCACACGAGGAGGAGCAGGAGCACATAAAATGTTGATTCACCATCTCTCTCTCTCTCTCTCTCTCTCTCTCTCTCTCTCTGCGTGGGGTTTGGGGTCTTACAAAGAATAATGATGGGCCTTCGTCAGTTTTAGCTGTTTTATTTTAAGGCTCCTCAAGATTTCAGGGTTGATTTTGTGAGCTACAACACGTCTGCACACACTATTCCATATAATAAGCAGAGGGTTCGATGGGAGCGACCAGTCGCTAAGTATTTTTATTTTGAGCTTTGACGAGTAACTTTCAGGAATCAGGAGCCCAGACCTTGAATTTGAATATTTCAAAGCTAGGAAGTCAAATCCATGGACATTATTATGATTTATTAGCCAATCATATATCCATGTACTTGGTGTTTTCTACTCCCCATATAAAGGACTTTTGCTTACAAGTTAGTTCTGACTTTTGGCTTTAACATGGACTTCAGGGTAGGCACATGCCCAAACAAAGGTATGTGTGTATGTGTGAGAGAAAGACCTTTCCTTTTTTTCTGTTTTGGTTTTCATTCCATGCTTGACCCAAAACAACCCAAAAAATTCTACAAAACTTACAGGAAAAATGTGATGAAAAAAAAGTAAATGAATTGTATACTAACATCACGTTGCATCAGCATTTGTAAGCAAAAACTATTATCATCAATGCTCGTGCTTTTGGAATGTTGCTAGCAAAATCGACTATTCAACATGACCCATGAATGATGCTAAACACAATACATCGATTGAGTTTCCTAAAACATGTATATATTGTTTGTAATTTTTGTAAGAGCGCTAGATCCGCTCATATTTTTATGTAAGACAATGATGTACAAATGTCTAAATTTCCAAAGTATCAAGAGTTTTCCAAATTTCCTAATACAATGTTTGAAGTTTTACAATTACTTGTGAGATAAGCTTTTGTTGTCCTTATCAATATCTATAACTTTTCTTCGATCATCTTTTCTACATTCTTTGTCTTTTTTATGTTAAATTATCTATTTTTATCCTGATGTGTCTATATCTAAAGTACCTATCTAGGTATTATGGGTAGATAGATTAGGATAAACTACCCCAATCTATCCCAAAAAATTTCTCAGAGTGTCGTTATTTGTGTCGGTATAATCATCAGTATAATTAGCATCAGTATAATCGTCGATACTACCCAATATAAATATCACCGGTTTGATCAGAACTAGCATCCGTTACACACATCGATATGTACATCAGTAACACCGATGTTCATATTGATGTGTATACGTGATGATTCGGTACCAATGATGATATCGATACCACGGGTACCTTTGGGCAAAAAAAACTAAGTCTAAATCATCAATATATGTGACAGTATTAGGATGATCTCAAGACATGAGGAGTGACTTTATGAGTAAAGAGTCTAATATTTTTTTTGAAACCCAAATAAAATGAAGAGAAGAGTATCTCAATGACAAAACTTTGCAAATTACGCATGATATCCAAGGAGTTGTATGTCACATAGTATGATCTTTCTAAGGTCCATGTGCATACATTTCAAGGCTCATGTAGTCCTCCTTCAACATACAATTTATCATTATAATTTTCAATAACTAAGACTCAAAGCATAACTACATGTGAGTCAATTTACATATACAAAACCAAGGCCAAAAACTAACTACACAAAAGGCTAGGTTGGAAGACCAAAAAGGCTAATAGCACAGTTGTACAAAAATAAAATACAATCAACTAAAGACTAAAAATGAGGGGTCACCTCAGAGCATGCAATAGCATGGACAAACTGTTTAGCAAGATTTTCAAAGCCTTTATGCTCCAAGGAGGTGTCTCTATGAGTAAAGAGCCCCGCATCATTTATAGAAACCCAAATAACATGAAGAAAGGGAGTCCAATAACAAAATTCCACAAATTGTGCATGATATTCAAGGAGGTCAATATTTCAAAATTCCATATAGGATGTTCTTTTAAAGGGTATTTAAAAAGCCTCTTACTTTGGTTTTGGTCACCTCTTTTTTTTGGTGGGTGGGGGGGGGGGGGGGGGGGGGGGGGGGGGGGGCTCAACCGGCAAACCAAAGTTCCCAAGGCAGAGCTAAGTTTACAGCTTGAATGCCGGATTTCTGATATCCAGCTTTGATATACTAGGTACACGTTATATCTAATTTTTAGATACACACTTTCGCTTAGTTATGGACCTTGGTATAAGTTAGATACACCCTTTATCTAGTTTTTTAACTGTTAAAAGTACCGAGTCGCAAACCTCTTCATATATTTAAATTTCCTATAAGCCTCGAAAGCCATTCCTGTTTGTTGTCTTGGGCTTGGTGGGCAGAAGCGCATGACTTGTGGCTTCATAAAAGGATCAGGCTGCTGCACGCCAGGATCACTCACCGAGTTTGTGTGGACGAGCCAGGAGGCGAGGTGGATCCTCGAAGAGAGCTTGCACGATCATCCTCTGATGAAGCGATACCGTCCATGTGATAAGTAGAATGTGAAGGATCATGAACCACAGAGTTGCCCGCTGCTGTGGTGATGGACGAGGTACCGGGAGGAGGAGTTACGCCACGCAGCAGAACGTCGCTCCTCATTGGCGAAAACTGCTGAATATATTGTACGTCGACTGCACTGCGATCGAACCCAAGTGAATCATTTGGACCCGGGTTGTTGGCTGCACGAGGACTATTGCAGTTCTTCTGATCTCGGCTAATGGATGAGTCTGGTGTTGATAGATTCTCGTGGGTGGGCCAAGAGCTAAGAGGACGAGCGGCAGCAGCTGAGACTATGGCGCCCGCGAGGAGGAGGAGGAGGAGCAGCACATAAAATGTTGATTCACCATATCTCTTCGACGTGAACATCTCTCTCTCTCTCTCTGTGCGTGGGGCGGCTCTTCTCTCTCTCTCTCTCTCTCTCTCTCTCTCTCTCTCTCTGCGCGTGGGGCGGCTCTTCGATGTCTACAAAGAACAATGAATGAGCTTGATGCAGGGCCTTGAGTTTTAGCTGGCTTATATTAAGGCAGATTTCTGAACCTAAGTGTCAAGATTTCTGAATCTAAGGGTTGATTTTGTGAGCTACAATATTACACACTATTCCATACATAAGCCCGACCAGGCCTCCGCATGGGAACAACCAGTCGCTACGGATCTTATTTTCAGCTTTCAAAGCTCAGACCTTGAATTTGAATATTTCAAAGCTAGGAAGTCAGATTCACGGATATTATTATGAATTATTAGCCAATCGTATATCCATGGACTTATGACTTTAAACATGGACTTCAGCCCAAACAAAGGTTTGTGGGGTGGGGGTGGGGGAGGGGGGTGGAAGAGGGGGGTGGCTTTTGGTGAGAGAGAGAAAAAGAGAGACCTTCCTTTTTAAAAAAATTGTTTTGGTTCTTCATTCCATGCTTGACCCAAAGTAACCCAAAAAAGTCTACAAAAGATACAAGAAAAATGTGATGAAGAAAAAGTAAATGAATTGTCTACAAAAGATACAAGAAAAATGTGATGAAGAAAAAGTAAATGAATTGTTACAAAAGATACAAGAAAAATGTGATGTAGAAAATGTAAATAAATTACGTCACGTTGCATCAACTTTTGTAGGCAAAAATTATTACCATTAATTAATGCTAGTGCTTTTGGAATGTTACTAGCAAAAATTATTACCATTAATTAATGCTAGTGCTTTTGGAATGTTACTAGCAAAAGCGGCTATTCAAAATTAAATGCCCATGACCCACGAATGATGCTGAAGATAGTCCATCGATTGAGTTTCTTGAAACACATATTGCTTTTTATTTAATCTTTGAAAGTCCTAGCTTAAGGTTGGGCTCCTCCAACTAAAGCTCTTGTTAGAACAAAGTCCTTTACACAGCCTTTCCATCTCCCAATAAACTCATTGCTTCTCATTGCTTAAAGATCTTCTTTTCCTTTTCCTTGCCTGTAATATGATAGAGTATGCCCAAATCAAGTGAAAACTATGTATATGTGCAACCAACCAAGATATACTCAGAAATGTCATGATTCTTTGCCAAACGTAATGTTGCTGCTGGTAATTGAGAATGTAATAAATAAGGAGTTGTAGGATATTAATTCAAGTGTAAAAGAGAGACCACTAGGTGGAGAAAGAGATATACGACTTGCTACTATATAGTTAGACAAAATTACACCTAAAGGTGTTGTTAAGTGAAGGCATCGTTGACTCCTAAGAAGGATCATTTGTGATGCTTCTGGGATTGCTATTTTTGCTCATAGTAGACTCAAACTAGTATTATTTTGCTATTTTATTACAGATTTAATGTTGAATCTATTTAGAGATTTTGTAACATTTATCTCTCCTCTCTCTTATATTGAATTGCCACCTTTAATATTATGATGCACTAATTGGTGCTATTTCTTATGTAGAGGCTCAATTGGATGCCACTTGTTGTATTGTAGATGCAAGGGTGTAGAGAGCTTCTTTCTTGTTTTGTTGTAGACGCAAGGGTACTAAGAGCATCTTTCTTATTTTTGTTGCAAGTTTGTTAATGTCATATTAGAGAGTCCATCCTTAAGTGTTTGTAGTACATAATGCACTCTCCTCTTCCTCTCTTTCTTCTTGGATGAAAGAACATAATGCACGACTCTCTTTTCTCTAGTGGTCTAATTTCTTAAACTAAGAAAATATGAGAGGCGATAATGAAGCTCCCAATTAACTTGATTCAATCCCTAATCAAGCTGAAACACAAACAGATATGTTAATCCTACCTAGGAGGCTCTAATACCATGTGCAAAAGTCAAGAGCTAATGAGGATCAAATCAAATATAATCAAATCCATGATACTCTAACAAGATAAACACAAGGAGAGCACACACTCACTTCATTGAATAAATCAATCTCCAAGTATATTGGCTATATAGATGCTTGGCCCTATCTTCCATTTTGATTTTAAAAAATACATCCTCTATCTGTCAAACTCGAACAACCCAAGTGGCCTATGGGCTCACCAACTACACTACATCCATGACATAATTTATAATCTACCATTGACATTTTAGCATGAAGGTATTTGGATGCATACATTTTGTTTATGTTCCTATGGAAAAGAAGACAAAACTATATCCTAATTCTATGAGATGTATCTTTGTTGGCTCAAAGGCATATAAATTTGATACCTCTATACATAGAGCAGTGATAAAGTCTAAAGAGATGATTTTTGATGAGCTAGAATCATGTGTGGTACAAAGGAGGACCAAACATACAAGCTGCCCAAACTTATCTACTACAAAAACTTAAGCCACTAATGCACCCAATAATCAAGCTATTATTTAAAACTTTAGTATCAAATAGCCCATCTAACATTTTTGTTTGAACCCCTTTAATATCACCAAAGAGAGGTAGTTTGTAATAGCAAACTATGCCAACTATGTAGCAAGATGAAGACACAAATGTGAGGATACCTCAAAGGAAAATCAAAGCACATGAAAGATGGACTTATTTTAGCAACTATGCTCACATACATTGCGATTGAAGATCCCAATTACATTTGAAAATACATAAAGTAATACTTAACAAATTTAGGTATTGGGACAAAAATGACATATTATTACAAAACAACACTTGAAAATTGTTGCTCAAACCTTATGCAAACCCATTATTGCATGCAAAGAGATGTGTAAATGAGATTTTAATTCTCATATTACCTTGGCAAGCCTAGTTGCCAAAGGATTCTCTTAAGCCCATGGTATAAACTAAAATGAAATGTTTAGTTCTATGGGTAAAATGAATGAAGAAAATCACCAAGGCAATGATTTGCAAATATGGATGGTTTCTTTAGAGAGCATAAGAATTTGATTAAAGTGTATATAGTCCTACCTTATTTATGAGAAAGTACAATGGTACTATTGTCCTTGTGGTTGTTTGTTTGGATCATCTTATCAATGACGCATTTTATATTTGAAGTATATGCCTTTTCTTGCATTGGACATGAAGGATATGCATTTGTATTATCACATAGATAGAGATATCTAGAGTTGCTAACATGAACTGTATGACACAAAAACTATCCCTCTGTGTGTGTGTGTGTGTGTGTGTGTGTGATATATATATATATATATATATATATATATATATATATATATATATATATATATATATATCTTTCCTTTTTTTGGTTTTGGTTCTTCATTCCATGCTTGACCCATAGCAACCCAAAAAAAATCTACAAGAAAATGGTGGTGAACAAAAAGTAAATGAATTGTAGACCAACATCACATTGCATCAGCTTTTGTAGCCAAAAATTATTATCATTAATGCTAGGGCTTTTGGAATGTTGCTAGCAAAATAGAAAATTAAAAATCAATTTCCCATGACCCACGAATAATGTTGAACATAGTCCATTGATTGATTTTCTTGAAGGGATGGGGACAACTTCATGTTGAGTGGTTGGAGGTTTAAAAGGTGATGAGAAAAAAGTTTCATATATTTGCATGAAAGATTTTTGAGTGGAAAAATCAAAGTGAAAAACCCTAGAATCTATCATATATAGTATAGGAAGTAAGGTGAGAATATTGTCTATGTCATTAGTAACTGGAATATGCATTATCTTGTGGGCATCTTGCACACTTAGAAGGAACTCGATGCATATTAGAGATTCTACTAGGGCAAAGCTACAAACCTATGAAACTCATTGACAATTTTCATTATTTTCCAAACCTATAAAACTAGCACAAGAATAATCATAGATGCACGATGCTTTAATTTTATACTTTCTACCTTGTGATGACATAATTAAATGAGGAGCCTTCTTCTCTTTTTGACCGTAGAGAGGGTAACTAAGACAGAACATTGTTAACCTGGTCAATGTCTTGATTGGGTCAACAATCAAAGTTCAACTAAGGAAGCAGTCACCAATGATGCCAAAGAAGTATGGACCAGAGTAAGAGAGAAATATATTTGAAAGACAAAGCTTTAGCAACAAGGTTAAGCTCACGGGCACCCAAGATGGATCCACATGGAGTAAAGCACCATTATTAAGGTCATATATGCTGATTAGAGATGGATTTATAATCTACATGGGTCCTCAAAGCCCAATGATTGGAACCTAAAGAGCATGACAAAAAGCCATTTTCGGCTCGAAGCTCCATTGAAACAAGTAAATCACTACAAAAGAATAAGGGTCTAGCAGTGAAAATAGAATTGCTTTTATAACTACAACGGCACAGAGATGTCAAGACTATTTTGCTACTGCTAGACACGCTAATATTTTTACTGGAATGAGATCACTACTCAACAGCAAAATATCGTTGTGCTGAGCAGCAATGCCATGGCATGAAAAAAAAACAAGGGTAGATTGAGGAGTTAGGGTTTTTCCAAGCTCTTTTTTTATATAGACAGTAAAACTTGAAAAAGAAATTAAACTAGGAAGAATTCAAGTGAACAAAAAATACTTCATATTCCTCAATTGGTAAGGCCTTTGGCCATATACCCAAAAAAAAAAAAGCAAGGAAGGTATGGCTAATCGGAATCTTTATCAGATTCCTTGCGCTCATTTTCATCTTCACTTGCTTCTCCTACTTCATGTTTATAGTCCGAATCTTCCTCTTCCTCTTCCTCTTTATCTTACATACAGGCAAACAAGAGTAAGGTAAGTATAAAATAATAAAAGACAACATATAGATAAGAGAAGGACTTATGTGTTAGTTACCTTGTTAGCTTGAGTCCCCAAAATGGACTAGTTCAAATGCAAGCCTCGCGTATGCATCCAAGCCAACAATTGCAGATGGGGGGCTCTATACCCATAATCATACTCTTCTTTTGTTGGATCATGCCCAACAACCTTCCTCTACAAAAAACAATTAAAAAAGATACAATTAGTTAAAGGGAACAACATAGTTTAAAACCAAATTAGATTAAATAAAGGAGAATAGTAAAGTAGATACTTACAAAGCGAGCAATAAAGGAGGATTTTCCTCCTGAGCCAAAGCGCGACACTCTTGAGACACTTGTCATCACTTGTTGAAAAGCACTTGGATGCGTCCTCACAAAGCTCCATGCACGTCTCCGCTCCCCTTTCAAATAAATGCTTAGCTTCTCTATGTTGTTCTTGGCTACTTTCTTAATGTTTGCTCTCCGATTAGAGAGGAGAAGCTTTATCCTCTTCTTCATCCAGTCATCCGAGAAGGTGAGGCCCAGATGTGGAACAACAAACTCAGTCTTAAGCACATCAATAACATATTGTTTTGATAGCTCATCTTGTGCTTTCCACTTCTTAAAGGATTTTGTGAACTCCAAGTTCACAAGTACATGTTTTCGGTTGATGACTTTCTTCCCTCTACCATCCATCTCATGAGCACCCCATTAGTATCTATGTTATATGGTAGGGTTCATGAATCAAACTATGGAATGGCTCTTCTAGGGGGTGGCTCAAAATGAGCGGATGATGAACCCCCCCTTGGGGATATGTCTCAGGAGACTTAGTGCTTATTTTTCCAAAGCAAAAGCACCTTACTCCCCCACTGCTACTACGTCTACTCGACTCCTAGACTCCTAGAGTCCCTACGACATTGTCGTGAAGATGTGATGAGGGATCAGGGGTGGGTCTAGTAGACATTGGTGTGGTGTAGGCTCATTCACAACCATAGCGTGATGGGCCTGCACCACTTAGACCTACACCTATCAATGGAGTGGACTGTCCCCATGGAGACATCTGGCCATATGGAGTAGATTGGCCTAATGGTATGTTGGCCTACATATAAAATGCATGAATTGACTTTAAAAATGTATATACAAAGGATAAATACCGTGTATGTGAAAAGGGATGTCAAAACATACCTATGTCTGTGAAAACTGTGTCCATGCCTACTACCCATAATGTTGGTTGATGATATCAAGCAGATTTGCGACATCTGGGTCCTGACGAGGGTCAATTAACATTGCCTATACATATAACTCAAACCAAATACATGCATAAGAGTCAATTGCTCAAAACATAAAACATTCATAAATAGCTATGCATAAAGGCTTTATGCCATAGAGCCTACACATAAAGCTTTGCAGCGAGCCTATGCATATAGCTTTATACATGCATAAAGCTTTATGCATAAGCTTTATGCGGCTCTATGCATAAAGCTTAAAGCCTACACATAGTATTTTGTGCATAAAGCTTTATGCATAAAGCCTATGCATAAAGCTTGTGCATAAAGCCTATGCAAGCCTATGTATAAGCTATATGCAGAGACTTTATGCATAAGATTTATGCATAGAGCCTATGCATAGACTTGCATAGACTTTATGTGAAAGCTTATGCATAGGCTCCATGCATAAAGCCTATGCATAAATATTATGCCTAGGCTTTATGCATAAGCTTTATACGCAAGCTCTATGCAAAGCTTATGCATAGTCTCTATGCATATAGCTTACGCATAGGCTCTATGCATATTCTTTATACACTAAGCTAAACCTAACTAGGAACCAAAGGGTGCAATAAATGTAAATCTTGCATTAACATTTATAAGAAAAAGAGGGCTTAGCTCTTTTTTGTGAAGCTGAATGAGAGGATTAGTGCAAGACCTACAAAACATAAAATTAAACAAAGTGATTAGTAACACATTTAATAAAGCTTGCATGAATCTTTATACAAGCTTTATGCAAGCTTCATGCATAAAACTTGCATAAGCTTAGATCCTACACATAAAGCTTTACGCCTAGAGCCTATGCATAAAGCTTAGAGACTATGCATAAAGCATGCGGATAAAGCTTTATGCAAGCTTTACGCATAAAGCCCATACATAAGCTTAGAGCTTATTTTATGCATAAAGCTTGCACATAAAGTCTATACAAGTCTATGCATAAGCTTAGAGCCTATGCATAAAGCATACGCATAAAGTCCATGCATAAGCTTAGAGCCTACTTTAGGCATAAAGCTTGCGCATAAATCCTATGCAAGCCTATGCATAATATTTATGCTAAGAGCCTACAAATGGAGCCTACACATAGGCTTGCATAAGTTTTATGCAAGCCTATGCATGGAGCCTACGCATAAAGCCTAGAGATTGCATAAAGCTTGCATAAACCTAAATCTAAGCCCGGCACCCAAGGGTGCAATAAAGGTAGATCTTGAATTAATAATTACAAGAAAAAGAGGGCTTACCTTTTTTTTTGTGAAGCTAAAGGAGAGGATTAGTACAAGACCTACAAAACATAAAATTAAACAAAGTCATTAGTATCATATTTAATAAAGCTTACATGAGGCCTAAAGAGACTCCATACATGCATTGAGAACTCTATGCATGCATTGAGAGCTCTATGCATGCATTGAGAGCTCTCAATACATGCATTGAGAGCTCTATGCATGCATTGAGAGCTCTCAATACATGCATGGGGCTAACCCTAAAAGCATAAAACCCTAAAAATCCCTAAAAGCATAATAGGAAGGAGTAAGCTCTTACCTCAATAATGTTGTAAATATTGACTTGAATAAGCGTACAAAATATCAGCAAAATTAAACAAAAATTTAAAAAGTATACTACATTTTAACATATGATAAAGCAAGAGGATAAGTGAACGAGGAGAAGGGGAAGAGCATAAAAACAAGGTGAGTCTCTTTAACCCTAACCCTAATACAAACTTAATAGAAACCTTGTGGTGTATGAAACCCTAACCCTTACTTCTAAATAGAAACCCTAATAGAGAGCTTTGACGGAGAGCTCTCTACTATCAAAGCTCTATATTGGCACTTCTATGTAGAAGCTAGGGTTAGGGCAAGGCAAAGAGAGAGGAGAAAGAGAAAATAAAGAGAGGGGGAGAAAGAGAAAAGCTCACCTCAAAGCATGGATAAAGCTTTCCATGAAAGCTTGAGAGTAGAGGAGAAAGGGATGAAGCTTTCCATGAAAGCCGATGAGAGCATAGGAGAGGGAGAGAGGGAGAGAACATCACATACCTTGGAAGGGGATGAAATTTGATGGAGGAAGAGGTGGGAGGGATGGAAGTGACATGGGTGGTAGAAAGAGCTGCAATTAATCGGCTGTCATCCAAGTTGTAATTAATCAATTGCCATCCAAGCTATTAATTAATTGACTGTCATCCAAACCATGTTTGCAGGATAGGTAGAAACGTGATGGCGAAGATTTAGGCGGTAGTACTTTTTGCAGGTCACTGTGCTGAGCAGCAAAACCCTAGGCCACTTTCTACTTGGAAGTTCTAGATAGCATATGTCTTTATGCTAATATATATTCACTTGTGGTCTGATTGTTGCAGATGTCTAACAATGATCAAGGGCTGGATGTTGGTTCCGAAGCATGGTTGAAAGAAAAGACACAATGTATGTGTGATCGATGCAAGGTCTAATATATACGATAACGTCGTATAACAATTGATCATATCCATACATATAGGCTTCATGAGACATTGGCGCAACCAAGTGCAAATGATGACATGGAGGAGAACCATAGGAGAGTGTTACACAATATGCCACACCATTTCATGACATCAAGTAGATTACAAAATGTGGTAAGGCTTCATAGGGAAATCATGGTTGAGAATCATCTTCTCCATCCAATGAATGAGGTGTCTCCACCATTGCCACATGAGGAGGAAGAGGATCTCATCATGAAACACATGGTGAATGATTTCTTTAAATGGGAGGTCATAGGGAAATCATGGTTGAGAATCATCTTCTCCATCCAATGAATGAGGTGTCTCCACCATTGCCACATGAGGAGGAAGAGGATCTCATCATGAGGAGGAAGAGGATCTCATCATGAAACACATGGTGAATGATTTCTTTAAATGGGAGGTCATAGATTATGGGAGCCAATTCCAATGTCACAAGAGGAGAAAACCTTGCGTGGAGAGGCAAGCACCCCTTTGTATGAGGGATGTTCGTACTCTACACTCCGAGCAAACTTGGAGCTATTAAACTTGCAAACAACTTATGGATGGAGTGATGCAAGTATTACATGCCTTCTTAGGTAAGATCCAATCAATATAACCTCTTAAATGAAAATGTCTCTTGTTTTATACTCTCCTTGTAGATATTTTGACATATGATTTCTTATGTTATGTTGTAGGCTTTTCAAGAAGATTCTTTCCCCTCAAAATCTATTCTTGGACTCACGAGTTAGGTTTTGTAAATTGCTCTCTATGCTAGATATGGATTATACAAAAATGCACGCATGCCCCAATGATGCATGCTATTTAGAGGGGTTAGTAAAGATGCAACACAATGTCTACAATGTGTAGAGAGCCAATATAGAAATGATTTGCAAGGAGACAAAATTACCCGAAAGGTGTTGAGACACTTTCCTATCATTCCTTGCATCCAACACATGTTTAAATGAAAGGGGATTGCAGAACTCATGACATGGCATGTAGCCCATCACTTAACCGATGGCATTATGAGGATTGTAGCCGATTCACCTACGTGGTAACATGTGGAGCATCAATGTGACCAAAGTTTAAAGATGAGTCCCGTCACTTACATCTTGGCTTGGGCATGGATGGTGTTAACCCATTTGGCTTCAAGTCCACAATGGTCTATATGACCTATTATATTGCTGAATTAAAACCTCAATCAAGAAAGGTCATATCATGCTTGCTCTCCTTATACCATGCAAGTATGTACCTCGAGCCTTTGATTGAGGAGCTTAAGACACTATGGCAAGGTATTAAAGTGCATGATGTCTCAAGGCCAATAAATAGACATGATATGGAGGCGAAAGTTCTTTTGCTTTGGACAATGCATGACTATCCTAGGTTCTCAGAGTGCTCAGGCACATACTTGAACTTTATAACTTTAAGCTTTAAACTTGTCTTACTCTACCTCTCAATCATCTCAATTTTATAATAGGTTTGGCAACCTATAGACATCATGCATGTCCAATTTGTAGACCATCACTTGTTTTGAAAAGAGCCTCTACACTAAAGAAGGTGGTGTATGACAAACATCATCAATTTCCCCCTCCTTCAAATCCCAAGTATGTGCCACATGATGTCTCACCACTTATGAGATGAGAGGTAGATATTGGTTTGAGGCATAGAGAAGTAAAGGAGAAGAATCCCAAATCCACCACCCCACTGGGATGTCAAGACACGCAATCTTCTTTCGACTTCCATATTGGTGTGAGTGAAGATCAATCATCTCTTAGACCCCATGCATATCTTCAAGAATGTGGCAACAAATATTTGAGACCATTTAATTGGTAAAACATACACCAAGGGTGTAAGGGATCACTTGCAAAATATTAGCTGCCTTCAAAGTGCATGGCCAATTTTGTGGTAACATGGTCCTACTAAAGGCACCATGGGTATTAACCAAGAAGGAGCACAATAAGGTGAAAAGTGTGATTGCCTCTTTTCCTACACCAACAGGAGTAATGCATTCATTGAAGGGTGCCTTCACAAAGACTAAAAAGAAAGGAGAGGTACAATTATATGGCCTCAAGACACAAAATTGGCACAAGATATTACATGTATTCAAATATTCTTTTCTTCATTTTCCATTTATGGTACATGATTTGTAGGCTCATATCATTCTTTTCTATGCATAGTTTATTCTTCCAATAGCTATAATTGGTTGTGGAGATAAGATAAGAGAGGATATTTACAAAATGGAAAGCTTGGTGAGGTATGAATCTTCTCTTGAATTCACTATCTAAGTTATATTTAATTATTATGCAATGACAAGTTATGTATAATAAATAGTATACATGATTGCTATGTATGTAAGGATATAGATCCTATATCCATTGAGATAGAGCATGTCAATGCTATTGAGTCAGTGTGTATGATCAAGAAAAACCTTCCTAGAATAGTTCTTACTGTTAGCCAATTGCATCTTGTGGTGCATTTGGTTGATGAAGTGGCACTTTGTGGTATTGTTCATGTTCGATGTGGATGTTTTTTCTTGAAAGGTTCATGAAAACCTTAAAGGACTTTGTGAGACAAAGAGAAAGGATAGAAGTAAGCATGGCATAGGGATGGTTGATGCAATATTCTCTTGTGTATATCTCAAAACATCTCTCTCGAAGATCCTTCCATGCCACGATTGTGGAGCAATGAGGAGGATGGCCGAATCACTAATGTGCCACAAGGAAAAGTAAGGCAATGAAGATTGGATGAAGCATTATTCCAAACGGTGAATACATTATGCATTCTAAATAGTCCTATCATGGAGAAGTGGATTGGGAAATACAAGAATGTAAACAATAGATGAAAGGATCAGAGAAGAGCTTTTAGAAGAGCAAATAGACACTTGACATTCCTGCCCAGCTTAGAACCTCTCCCAAATGTGATCAATATAGAATGACTTCATGAGGCAATATCGATGGCATCAAAAAATGGAGAGATGATCATAAGAGAAGAGCATGAATATGCATGAGGATGTGACCCTCAAATAAGTATATTCTTTATCTCTCTCTCATGCTTCGATTATTATATACCTTGTTTAATGCACTATACTAAATATCATACTTTTATTTAATGTTAGTATAAACTATATAATGCAATATGGTCAGAGGGAAGGCACTTTCGCACAGAGCATGTGGATTCTAAAAGAAACACATTTGGTGTCATGGTAACTTTTGAGCAAGAAAGTTGAGCATGATACCAATGTCATAGAGGACAATCTTGAGTATTGCGAAACTATTCAAGATATTCTTTGGTTGGGTTTAGAGCATTTAATCTATTCATCTTTGATGTCAAATGGTTCAAGGTGATATATAGAGATCAAGCAACCGTGAAGAAACATCCAAATGGGTTTTTTCAAATTGATTCCACCAAGTTTTGGAATGATGAGAATTGATTCCACTAAGTTTTGAAGAAACATCCAAATGGGTTTTTCCAAATTGATTTCACCAAGTTTTGGAATAATGATAAAGATACTTTCGTACTACCTCAGCATTGTCAACAGGTTAGTAACCCAACCAATCACCGAAAAATCTTGATGTAGTATAACAAAAGTGTAATCCCTTTGCTTTGTGATTTTAGATTGTGTTTCACACAGATCAAATTGATCCAAAGTGGTTTATGTTATACAAGTTTCCTCAGACTCGTTCAAAAACATATCTTTCAAGATCAAGATGTTGAGGCCAAATCTATGGATAAGGTGCAAGTACTACCTCAAATCAAGTCATTGGAAGAAGACGATGATGGAAATGAAGAAAAAAATTTAGAGCAGGCTGATCAAGAACGTGAGGAATATCGAACCGAAGAAGATAATGAGTCACTTATCAATTATGATAATGCTTTATTGAATAATGATAGTGATATTGATATGGAACCTCATCTTTTCATTGAGCTTCCATTAGGTATAGAGATTGATGAAGCAACACAAATTGATCTATCAACAACAAGATATGATAGATTCGTGATCTTGACATTGTTCATGTAATCCCTTTAAAAAATTTCAACTATCTTTCTTTTTGTTTTTCAAACATGGCTTTAAGGGTTCCGAAGGATTTTTTTTAAACTATCATCATTTTTTGTATGTATGTGACATGTATAACCTAATATCAATCTTCAACAACTCTCTGGAACTTTTTATAACAATATAGACGCAAAATTTTGCTACTTTTTTCACTGCCCAACCAGTAGTGAAATCACAGCGTAGTAGTGAAATTAATCGCTGCCCCACAGCAAAATTTCACTCTGCTGACTTTGCTGTGAGCAATGAAAATAGCATCGAAATTTTACTGCTATTCTCACTACGCCCAGCAACATTTTTTGATGCTAAGCAGCGACAAAATTCCTTGACATCCCGAAGGCCTCAACGCTAGCTGGAACACTACTAGAAAATGTTGTTATGCCCTTGACATGTTGTAGCAAATATACTATTAGATGCCTATGATGATGGCACTGTGCTTGCAAACACAAAGAAGACTTTCTTGGCTTGCTTGTTTCCCTCCATGGCTTGCTGCCTCTCCAAGCCATGTAGATTGTGAGGAAATATCCACAAGGAACCTTGGGGGACTTTGAGATGAAGAGGACGTACCACATAACCAAGATATGGCAATGGACATCTTCACACAACTATTCCTAATAGATAGCTTCTTCAAAAGATGAATGAAAGATAAGAGAGAGGAAAGAGTGATTTCGGGGAAAGATAGAATTTTCCCCGATCCCCATGATCGCCAAATAAATGTATACATATATACATACATATATATGTATATACAAATACATATACATGCGCGCGCACACACACACACACACACATATGTGTGTGTGTGTGTGTCAACCACACTGGTTAACATCATTTTCAAGCGTGGTTACACTCCTTGTAACTCATTATTATGTAACCGCACTAAGCGATTCATGAAATAGATATATAAGATGACCGAGCTTACATGTAATGCCGATCATAGGAATGAGCCCAGGTACACATAGAGCTAGGAAGTCAGTTTTGGGCCCCCAATTGTAAATGGGCGACCGGCCATTATTATGGCTCACCCAAACCCCCCTTGACACATCCAATAAGAGATTACTTGGTGAACCGCAACTGTTCGTGAGGATCTTTCCAACGGCTGAGCTCGTAATCCTTGAGGTCTCCAAGCTCTACAACTCCTTGAGAAGCAATTCCACCACACCTCCCGCGAGCGTTATCACATCGCCACGTTGCAATACGAGTACTCGTCCCTCCTCTCCTCTCACTTTACACACTCACTAGCATGCATTAGGGAGAGAGATTAGCAAGAGCAAGACTCCATTGCACAATGGGAGAGTAGGTTTTATTATGAGATAAATTCACTTATATACATGGCCATAAGTGTTCACACTCACTTAAACTATGGTCGGTCGGGCACTTTAGGCTTATAAGAGGCCTAATGCTATTACAATGACTACTCTCATAATATATCCATGAAGTACATCACTTGGAACTTCAACCTATATGCCACCACATGCTCTTGAAGTGGGAATTGCCATAAATACTCCATCACACCATTGCGGGCGCCCGTCCAAGTTGTAGCTTTGGACACCATTGCTTCATATCTTGAATGAATGTACCTCTGGTGTATCCACCTTAACTTCTTGATGTTAGATAATGGTGGTAGCTTTTGTTAACCCTAGGAATGGGTTAACATTCCCCCCTTCCTTATGGATGATCGCATCCTTTGTGATCGCGTTGAAGACCTTTTGTTGTGGGGAGAATGGACAAGCTTTATCGATGGTTGTGATGTTGAATCTTGATTAATGTTCAATGGTCCTTGTTCCTCCGGAAGGAATAAGAAAAGCTAGTTAGTGAATGCAAAGGTTAGTGGTTTATTGGGAATTCCTAACGGGGTGGGAGGTGGGTTTTTTTGCAAATGATTATATTTTAATATTTGTGTGAGCATGTTTTTTTGGGTTTTTTGCTTACTTTGTTTTTGGCAAATCATACGAAAGGTTACATTTGATTTGTGTTAGTGGGGGACACTAAGAGACGTTAATAATGGGAGAGAAGAGAGGGACACTAAGAGACGTTAATAATGGGAGAGGGAAGCATCCGGAGAAACGTAGACATAATCATCAGAGAACGAGATGTGGTGATTCTCAGTTCCTCATTTGATTCATTGAAGCGACATTCATCATTTGAAGAAATTGGCCTTTCATGAAGTCCCTTTGTGTTGCAAGATTCTTGTCAAATGTTGTTGAGTAGGACATGTTCCTACATGACTCTGCCCATGTGCTTTTCATGCTTTTATGTATATTTAAGTGCTCTTATAAAGCACATATATATGAAGTACAAGAATTGAGTCAAATAAACTTTTATTAAGCTGCTTCTTTTTGTCGAAGTAGCCACTTGTTGGTGAGGATTGAAAGAATTACGTCGACTTACGAGGCTAAGATATCTTCACTAAGGATTGGAGATCATTGATTTGTGAAGATGGAAGCGCCATTTGGAGAGGTTTTTAATTTGAAGGAAAATTCCAGGCAATGGGTTGTACCATTGACCAGGCTTTAGCCCACCATGGCCCCCCATCCAGAGATGTACCTCGAAGTTTTCGATGGTGAGGCTTTTGTGCAAATGTCCTCCAGTGCATGAGAATGGATATGTACTCATAGAGTAGCTGCTATATTAACATAGCCAAAAGAATAGTAAGCAATAAGCTTAACAAGATATAATGGCTATTGAAGATCCTTGGGAGTTGCCATATATAGTACTCCCTTATTTTTTTATTTTTATTTTTTTTACTACCACCTCATGAGCAAAAGGTTCTTGTGGCTACTCTCCTTTTTGAGAGAATAGGTTCTTATGTCATCTCCAAGCTCTACAACTCCTTGAGAAGCAATTCCACCACACCTCCCGCGAGCGTTCTCACACCGTCGCGTTGCAATACGGGTACTCGTCCCTCCTCTCACCTCACTTCACTCACACACACTCACTAGCATGCATTAGGGAGAGAGATTAGCAAGAGCAAGACTCCATTGCACAATGGCAGAGTAGGTTTTATTATGAGAGAATTTCACTTATATACATGGCCATAAGTGTTCACAGTCACTTAAACTGCGGTCGGTCGGGCACTTTAGGCTCATAAGAGGCCTAATGCTATTACAGTGACTACTCTCATAATATATCCATGAAGTACATCACTTGGGACTTCAACCTACATGCTACCACATGCTCCTGAAGTGGGAATTGCCATAAATACTCCATCACACCATTGCAGGCGCCCGTCCAAGTTGTAGCTTTGGACACCATTGCTTCATATCTTGAATGAATGAACCTCTGGTGTATCCACCTCAACTCTTTGATGTTAGATAATGGTGGTAGCTTTTGTGAACCTTAGGAATGGGTTAACATTCCCCCCTTCCTTATGGCGATCGCGTCCTCGTGATCGTGTTGAAGACCTTTGTTATGGGGAGAATGGACAAGCTTTATGATGTTGATTGATGTTCAATGGTCTTTGTTCCTCTGGAAGGGAAAAAAAAGCTAGTTAGTGAATGCAAAGGTTAGTGGTTTATTGGGGATTCCTAACGGGGTGGGAGGGTGGGGTTTTTTGCAAACGATTGTATTTTAATATTTGTGTGAGCATGTGTTTTTTTGGGTTTTTTGCTTACTTTGTTTTTGGTAATCATAAGAAAGGTTACATTTGATTTGTGTTAGTGGGGACACTAAGAGATGTTAATAGTGGGAGAGAAGAGGGAAGCGTCCGGAGAAATGTAGACATAATCATCAGAACGAGATGTGGTGATTCTCAGTTCCTCATTTGATTCATTGAAGCGACATTCATCATTTGAAGAAATTGGCCTTTGATGATGTCCCTTTGTGTGGCAAGATTCTTGTCAAATGTTGTTGAGTAGGACATGTTCCTACATGACTCTGCCCATGTGCTTTTCATGCTTTTATGTATATTTAAGTGCTCTTAAAAAGCAAATATACATGAAGTACAAGAATTGAGTCAAATAAACTTTTATTAAGTTGCTTCTTTTTGTCGAAGTAGCCACTTGTTGGTGAGGATTGAAAGAATTACGTCGACTTGTGAGGCTAAGATATCTTCACTAGAAGAATTAGAGATCATTGATTTGTGAAGATGGAAGCGCCATTTGGAGAGGTTTTTAATTTGAAGGAAAATTCCAGGCGATGGGTTATACCATTGACCAGGCTTTAGCCCACCATGGCCCCCCCATCCAGAGATGTACCTCGAAGTTGTCGATGGTGAGGCTTTTGTGCAAATTTCCTCTAGTGCATGAGAATGGATATGTACTCATAGAGTAACTGCTACATTAACATAGCCAAAAGAATAGTAAGCAATAAGCTTATTAAGGTATAATGGCTATTGAAGATCCTTGGGAGTTGCCAGATACATTACTCCCTTATTTTTGTTTTTTGTTTTTTTTTTTACTACCTTCTCATGAGAAAAAGGTTCTTGTGGCTATTCTCCTTTTTGAGAGAATAGGTTCTTATGTCATCTCTAAGCTCTACAACTCCTTGAGAAGCAATTCCATCACACCTCCCACGAGCGTTGTCACACCGCCGTGTTGCAATACGGGTACTCGTCCCTTCTCTCACCTCACTTCACTCACACACACTCACTAGCATGCATTAGGGAGAGAGATTAGCAAGAGCAAGACTCTATTGCACAATGGGAGAGTAGGTTTTATTATGAGAGAATTTCACTTATATACATGGCCATAAGTGTTCACACTCACTTAACCTATGGTCGGTCGGGCACTTTAGGTTCATAAGAGGCCTAATGCTATTACAGTGACTACTCTCATAATATATCCATGAATTACATCACTTGGGACTTAAACCTACATGCTACCACATGCTCTTGAAGTGGGAATCGCCATAAATACTCCATCACACCATTGCGGAAGTTGTAGCTTTGGACACCATTGCTTCATATCTTGAATGAATGAACCTCTGGTGTATCCACCTTAACTCCTTGATGTTAGAAAATGGTGGTAGCTCTTGTTAACCCTAGGAATGGGTTAACATTCCCCCCTTCCTTATGGCGATCGTGTCCTTGTGATCACGTTGAAGACCTTTGTGTGGGGAGACTAGAGAAGCTTTATCGATGGCTTTGATGTTGATTGATGTTCGGTGGTCTTTGTTCCTCCGGAAGGAATAAGAAAAGCTAGTTAGTGAATGAAAAGATTAGTGGTTTATTAGGAATTCCTAACGGGGTGGGGGGGTGGTCTTTGTTCCTCCGGAAGAAATAAGAAAAGCTAGTTAGTGAATGAAAAGATTAGTGGTTTATTAGGAATTCCTAACGGGGTGGGGGGGTGGGGTTTTTTGCAAATGATTGTATTTTTATATTTGTGTGAGCATGTTTTGTTTTTGGTTTTTTGCTCACTTTGTTTTTGGCAATCATAAGAAAGGTTACATTTGATTTGTGTTAGTGGGGACGCTAAGAGATGTTAATAATGGGAGAGAAGTGTTTTATGCACATTATGTGTGCATATACTAGGAGGCTAACCCACATTAGGCTTTTGAGCATGGGAGCATGGGAACAAGCTCTAGTGGAGCATAGGTTAGGACTAACCTTAAGGGTTAAGGTTAGGGTCCGGCATCCAAGGGTCACACATGGGAAATGGAGAGTCAAGAGTCACTTGAGGGCCCTCCTATATAATAGGGGCATGGGGCACACTCAAGGGAGGCTTGGAGGCTTGGGGCTTAGGCTTGTGAGGCCAAGGCTATGTTATGCTCTCTTGTGTAGAGGGTCATATCTACTCACCTATCATTTCACACTATAGCTTCATGATGCTATTGGATTGGAGTTATACCTCTTGATGGTATGGCACATCAAGGTAAAGGTATGATGTATTTCATTATATTTCATGTGTGCATCCCTTGGGCTTGAGGGTGGTTGGGTGGTTGAGTTTATGCCTGATTGCATGTTTATGCTTTACAATTATCTAGAGAGATCTTAGGGTTTTAACAAGAAGAGAGGGAAGCATCCGGAGAAACATAGACATAATCATTAGAATGAGATGTGGTGATTCTCAGTTCCTCATTTGATTCATTGAAGTGACATTCATCATTTGAAGAAATTGGCCTTTGATGAAGTCCCTTTGTGTGGCACGATTCTTGTCAAATATTGTTGAGTAGGACATGTTCCTGCTGCATGACTCTTGCCCGTGTGCTTTTCATGCTTTTATGTATATTTAAGTGCTCTTATGAAGCAGATATACATGAAGTACAAGAATTGAGTCAAATAAACTCTTATTAAGCTGCTTCTTTTTGTCGAAGTAGCCACTTGTTGTGGTAAGGATTGAAAGAATTATGTCGACTTGCGAGGCTAAGATACCTTCACTAAGGATTGGAGATCATTGATTTGTGAAGATGGAAGTGCCATTTGGAGAGGTTTTTAATTTGAAGGAAAATTACAAGCGATGGGTTGTACCATTGACCAGCTTTAGCCCACCATGGCCCCCCATCCAAAGATGTACCTGGAAGTTGTCGATGGTGAGGCTTTTGTGCAAATGTCCTCCAGTGCATGAGAATGGATATGTACTCATAGAGTAGCTGCTACATTAACATAGCCAAACGAATAGTAAGCAATAGGAAAATTACAAGCGATGGGTTGTACCATTGACCAAGCTTTAGCCCACCATGGCCCCCCATCCAAAGATGTACCTGGAAGTTGTCGATGGTGAGGCTTTTGTGCAAATGTCCTCCAGTGCATGAGAATGGATATGTACTCATAGAGTAGCTGCTACATTAACATAGCCAAAAGAATAGTAAGCAATAAGCTTAACAAGATATAATGGCTATTGAAGATCCTTGGGAGTCACCATATACATTACTCCCTTTTTTTTCTTTTTTCTTTTTACTACCACCTCGCGAGCAAAAGGTTCTTGTGGCTACTCTCCTTTTTGAGAGAATAGATTCGTATGTATGCCGCGTAGCTTTTGTACATATCCAGAAGGGTGAAAAGAGCATTGTGAGTTTGTCTTTGATGCGCTCATAAGTCTCCATTACAGACGTGGGAATTGATTCTTGAATTTTTGGCTCAAATATTATCAAGGCAGTAGGTAAGACTGCTGGTTGGTTACCATTGGGGTTTCTTGAACACACAAGCTCTTGTGTAGGTGCTGAATGCACGAGAGTGTTTGAGTGGATTGCTTAGTGTTGCTTGGGTCTCCATTCTTGTCGAACTTTAGGTGAAGTTGTTGGGGTTAAAGTCGATAGCGAGGCTATCTTCACTTTGTTCGATTTTGGCAACCATATGATGGGATTATCCTTGTTATTGAAGTACGTTCACAAGCACCCATGGATCTTTGATGAACATTATAATGTGGTGGTGGCTGATTCTTTTGGTGCTGAGGTTCCTTTTTTTTAGCAGACTTAGGTGACTTTTTGATGTGCTTGGGAATTCAAGCTTTGATATTACTTTGGTAGTACCCTTGTGCTTGTAGTAATTTTTTGCTACCCACACTTGTTGACTTGGTGGAGTTCTTTGAGGAACTCACATAGGCTTTTGTGGATGGTGTTGTGGAGTACTTTTATTTTTCCTTGGCCTCTAAGTGTTGCGTTTAGGAAGAGGCTTTCACTATCAAGGTACCCAAATTTGATTGGCACCTTCGTTGTAGCCTTGAGCAACAAGTATCTGCTTCTCCACCCACATTTTGATACCATTAAGATACCTTGATTTTTGTTACCTTCGGGAAGAGGCTTTCACTATCGAGGTACCCAAATTTGATTGGCACCATTAAGATACCTTGATTTTTGTTACCTTCGGGAAGAGGCTTTCACTATCGAGGTACCCAAATTTGATTGGCACCTTCATTGTAGCCTTGAGCAACAAGTAGCTACTTCTCCACCCACATTTTGATACCATTAAGATAAAGTGTTGCATTTAGGAAGAGGCTTTTACTATCGAGGTACCCAAATTTGATTGGCACCTTCATTGTAGCCTTGAGCAACAAGTAGCTGCTTCTCCACCCACATTTTGATACCTTTAAGATACCTTGATTTTTGTTATCTTGGTGGATTTTTCTTTTTGGTTGAAGTGGGAGGTTGTGAGTCCTCCTTCACATTAGTTGGCATTGCGGTTTACAGGGTTGAGACCTATGGGCATTGTTGTTGATGATGATGAGGTTCGAGTCTCTTGTTGCAGAGTGGCATTTGATGATGAGGCTTTTGAGCATGTTGCCATCTCATTTAGTGAGGTTTGTTGATAAAGAGTTGTTGGCTCTGGGGATTTTCTTGAGCTCCTTGTTGTTAAAGATAGATGGTTGCGCGTGGGAAACTTTTTGAGGAATAACTGCTGATGTGACTGAGAGGTTTTGGCATCGAACTTTGTTGGTGGTGAGGATGGGGTTAAAGGAGCAGAGGCTTTATCAAAGTTGGTCATTAATGCATATGGTAGGTTATTGTGTAGAGGGGTTTTTATGAAAGAGGCTTGTAACTTTTTGTGTTTCAACATCATAGAAATCCATTAGGGTTGGATCCTCTTCCTTGCAGTATGGTATTGTCAACTTTTTTTCATTGACCATCATGATGATCCCATCGTTGGCAAAGCACAGTGGTGCTTGGGTAGCAATAGTCCATTTACGTCCCAAGATCAAATATGCTTCCAACACATACTCAACCAAAAAAAACTTGCAAGTAAGGGGGTTAGTTTCAATATACATTGTATGTTCAAAGTACCCCAAACATGGCATGTTCAAGTCGTGTGTAAAGGGAGTTCTTTCAGGATGAGCCGTGAGAGTGTTGGTTGACCTAACAAATCCTATAATGTGAGGGTCATGAGATTGTGTTCTCATGTTGGATAAAATTGTGCTTGAGCTATGGTGATATTATTGGAAAGTTCCAATCCAACCAGAATCCTAGTGATCTTTTCGTGTTGGATAAAGTTGTGCTTGATCTATGGTGATATTATTGTTGGAAAGTTCCAATCCAACCAGAATCCTAGTGATCTTTTTAGTAAGATATGTTGAAAGTTCCAGCGTCTCTTTCTCCCGTAAGAGCAATTTTACAATGCCTAAAAGAGTGTTCAAGGTGACTGTTTACATGGATTCATCAATTGAATACAATGTTTCACGTATCCAAGTTCCACCAAGGACGACATCATACTCAAGGGAATCTAGGGTAACATGGAATGCAAATTCTACATCTCCACCGATTGTTTGAGTAACGTAGCTAAAGTTACTGGGAACTTCAATGTTCTGTCCCCATTAGCTCCTCTTGCAAGACCATTGTCTATAGGGATGAGTTTAGGTTGTCCCAATGACACCCAAGTGTCTGTTGTCATGATGTTATGACTAGCTCGAGGGCTAATCAACGCGTGTTTACACTTAACATCATTGCCTGTAGGAAAATCTAACCATACGATGATAGACTCTTCAAGAGGAACCATGGATGTTTCAGTTCCTGTTTTAGCTTCAGATCCCATTTCTGTTTCATATTCCCAATCACTTTTGTCCTCTTTTTTGCTCTCAGCTTTTCAAGAGTACCCAATGTGTACAATGGCACACTTAGTCCTTGGACAATTCTGAATGAGGTCTATTTGTTGGGAATGTACGAATCCTCTCACAGTCCTGTTCTATGGATCTCTTTATGTCTTGGCATAACTCATGTTTAACCTTTAAAGGTGCAAGTGTTGATGCTATGCTGGCTTCACCACCATGAGAGAAGAGCATTCCTCCAAATGAGGTTTTGAGAGACTGCTTTAATTTCATAAGGGATTCATCGAATTCCTCACGTGCTTTCTCAACCGCATAATTCATGCAATCTGTCTCTAATGACTCTTCTATAGAGAGTATGTCTTCCTCTTAAAGGGGGAAGCAGTACTCCTTCGAGTTTTGTATTTTTGTTGCTTTTTTAGAATTAACATTATGAGGTTCAATCACAACTGGTGATCCTCTAAGACACTCAACCATGCTAAGCATGCTCTCCTGAGCTTGCTTTTTGCATTCCACATATGTCATATGATCAAGATTTTCAATTTGGGATGGTTGGGAGTGTTCTAGTTTCTTGATTGGTCTATGACGTGCACTAAGTGAAGAATCAGAACTTGGTTCATCCTCACTTAGTGGTGACGTACTAGAACTTGATTCATCTTCTAATTTTCTTTGGATTGTCAAGTTTTCATTATGTTTGCCCATGTGGCAAGAACAAACTTTCTTGTAGGCTTTTGTATTCTATGTCACACATATGGGTTTTGTGGTTTTTGTGGTGGCCTTTGAGGTGGATGCTTCTACGTTATGTGTAGCTTTTGGCTCTTTTGCGTTTTGGATTTATGTCCTCCACAGGGTCCTTTTCCCTACCCTTTAGTTAAACCTTGGTTTCATTAGTTTGTTGTCCCTTTTCTTTCTTGAGTTTATAAGGTTTTGTTTTTTCTTTTGGTTTCTACTTTAAGGCATGTTCTTCTACCCATTTCAAAGTGTTATCTTTTGCATTCTTTTTTACTATCTCTCATGCCTTGGCTTGTAAGCGTATAAGCACATTAAAGGGTGCCGTGGACAATTGTCTCTTTTGTACACTTAAGATGTTTAGAGTTGTATTTTGTGAGACAAGTTGCATTGAAGCAACTCGTCTTGGGCAATCTTGGAACGTGTGGTCAATGCCACATCGTTCACCATGGGTCAATGGAAGTATTCCAAACTGTGCTGTCTACCACTTTGTGAGGACCACGACAATAGAAACACTGAAGTGTTCAATTAATTGCTTCTTGAGCACTTTCTACCCTTTCAACTGATTGTATTTGGTGCACAGGAGATGGAGGTTTTGAGTCAATTGTTGATGAATTGGGACACTTTGTAGTATCATGACCAAAGGATTTACAATATATGCAGTACAAAAAGACAGGTGACTGCACTCAATTTAATAGAGTTCTTTCATTGCATTTGGTTTCATTTGGTTTACGCTCAATTTAATAGAGTTATTTCATTACACTCCACCAATCACCTTGTCTTGAAAAGCCGTGAATAAAGTTTGTTTTCAAGGTTTTGAAGTTGGTCTTGATTGATGATATCAATGTGATGAACCATCAACTAGCTTTTCCCTCTAAGAATAGGTTCAACGCATGTACCTTAGTGGGGCAATTTGGATTTCCAAAGGCTTCACATCTCTGTTCAAACATTTGAATGAATTGAACAAGATCGGTTATTCTGTCGTATTTTTCCATACTTTTGGTGATCTATACGTTCATATTTTTGTATGAGTCACTAAGGCCGTATATGTGAGTGCTCTTGTTGGTAGGGACTCACTGAGTCCTTGGGCAACCCCCCTTCCTAGACTAGTCAGTATGTCCAAGGTGTGAGCATCTAGGGGTTGGAAAAAGGGTTGGTACCTATAGGATTTGTGGGAATGTTAGGTAAACCAAAGCCCGCCGGTGGGATTAAAGTGACAAGGGGTGTAAAATCCAATGACACGCTTGTTGTAGGCATGGCGAATGGGATTGGGAGGTGCATTTGCGGCATGGATCTCAATGGCTCAAAGATGTTAGCCATTGGGTTCAGTGAGAGTGTCGGCCCACGTAGTCCCTCTTATCATTGCCATGTCTGATGCTGTCAATTTCTCCATAATGAGCAAGCACACGTGTGTTTTTTTTCTCTTGTTATATTTTCTCACTTCCCACAGCCTCAAGAGGCATGGCATACTCTTCGTTGGGTCAAATGATGTCTATTTAACCCAATTACCTTAGAAGTTACGACAAGTGAAGTAGTGAGTGAAGTTGGAGAAGGATCTACAGTGAAGGAATCTTTCTCTGCAGACAAGAGTTCATTTAGTTTTAAAGGGAGCAGAAGATATGTTGGATTTGGAAAAATCAGAGCAGACAAGGTGTTAAGGTTCAAAGAATCATTTAGGAGCAGTGTGCCTAGTGGTTTCTATGAGGCTTCTCTATTAGAGACGTGATTTTATCCAAAAACATGTTTAATTACTGTTGTCGTATGTCAATTGGGTGCTGAGTTGGGTTTGTCTACATAAAGGATGCAATCTATTATAGTGAGTTCATTGTAGCTTAAATAGAAGCTTGAGTCTATAGGTGAAGAACTACAAGTTTTCAATGTGTTTGTCTGATGTTTTTTAAACCCATTATCTCAGGGCTGTTGAGACAGAAGTTCAGTATCTTTCCCTGTAGTCAAATCCCTCTTCAGAAATATAAAAGATCTTGTTTCTACCAGTTTTGGCCTAGAGAGAGAAAATCTTCTAGAGAGTGATAATTTAATTTTTAAATATTTTTGGATAGAAAAATATCTTATCTTATTAAAATTAATTTCCCTGAAATAGAAGTTCAAAAAGATTTTCAGAAGGTGCATTAGAAATTAAGTATAATCTGTTCAAGAGGCATTATCCCTAGGGATGAAGATTTTTTTTGAAATTTTAAATTAAGGTTCCTATGGACCAATAAGATTCATCCAAATGTAGGGAGGAGATAAATAGAATAATAAAAGGAAAATCACATAAGATGAAGAGTTGACTAAGGACAAGGTTAATAGTTAAAAAAGAGAGATATTTAGATAAAATGATGCATTTTTGACACCTCAGTATGGGGGAATTTCCCTCATGAAGGAGGCACCTGTTTCACATACTTGAATGAGTTTTAAACTCCCAAATAATGAGATATTTTTATCTCTCCTCTCTCCTGTTTCAACTAGATCCAAAAAGTGAGCAAAACTGACCTAAAAATGGTCAAAATTGACCAAACTGATCCAGAAAATTCTAGAATCAATTTGCTTGGTTAGAAGCTCACTTTTTCCTATAAATAGAAGCCTTCCCCTTTGTTGAAACTCAATAGCGTTTTTGCACTGTTACCCTGCCTCTCCCAAGCGCCAAAAACAATGAATTTTACTCATAATTCATTAGTTTTTGACCTTCCCTCTTCCAAAAGATTGGTGGCCACTCCTGTTTCAAACAAGAGTTGAACCCTCAAACCATCAAGCCAAAGGAAATCTCTCAAATTATCTATGTAAGTTGGAGATTCTTCTCTTTTCTATTCTTTTTATGGTTTTTTTTGTTTTTTATGATTTTTGTCTTCTCTAAATTAAAAATGATGTTATGCCTCATTGCAAAAAGGCATTCCCCTCTCTTCTCTAATAAATCCAACCATTCTTTATCCTAGATGAATGGTTAATGAATAAAATCAAGTTTTTCATAATGTTTCTCTTAAATAAGTAGAAAAATGTTCACTTTAGAATGATTTAAATACTCTTGGTGCACTTCTAATTAATTTTAGAGACTTAAAAATTGAAAAATGGTCAGCCATACAAAGGAGGTTATGGCAAAATTTTCTAAAAATTTATGAAATAAATTTCATCTTTTATGAATCAAAAAAGAGTAATCCCCATCGTTAGAGTATTCTAAAAGTGTCATTTTCATTCATGCATAGAAAGATGCATATGGATTAATTTTTATAAAAGAATGATTTTCAATAGAATTAAATTCTATGAAAGATACTTATTGATAAAAATTTTTATTATGAAAGTGTTACTTTCTTCATTATGGATTTTTATGCATAAAAGTATATTTTTTTATTACAAAAGAGTTACTTTCATCAGATTGATTTTTATGCATAAAAGTATGCATAAAAGAATATTCTTTTTATTATAAAAGTGTTACTTTTATCATTAATGATTTCTATGCATAAAAGTATGCATAAAAGAATATATTTTTTATTATAAAAGTGTTACTTTTATCATTAATGATTTCTATGCATAAAAGAATATTTTTTTATTATAAAAGTGTTACTTTTATCATTAATGATTTCTATGCATAAAAGAATTTTTTTTATTATAAAGTGTTACTTTTATCATTATTAATTTCTTTGCATAAATGGGACATAAAGGATTTTTTTTTATATTAAAAGTGTGATTTTCATCATAAATGATTTGTATGCATAAAAGATATTTTTTTATATTAAAAGTGTGATTTTCATCATAAATGATTTTATGCATAAATTAGATGCATAAAAGAAATTCTTTATTAAAAGAGTGATTTTCATCATAAATGATTTGTATGCATAAACATATGCATAAAAGATATTTTTTAATATTAAAAGTGTGATTTTCATCATAAATGATTTTATGCATAAATTAGATGTATAAAAGAAATTCTTTATTAAAAGAGCGATTTTCATCATAAATGATTTGTATGCATAAAAGATATTTTTTTTATATTAAAAGTGTGATTTTCATCATAAATGATTTCATGCCTAAATTGGATGCATAAGAGAAATTCTTTTATTCTAAAAGTGTAATTCCTACTAAAATGGATTTATGTATGGAAAGATGCATAAAGAACTTATTTTAATCTAAAAGTGTTATTCTCATCAATCTTCATTTTATGCATAGAAAGATGCATAAAGAAATCTATTTTTAATTCAAAAGAGTTATTTATATCAATTTTAATTTTATGCATAGAAAGATGCATAAAGAAATCTATTTTTAATTCAAAAGAGTTATTTTCATCAATTTTAATTTTATGCATAGAAAGATGCATAAAGAAATCTATTTTTAGTTCAAAAGAGTTATTTTCGTCAATTTTGATTTTATGCATAGGAAGATGCATAAAAGATTGATTTTTAATTCAAAAGTGTCATTCTCATTTAAAATGAATTTATGCATAGGAAGATGCATAAAAGATTGATTTTTATTTCGAAAGTGTTATTCTCCTTAAAATGGAATTTATGCATAAATAGATGCGTAAAGAAATCTTCTATCAAAAATAAGATTTCTCTTGTATTCTATAAATAGATATGAGGATGTGAAACGAATCAGATAGATGAAAATGAACGAATCAGATAGATGAAAATGAACAAGGAATAGATGGAGATGTATGTATGTGAAAGAATGGATGTAAGAATGTGGATGTATGTGAATGTGAATGTGGATGTGTAAATGTGGATATGGATGTAAGAATGTGGATGTATGTGAATGTGAATGTGGATGTGTAAATGTGGATATGGATGTAAGGATGTGGATGTATGTGAATGTGAATGTGGATGTGTGAACGTGGATATGGATGTACGAATGTGGAATGTGGATATGGATGTATGGATGTGTATGTGAATGGATGTATAAATGTGAATGTGGATGTGGATGTATGAAAGTGAAATGTGGATATGGATGTATGAATGTGGAATGTGGATATGGATGTATGGATGGGAATGTGAATGGATGTATGAATGTGAATGTGAATGGATGTATGAATGTGAATGGATGTATGAATGTGAATGTGGATGTGGATGTATGAATGTGGAATCTGGATATAGATGTATGGATGTGAATGTGAATGTGGATGTATGGATGTAGATGTGGATGTGGATGTATGAATGTGGATGTGGATGTGGATGTGAAAATGGATGTATGAATGTGGATGTGGATGTGGATGTGGATGTGGATGTGGATGTGGATGTATGAATGTGGATGTGAAAATGGATGTATGGATGCAGATGTGAATGTGGATGTGAAAATGGATGTATGGATGTAGATGTGAATGTGGATGTATGACTGTGGATGTGAAAATGGATGTATGGATGTAGATGTGAATGTGGATGTATGAATGTGGATGTGTATGTGGAATAATGAATGCAAATATGAATGTGAATGGATATAAAGTCGATATGAGCGAATGGATGAGATGAAATGTCATGTGAATCAGAATGTTAATGAATAATAATATAAGATCTGAGCGAATGAGATGTAATGAGAAATGGATGTGATGAGACGTAATGTAAAATAAGAAAGATAGGAATGGATGTTATGTGAAGTGAATGAATCTGATGTGATGGGATGGAAAATGATGTATCTGGTCAAGAATGGATACACATATGATTTGGAATTGGATTAAGTAATATGGATTGATGTGGAACAATCTGGAAGGATGTGAGTTCATTATAGAAACTGTATTTGTGAACTGTTTGTAAATCACTGTTTTATGTCAAGAATGCTGGGGAAGCATTTTGACTGTCTTGAGAATGTGGTCGTGGAGACCTACCTGATAAAGTTGCAACAGCTGACGAAGAGTCAACGGAGGACATCTCACATAGCAAGGTCGTCGGCCGAGGTCTTGACCAGCCTCGGTTCGATTTAAATGGTGATTTTCCGGTACGGTGGATGAGGGACCAAGGAAGCGGCCTATGAGTGAAGCGCTAGGTGACCTGCGAAGGATCCTAGAGGTCTCGCATAGCAAGGTCGTCGGCCGAGGTCTTGACCAGCCTCGGTTCGATTTAAATGGTGATTTTCCGATACGGTGGATGAGGGACCAAGGAAGCGGTCTATGAGTGAAGCGCTAGGTGACCTGCGAAGGATCCTAGAGGGTGGTGACCATACGGTGCTCGGGCTCTAAGATACCCACACGTGCATCGTGGAAGATATTGGAACAAGGAGTAAGAGTTGTTTTCTGAAACCCAGCATGGATCTGGTTGATTGACCTTGCTGGTCCTCAACGGATGAGTCCATGGCTCTTTTATATGGATCTTTTGGTTGATCTTGTTGATCTTCAACGGAGATTCCATCTTGAAATTTTTTTTAAGTGATTATATTGCCAGGTACTATGAGCTAGGAACTATTAAAAAGGCCCCTGAGCGGACAGGTGGTGAGCGTTCTGGTTGCCAATGATGCCATAGATACTCCGATGAAGGAATGATTGGAAATTAAGATTCAACCAGATATTTTGGGGAGGATTGTGATCAGTGACACAATGGTTTCTTTAAAGGATTGTTTTAAAGATAGCTGATGCTAAGAAAAAAGGTAATTTCATATTGGGTGTGTAAGTGGTGTGACTAGTTTTATGTTTGCATGAACATCCGACTAGGGGGCCTGGGAACTCTTTTCCCTGGTACTACCCGGGACAAAACCTAACCAAATTCCTAATTGGATCCCATCACTACAGTGGTTGGGCGGTTGGCTAACCCACGGGACTTGGACTGATGGATCCGTAAATTGAGACTCAATTTTTGTTTAGTTCGATAGATTAAGTAAATCCCGGACAAAAATTGTTCTATGGAAAAAGAGTCAACGGCTGTGCCTCTCGAGGAAAAAAGCGTTGGTCTCTATGATCCAAGTGCAATCTGTCCCTTGATCTGACTATGGAACTTACGAGTTCAGTCAGATCAGTTCAGTTAGTTAAGGCTTTTGACTACGTTAGGGAAAAGTTATCCTGGTGGAATCGCCCGTGCTTTCCGGGCAAAGGAAGTTTTTTCGGGTTCGGTTTTGGAAAAACCGATGGATTAGTCTCTTGTCCGGATATCCGTGGGTGAGACCCCGAGTGTGGGACCCTGCCCCATGTAAGAAGTGCTACTTCTGTTGCTAGCACCCAGAATGTGTTGCACAGTGGGGTCAGGGGTCTTACAGCACTGCTCCTGTGTCACATGGCCTGACATATCGTCAGGTCTATGATCTTGGTCCGATTAGGGATGGAGCCTACTTAGATCTTTTCCTCGATAGTTGTGAGATGAGACCTGGAGCGGGCAAGCCCCTTACTATTTCGCAGTGTTCGCGTCCTTGTATGGCGGCACATATCTATACGATATGCTGCCGCATATGGGAGGATGCCGAACAACCGCGAGATTCCCATATACTTCGCAGACCAATTATATGCGGAGGAGGTGGATTACACTAGCCATTGGCTGGGTGGTGGTGCTGGCCGAGGCCGTCTCCAAGACTAGGGTAGGTGGCCTCCACCAGCCCTTCGTGTAGCTCCTACAGATCCTTCATTTGTGCCTATGTGGACAGTCGAGGCTCTTGGCACCCAGGTTGGCATCGACGTATCATAGTACCACGGCGAGCATCCAGCACGTGGTGCACTTGATACCAACGACAAATGTCAAGGTATTTACATATTTATTACTTAAGTTTTTTTAGTCATTTATTTACGTGTTTATATGTACTTTTCTATATTTTTACATGAGCGGCATGGTTGATTGTGTCACGTAGGGTCCCACACCTACCACTAAGAGACTCACTCAGGAGTTGGTAGAGGCGAGAGCGGAGATTGACCGCCTTAGAGCTGCATTATTATATAGACGACAGAGGCAGCTCTACTGCAGAGGCACGGCATGTGAGAGAGTCTGACATCCAGCAGGTAGGTTTCTCTTGCACGTAAAAGAGTTATAATTAAGGTCCTAAGTTATAAATTTCTTTAAGTAATACCTAATGAGAGGGAGAGACTAATCAATTATTTTTATGCTTTACTTTTTTGCATAGGCTCAGACTGAGGTAGAGAGTTCTAGAGCTGAGGCGCAGCATCACATGATTATGGAGGCGGATTTCACAGCATAGGGCAGAGCAGTTGATGCTGCATGTTCGAGAGTTCTGCAGATCCTCAGACGTGATAGTGCCCTACTTGCCTTTATATCCACGGTCTGTTATTACAGAGGTTTTTCGATGACCTCTCCCTCAGGATGCACCACCATTCCTCCGTGATGCTTCCTGCGCTCTCTGTATCGAGGACATTGACAGAACTGGTGGATATGCTCTGGGATGTGGACATTTTTTCCATTTGTCTTGCATCACCCAGGAGCTAGTATGCTTCTCATCAGCATGTCCCTCTTGCTGTGCACGCGTCGACCTAGTGACATATAGAGTTTTGGGCATTGATGATCTTCACCCAGGCTTCGCTCGAGTAGATGCTAGGACTGGCAGGCCTCTTGATTTTACCTCAACTCTACTGACTTGGGACTCGACGCCACCGATGACAGAGATTAGGAGCCTGAGGTGCCTCCAGCAGAGATTGAGTGGAGTGCACATGAGTTTGATGCATACCAGAGGGTCCTTTCACGAGAGCCAGATCATAGCATACGAGCTTGTGGGTGGTGCTGGTCCTAGTGGCACCTCGGGTGATGGTGCTAGCAGTAGTGTTGCTTCTCATGAGCAGCGTGTCCTTACAGTAGAGGAGCTTACACGAGCAAAGTGGTAGACACGTACCATTGCTGATTATAGATTTTGGGTTTACAGACAGAGACGTCTTGCAGTAGCACGACGTAGAGAGAGGGAGAGGGCTATAGCAACTTATGGGACTTGTGAGCTCCCGAGTACACCGGCACTAGCTCATGATCGTGCCTTTGAGGCAGACCTCCCCGTAGATATTCGATGACCCCCACAGCCTGCACAGCCTTCTCGACGTGCACAGCAGCCTCGATGCACACGTCGACCAGCAGTTAAAGATGATAATTTTGATTGGGTTGCCGTTTGATAGTGACTAAACTCAAACTAGCTGGGTTAGCTCACTTACATTGTACTTAGATTTATGGGCACTAACCTCAGACTAGTTGGGGCAGTGACTAACCTCAGACTAGTTGGGGTAGCTCATTTTCATTTTGATGTACTTATTTGATGTTTATATCATTAGTTTTTTCATTATTGAGTATCATTACATTTTAGTTGATGTTCTTGATTTTTTTTAAAAAATTTAACACTTTGGCTATCATATTGTTTGTTGAAAATCTCCATACCATCGTACCCAAACATGCTAATGGGGGAAACCAAACTTTGCAAGCATGTGGGGGGGAGCCCACCCCCATATGCTTGCAAATTTGGTCATGATCAGAGCATGTTTGGGTTAGTAATTAGTGCCCAGTGTGGATTTTTCAAGTCTCTTGGTGATCACGAGGCCATGGAAAATCCAGGCCTTCCCCATACCATCGTACCCAAACATGCCCTGATGGGAGCCAAACATACCATCGTACCATCGTACCCAAACATGCCCCCAAACATACCCTGATGGGAGCCAAACATACCATCGTACCATCGTACCCAAACATGCCCTGATGGGAGCCAAACTTTGCAAGCATGTGGGGGGAGCCCACCCCCAAATGCATGCAAAGTTTGGTCATAATCAGAGCATGTTTGGATTGGTAATTAGTTCCCAGTGTAGATTTTTCAAGTCTCTTGGTGCTTAAGAGGCCATGGAAAATCCAGGCCTTCCCCATATCATCGTACCAAAACATGTTCCGATGGGAACCAAACTTTGCAAGCATGTGGGGGGAGTGTGTCCCCATTCCATCACATACATTCTATCCACATTACATCACGTCCACATCTATCCACATCATATCTCATTCATTCCATCCACTTTACATCACATCCACATCATATCTCATTTATACACATCCCATCTCATTCATCCACATCCATCCAATCATTCATTTTATCATTTAAATATTTCTCATAAAATAAATTTATCTAAAATAAAATATCCACTGTAGTGATAGAATCCGTTTAGGATTTTGGTTATGTTTTGTCCCGAGTATCAGGGAAATGATTTCCCTGGCCCCCTAGCCGCCGGTGCTTCATGCAAACTGCAAGATAGTCACACCACTTACACACCCAATATGAAATTTCTTGTTTCACATATTCAACTAACTTTAAAACAATCAGCACCCTCTAGGATCCTTTTGCAGGTCACCTAGCGCTTCACTCATAGGCTGCTTCCTTTGTCCCTCATCCACCATACCGGAAGCTCACCATTTAAATCGAACCGAGGCTGATCAAGACCTCGGCCAACCTTGCTACGCAAGACATCCTCCCCCACGTGCTTGCAGAGTTTGGTGACAATCGGAGCATGTTTTCATTGGTAATTAGTGCCCAGTGCAGATTTTTCAAGTCTCTTGGTGCTTAAGAGGCCATGGAAAATCCGGGCCTTCCCCATACCATCGTACCCAAACATGCTCCCATGGGGTCCAAACTTTGCAAGCATGTGGAGGGACCCACCCCCACGTGCTTGCAAAGCTTGGTGACAATCGGAGCATGTTTTCATTCCCAGTGCAGATTTTTCAAGTCTCGGTGCGTAAGAGGCCATGGAAAATCCGGGCCTTCCCTATACCATCATACCCAAACATGCTCCGATGGGGACCAAACTTTGCAAGCATGTGGGGGGGACCCACCCGCACATGCTAGCAAAGTTTGGTCACAATCGGAGCATGTTTTAATTGGTAATTAGCACCCAGTGTGGATTTTTCAAGTCTCTTCGTGCTTTAGAGGCCATGGAAAATCCGGGCCTTCCCCATACCATCGTACCCAAACATGCTCCAATGGTGGGGACCAAACTTTGCAAGCATGTGGGGGGGAGCCACCCCCACATTCTTGCAAAGTTTAATCAGAGTATGTTTTAATTGGTAATTAGTGCCCAGTGCGGATTTTTCAAGTCTCTTGGTGCTTTAGAGGCCATGGAAAATCCAGGACTTCCCCATACCATCATACCCAAACATGCTCCGATGGGGACCAACTTTTGCAAGCATGTGGGGGGGACCCCCACATGCTTGCAAAGTTTGGTTACAATGGCAGCTTGTTTGGATTGGTAATTAGCGCCCAGTGCGGATTTTTCAAGTCTCTTGGTTCTCAAGAGGCCATGGAAAATCTGGGCCTTCCCCATACCATCACACCCAAACATGCTCCGATGGGGACCAAACTTTGCAAGCATGTGGGGGGGACCCACCCTCATATGCTTGCAAAGTTTAGTCACAATCGGAGTATGTTTTAATTGGTAATTAGCATCCAGTGTGGATTTTTCAAGTCTCTTGGTGCTTAAGAGGCCATGGAAAATCCGGGCCTTCCCCATACCATCGTACCCAAACATGCTTCGATGGGGACCAAACTTTGCAAGCATGTGGGCGGGACCCACCCCCACATGCTTGCAAAGTTTGGTCACAATCGGAGCATGTTTGGATTGGTAATTAGCGCCCAGTGCGGATTTTTCAAGTCTCTTGGTGCTTAAGAGGCCATGGAAAATTTTGGCCTTCCCCATACCATCGTACCTAAACATGCTCCAATGGGGACCCAACTTTTCAAGCATGTGGGGGGGACCCACCCCCACACGCTTGCAAAGTTTGGTCACAATTGGAGCATGTTTTAATTGGTAATTAGCACCCAGTGCAGATTTTTCAAGACTCTTGGTGTTTTAGAGGCCATGGAAAATCCAGGCCTTCCCCATACCATCATACCCAAACATGCTCTAATGGGGACCCAACTTTTCAAGCATGTGGGGGGGGGGGCACCCCCACATGCTTGCAAAGTTTGGTCATGATCGGAGCATGTTCGGGTTAGTAATTAGCGCCCAGTGCTTGCAAAGTTTGGTGATTTTCAACAAACAATATGGTGATGGTGATTTTCAACAAAGGATATGATAGCCAAAGTGTTAAAAAAATCAAAAAACCATGAACATCAACTAAAATGCAATGATTGTAGAGCGGTTCTCTCTACCGTGCAATATAGTGCTCATAGAGTACTACCGATAAACAAATGTGTTAAGAAACACAATGTCAATCCGAGGACTCGACCCGATTAGTGCATGAAGGCTTATCCCATGAGGGAGAGCTCACATACACGAACCACCACTTGATGATTCAACCATTCAACACCTCAATCAATCTCTCAATCCCTTAAATCCACTACACTAATCAAGAGAACAAGCAATGCATGGCAATCTCTTAATCCCATTCAAACATTGATTAAATCTTAGCTTTCCCTAATGCCAGCAAACCCATAAGCGTGCATCTACTAACCCACAAGCTTAAGCAAGAATAGAATGTAACATTCACAAACCCATGACTCCGCATGGGCGTCCTCTCCCACTGAACCCCGGACATGGCCATCCGGTCTATCGTCGGTCACACAGGCATTACAGCCTACGTGACAGAATGTAACATTCACAAACCCACAAGCTCATAGAGAGAGTCTATCCATGAATAACTCATTGTTGCCAATGAAGTGAGCAAGAGCTTGCATCAATGGAGACTACACACACACACACTACAAGCATGCATACACAAGAGAAAGAAAGAAGCATTCAACTAATCATAGATTAATCTACTTCAATGATGCTAAAACATATTAAGAGAAAGAAGTGGAGCTATACTCATTGTTGGAGCTTGATGCTCATTAGAGTACAATAGAGAGAGAGTTAGAGAGTTGCCATAGCTTGAGAGCTCAAGAGATTCACTCAATAGCTTATGAGAATGGCCAAAAATGTACTCTTTCTTTAGCTAACATCTCTTTTATAGAGATGTCACTAACCCTAACCCTAGGCCTCTTTCACACATGGGCGGACAACCCCATAAGTGAGCCTTACTTAATACACTTAGAACTCTCATTTAGAACCCATATTGGCCTAAAACGATTTACATTGCACTTCGGCACAAAAATATGAAAAAATTATGTGCGTCTTTATAATTAATTGCTCCCGGCCTCCTTCCATAATCTGTGTTCCCGCCGTGAGTGTCCCGTGGAACATTCCCCCCTTCCTAAATCAAGCATGTCCTCGGGCGCGGTAGAAACAAAAGCTGCAAAAAACAATGGAAGACAAGTAAAGCCTTTTATTGAAAAAAAACCAAAAATGACAATCTCACACGTGAGCATGCAAGTGAAAGGCCGATTAGAGTTTTAAAGAGTGCTAAAAGAAGCGAGTAAAGACTAGTCAAAGTGAGACTAAGTGGTAGATAGTGCTATGCAAAGGCAAGTGTGTTTGTACACTGCAGGTTATGACCGTAGTCTCAATGTCCTACAAGTGTTTAAGTTATTCCTAAGTGGCAATCCTACTCCTAAATATAAGCCATGGTGATTGGACCTTTCTTTCTTTCTTTTTTTCTTTCTCTTTTTTGTTTTTTTTGTTTTTTTTTGTGTAAAGAGCAGAAGATTAAAGAGAATTATTATTTTTAGCTTGATAAAGAGGAAGGTTCCATCCCAATGAGACCCAAACAATGGCCAAGAGACCTGCGCCAAGAGAATCTAAAGGCCGCTAAGTATCTCAAGGGTGACAGACCCTTTTCTTTCTTTTTGACATAAGGAGTACCCCATGAAGATGAGGGCATCGGTCTCGAGGGCCCATAATGTACCCAAGAGTCCTACCAGCATCTATCAAGGTGATAGAGTCCTTTTAGGTCTTCTTCTATGTCAGTGTACACCCCATGGAAACCAAGGCATCGGCCCCAAGGTGCTAAAACAACCCAAGGTTTTACCAAGCATTCCACATGGTCGTAGACACGTCATGTCTCAAGTCACTTCTATATATTTTTTAGGACATGTGTTTCGTAAATTTTTGTTTATCGTAGCACCTAGCCCATACCTAAGAGGTAGCTACCACTAGGGATAACTAATATACTTCTAGAGCTTAAGAACTTGGCATACTCTATTGGTATATATCTTACACCGTCTTCAAATAGAAATACCTTCTACTAAGTCCTCTAAGAATCTAGACCTTTCTTTCTTTCTTTTTTTCTTTCTCTTTTTTGTTTTTTTTATTTTTTTTTGTGTAAAGAGCAAAAGATTAAAGAGAATTATTATTTTTAGCTTGATAAAGAGGAAGGTTCCATCCCAATGAGACCCAAACAATGGCCAAGAGACCTGCGCCAAGAGAATCTAAAGGCCGCTAAGTATCTCAAGGGTGACAGACCCTTTTCTTTCTTTTTGACATAAGGAGTACCCCATGAAGATGAGGGCATCGGTCTCGAGGGCCCATAATGTTCCCAAGAGTCCTACCAGCATCTATCAAGGCGATAGAGTCCTTTTAGGTCTTCTTCTATGTCAGTGTACACCCCATGGAAACCAAGGCATCGGCCCCAAGGTGCTAAAACAACCCAAGGTTTTACCAAGCATTCCACATGGTCGTAGACACGTCATGTCTCAAGTCACTTCTATATATTTTTTAGGACATGTGTTTCATAAATTTTTGTTTATCGTAGCACCTAGCCCATACCTAAGAGGTAGCTACCACTAGGGATAACTAATATACTTCTAGAGCTTAAGAACTTGGCATACTCTATTGGTATATATCTTACACCGTCTTCAAATAGAAATACCTTCTACTAAGTCCTCTAAGAATCTAGACCTTTCTTTCTTTCTTTTTTTCTTTCTCTTTTTTGTTTTTTTTATTTTTTTTTGTGTAAAGAGCAGAAGATTAAAGAGAATTATTATTTTTAGCTTGATAAAGAGGAAGGTTCCATCCCAATGAGACCCAAACAATGGCCAAGAGACCTGCGCCAAGAGAATCTAAAGGCCGCTAAGTATCTCAAGGGTGACAGACCCTTTTCTTTCTTTTTGACATAAGGAGTACCCCATGAAGATGAGGGCATCGGTCTCGAGGGCCCATAATGTACCCAAGAGTCCTACCAGCATCTATCAAGGCGATAGAGTCCTTTTAGGTCTTCTTCTATGTCAGTGTACACCCCATGGAAACCAAGGCATCGGCCTCAAGGTGCTAAAACAACCCAAGGTTTTACCAAGCATTCCACATGGTCGTAGACACGTCATGTCTCAAGTCACTTCTATATATTTTTTAGGACATGTGTTTCGTAAATTTTTGTTTATCGTAGCACCTAGCCCATACCTAAGAGGTAGCTACCACTAGGGATAACTAATATACTTCTAGAGCTTAAGAACTTGGCATACTCTATTGGTATATATCTTACACCGTCTTCAAATAGAAATACCTTCTACTAAGTCCTGTAAGAATCTAGAAGTAACAACTAATTTAAAACTTAAACCACAACTGTGTGTGAACATGCAAACAATATATGCAAAAGTGAAAAGCACATAAAGAACAAAAGATTATGATTTGAATACACCTGTTGTAGTGCTCGTTGATGTGTCGCGTTTGTCTTGATGCATTGCTGATGTGTAGATTGCTTCTCTTTGCTCTTTGTAGGCATTGCATGTCTCCCCCCTTCCTAATTTGTGTGCACAGTAGGTGGACTGTTGGAGCGTGTTTGTATGCTCTTGTTTTGCTGAGATCTCTGCAAAATGTCTTATTAACAAACAAGAAAAGAAAAGAATAAAATTTGTTATTGATGCCAATCACCGAATATAGCCGAGGGAAAAAACCCAGAAAAGTGCCCTGGCTTGTTGATCTTATTGTGGAGTTGATGTGCTTATCCTTGCACTGGCGGTGGATCCGTGTCCACTTCTGCTGGAAAGATTGTATCAATCACTTCAGGATGCAAGGACAACCCTGTACAAAGGCCGGCCTCTGGAGAAGGTGGTAGAGGAAGGAGTGCTTCCTCGCTAAAATATGGCATTGGTTCTATGGGAAGGTTAAGCAGACAATGCCGATTTTGGAATTGCTCAATATAGGTGCTCATAATAAGTGATCCAAAATTGACATGTTGAGGCTGGGGGAAGAAGGGCTTGCAAGATAGGTGGTTGCAAGTCATTTATGCATGTATCCCTCCATTGTTGTGCTTGAACCTCCTCAGGTAATTCACGTTGATTTGGTGCTCGGTCTGGTACTCTCATATCAAGAAGGTTATGGCGTTGGGGTGTAATTCCCATAATTTGTTTCATTAAGCCCGTGCCATATCGTCAAAAGTAAGAGCAGCATAGCCAACAAATGTGTGAAGCTAAAAGTAAGAGCAGCATAGCCAACAAATGTGTGAAGCTAAAAGTAAGAGCAGCATAGCCAACAAATGTGTGAAGCTTCCCCTAATACGAGTCATGCACACTCTTGACAATGTGGAAATGGATGATGCTATTGATAGAATAAAGTGACAAAGTGATGCCCATAGCAAATTTCACCTAAGGGAGCATAAAAGTACCTAGAATGAGTTTGAAAAGGAGGAGCACTATAACCCCCACAATGTTCAAGTTGAGTACTATCAAGGTCAATGCATGGTGGACATGTATCTCGCCAAGTATCCATCAGGAGGTATCTGGGCGTAGAACAATGAAATTTAGAAACTTCAAACTTTATACACTCATATCTAGCATTACAATCCCTATCAAAAACAAGTAGATAAGAACACAATCCTGTAATGGCAGAAGGAACCACATTAGTAAAAGTGAGACTATTCAAACACTGATCTACCAAAGAGCTTCAATTGTAGTGTTAATGCCTTACCTTTGGTTTTGGGTATGTCCTTCTTAAGAGGTGGGAAGGATAGCAATTGTCGAGGAATTTGAGCAAGATAAGAGGATTTAGGCAGTGAAGTGCTAGAATCTATGCTCAAAGGAGACTCATGTACACAAGTTGATGGTGGAAGTGTGTAACAAGGAGAAGTTGGGACAGCTGGTGATTCAATACATGTTTTGGGAAGGTCAACACAAGGAGATTTGTAGGTGCTATCACAACCACCTATCCTATCTTGAAGAGGTTGTGTTGATTTCTTTTGCACCCACTGATATGAAAAACCAAGAGTGACTTTTAGAATCTTATTGATACACTCTTCTGGCTCTAGCAACCCATGGCATTTCGGAAGCCAAAGTGCTGTTGCATCCTCATAATAGCCTTGTGCTTTAAGAACATGCTTTGGGACCCAATGAGTAACAATCTGAGGCTTAGGCTTGGAAAAGATATTCTTTTTAGGAGTTTTAGCAACTAGGCTAGATGGTACAAGTTTGTACACATCTTTGGGTAGCCAAATTGACGATTCCTTCTTGCCTGGCCTTCTTTGAGCAGTGACTAGAGTAGTTGGAACATGCCAGCCATGGCCTTCACTTGAGGACTCATCGATTATCCACATCATTTGTCTTGGAGCTTGAAGAGCAGATGTTGAAAGTGGGTTGTGTAAGTGTAAGATTCCTCCCCCAACCCCTTTTTGATGTCTAGTATATTCTCCTGTAATCAATTCCTTTTCTGAAATATAAGAGATCTTGTTTGTGACTGTTCTAACCTAGAGAGAGAAAATATTCTAGAGAGAGAATATTCAGATTCTGAATAATTCTGGATAGAAAAATATCTCTTATAATTCAGATGAGCTCCCCTGAAACAGAAATTTAAAAAGAATTTTCCAATGTGCAATTGGAATTAATTGGAAATAGGTATAAAGAACCTTAGCCTAAGGGTCTAGATTTTCATAAATCTTTAGACTATGGTCCAATTAAGGTTCCTATGGGCCAATAGCATCAATCCATGTGTAGGGAGGAGATAAATTCAAATTGTAAAAGAAGATACCCAAAAATGAGTAAATGCTCACATAAGATGAAGAGTTGAAAATGTACAAGGTTTATTAGTTAATAAACTCATATGTAAGGAAGAGGAGTTCTTTAAAGGAGGTGCATATTTCACATAAGATGAAGAGTTGAAAATGTACAAGGTTTATTAGTAAATAAACACATATGTAAGGAAGGGGAGTTCTTTAAAGGAGGTGCATATTTCACATAAGATGAAGAGTTGAAAATGTACAAGGCTTATTAGTAAAAAAACTATGACACATATGTAAGGAAGAGGAGTTATTTAAAGGAGGTGCATATTTCACATAAGATGAAGAGTTGAAAATGTACAAGGTTTATTAGTAAAAAACTATGAGCAATACAATTTTGACACATATGTAAGGAAGGGGAATTCTTTAAAGGAGGTGCATATTTCACATGCTTGAATGAGTTTTAAACTCATAAAAATTGAGATATTTCATCTCTCCTCTCTCCTCATTCAAGTCTAGTTCCAAAAAGTTAGCTTAACTGACCTAAAAATGGTCAAAAAGTGACCAAACTGACTTAGAAAATTCTAGAATCAGTTTGTTTGGTTAGGAGCTCAAATTTTCCTATAAATAGAAGCCTCCCCTTGTTGAAAAAAACATAGTCTCTTATGCTTTGTTGCTCTACTCCACCTAAGCCAAAATACATAGTCTCTTATGCTTTGTTACTCTACTCCACCTAAGCCAAAATACATAGTCTCTTATGCTTTGTTACTCTACTCCACCTAAGCCAAAATACATAGTCTCTTATGCTTTGTTACTCTACTCCACCTAAGCCAAAATATATAGTCTCTTATGCTTTGTTACTCTACTCCACCTAAGCCAAATTAGATAGAGTCTTATGCTTTGTTACTCTACTCCACCTAAGCTAAAATATATAGTGTCTTATGCCTTGTTACTCTACTCTACCTAAGCCAAGAATTGTGAATTCTTTAATAATTCACTAGTTTTTGATACCTCTCTCTTTCTTCAATCTCCATTGGTGGCTCCATCAACATACTAAACCAATTGATTGGTTGGGGGCCTCTACCGTGAATAAAGAATCAAGCAAATCATAAGGTAAGTATATTGAATTTCGATCTTTTCTATGATTTCTCAATGATTCTCTCTTCTCAACCCCTCTCAAGCTTGAGAAGTTTAATTGGTATGGTTTTTTTTTAAATGCTAATGAAGTTAATTGGTGAATAGTAGTGAAGAGGTACATAATTTAATAAATGCTATAGAAGTTAATTTCCACTTATATTTAAATTCTAATGGTTTTTATAATTTCTCTCTCTCACTCAAGAAATGGTCATACTCATGACCCATTCTCAATCCAAATGAAGCTTTTCATAAAGCTTTTCCTTAATCCAAGATTAAGCTATTCTTGAGGCCAAATTAATGGCTTTTTGCTATGCTTTTAGTTTATGCACATTGATGATTCAATCCATTATGGATTGATGACCCAATTAGGGACCATTCTAATTGTTTTCTTAATGATCCAATTAGAGACCATTATGGATTGATGATCCAATTAGAGACCATTCTAATTGTTTTCTTAATGATCCAATTAGAGACCATTATGGATTGATGATCCAATTAGAGACCATTCTAATTATTTCTTTAATAATGAGCTTTATCCCTTAGAAAAAAATTGAGATTTATCAGTCATAGTAGCGGAGCTATGGCAAAATTTTTATAGAAATTACGCATAAAATAAATTCATTCAAAGCATAAAAAGAGGACTTTCTACCATATTCTAGGAACTATCATCCTAGATTAATTAAAAGAATTTTATCATGCATGGAGATGTGGATGTTTGCACGTAGATGTAGATGTATAGATGTAGATGTGGATATGGAGGTGGATGGATGCATGTAGATGTAGATGTATAGATGTAGATGTGAATGGAGATGTGGATGTATGCATGTAGATGTAGATGTATAGATGTGGATGTGGATGTATACATGTAGATGTAGATGTATAGATACGGATGTGGATGTGGAGGTGGATGTATACATGTAGATGTAGATGTATAGATGTAGATGTGGATGTGGAGGTAGATGGATGCATGTAGATGTAGATGTATAGATGTAGATGGGAATGGAGATATGGACGTATGCATGTAGATGTAGATGTATAGATGTAGATGTGGATGTGGAGGTGGATGGATGCATGTAGATGTAGATGTATAGATGTAGATGTGAATGGAGATGTGGATGTATACATGTAGATGTAGATGTATAGATATAGATGTGGAAGTGGAGGTGGATGGATGCATGTAGATGTAGATGTATAGATGTAGATGTAGATACGAATGGAGATGTGGATGTATGCATGTAGATGTAGGTGTATAGATGTAGATGTGGATGTAGAGGTGGATGTATGCATGTAGATGTAGATGTATAGATGTGGATGTGAATGTGGAGGTAGATGTATGCATATAGATGTAGATGTATGGAGGTGAATGTGAATGTGGATGTAGATGTATGCATAGAGATGTAGATGTATGTATGTAGATGTGAATGTACGCATATAGATGTAGATGTATGGATGTGAATATGCGATATGTGATGTGAGGGAATCTGAAGTGATGAGATAGAAATGATGTGATGGGATGAGTATACATATAAATGGAATATGGAATAAGTAATGTAGATTGATGAGGGATAATGTGGAAAAATGAAAGTTAAAATAGAAATTGTATTGTAAACTGTTTGTAAATGCTGTTTGTAAATGCTGTTTGTAAATGATTGTTTTATGTCAAGAATGCTGGGGGGAGCATTTTGACCATCTTGTGATTAAAGTCGTGATGGTAAAGTTGCAACTGCTGACGGGGAGTCAATGAAGGACGTCTCGCGTAGCAAGGTCGGCCGAGGTCTTGACCAGCCTCGGTGCGATTAAAATGGTGAGCTTCCGGTACGGTGGATGAGGGGCCAAGGAAGCGGCCTATGCGTGAAGCGCTAGGTTACCTGCGAAGGATCCTAGAGGGTGCTGACCATACGGTGCTCGGGCTCTGGGTCGCCTAGGATACCCACGCGTGCGTCGAGGAAGATATTGGAACAGAGTTGGAGTTGTTTTCTGAATCGGGCATGGATCTGGTTGATTGACCTTGCTGGTCTTCAATGGATGAGTCCATGGCCCCTTATATGGATCTGTTGGTTGATCTTGCTGATCTTCAACGAGAGTCCATCTTGATAAGTGATTATATTGCCAAGTATTAAAGGCTAGGAACTATCGAAACGGCCCCTGAGCGTTCTAGTTGCCAATGATGCCATATATACTCTGATGAAGGAATGATGGAAAATTATTAAAGGCTAGGAACTATCGAAACGGCCCCTGAGCGTTCTAGTTGCCAATGATGCCATATATACTCTGATGAAGGAATGATGGAAAATTAAGAATCAATGGGATAAATTGGAAGATGGTGATCAATGATACTATGGTTTTATTAAAGGATTGTTTTAAACTGGTTGAATCTGGTTGGAAAAAAGGCAATTTCATATTGGGTGTGTGAGTGGTGTGACTAGTTTTATTTTGCATGAACATCCGGCTAGGGGGCCTTGGAACTCTTTTCCTTGGTACCCGGGACAAAACCTAACCAAATTTTTTAATTGGATCCCATCACTACAGTGGTTGGGCGGTTGGCTAACCCATGGGATTGGATGGGGTTAGGCTGGACTGATGGATCCGTAAATCGAAACTCAAACTTTTGTTTTTACGATAGATAAAATACATCCCGGACAGTAACTGTTCTATGGATAGGAATCAACGGCTGTGCCTCTTGAATGGGGAAAAAAGCGTTGATCCCAATGATCCAAGTGCAAGTTTCTTCCTTGATCTGACCAAGTATCTAATAGATGCAATTGGATCAGCTTGATCAGAAATGATCTTGACTACGTTAGAGTAAAAAGTTATCCTGGTGGAATCACCCGTGCTTTCCGGTAAAGGAAGTTTTTCCGGGTTCGGTTTTGGAACAACCGACGGACTAGTTTCTTATCCGGATATCCGTGGGTGAGGCCCCGAGTGTGGGACCCCTGTCCCGCACGAGAAGTGCTACTTCCGCTGCTAGTATCCCGAATCTGTTGCTCGGTGGGAATAGGGATCTTACAGTTGGTATCAGAGCCTTTGGTTAATAAAGATCACCTGAGAAGACAAATATGTCAAAAATTTATCAAGAAACACAAAAAGGTTATAATTGTGTGATATAATTCATACAATTTGATATTCAAACTGAAACTCGTAATTTGGTAATTGGGTCTTCAGATGGAAGTACCGCAATTATATAGAATCCCCGACTTGCTTGAGGCCTAGACATGATAGTATTTACCTTATAATTCCAAGGGCCGTGACTACCCGTATATACCGAGAGTATACTGCAGCTCTTTACTGACAGTATATACGAGTAAATCTAAGACTTGAAATTATAAGCGTTAATGCTATCCAGATGATGATTTTGCATGTGATTGATATGATTTTTAATTCTGTTTGAGAATGGATGAATTGATTTGGATTCTGATTGAAAATGCTGATTGAAAAATGTTGATTTTTAAAAAATTAGTTGAAATATAATGAAACCACAATGAGGGGGAATGGGACGAATCCCTGTAATGATATTCATAACTAGAATGATGATAATGAATTCAGCAAATCACTATGAGGTTAATGGGTGTGCTGTTAGATTGCTACTGTTAATATTTGACCGGTAGATCAAGTTAAGGGATGTCAAATTGAGAACTTGCTTGACTGAAATTTCCGTGGAGGAATGTTTCGAAGGAAACTTTTCGGTCTAATGGACCATTATCATGTTAAAGATATGAATGATATGATCTGAATGAATTGTTATTTGATAATGAGTTCTATATAAGGGATATTTATCCCAGTGTTCTGTTGGGTTGACCAGAATATAAGGAACCCCAGAATAAATTGGATCTTAAGAAAAAGAGTTGTCCTCTACTTGGCGAGATGAGGACATCTCGCATTTTTTTAAGTGGGGTAGAATGTAAGATTCCTCCCCAGCCTTCGAGGTATACAGGAGTAAGAATCTCCCTTTCTGATCTTATAATTATTCCCTCTCTAAAATAAAAGAAAGTTTCTGTTTAAAAAAGGAATACCCTTTCCCTAGAATACTTCTCAGGAGTCCCACCTGTTTTAAGGATTTAGAACAATGAGTTTAGAAATGAGAATCGGTGTTTTGGATACCAAGGTTTTGGTTTTCATTCGAGTACGGCCCAAAAGAAGTTCTTTATCTCTTGGGAAGTATAAGAAGTTATCCCCCAGATATTGTGACCCTTATATCTGAATTCAATGAAAGTAGGTGACTTAACCTACAAGCTTCTTTTATCTCCTCATCTCAAAATTCTTAATGCCTTCTATAGAAAAATGTGTCAAACTCAAATCATGGAAAGACGGTAAAACTTCAGTGGCAAGTTACCGTTGGCTTCTAGGTTACGCTAGCTCCTTCCTTTATATAAGTCGTAACTTTTACTTGTCGCTCACAGTAATCTTACTCCCATCAATCTCCTTTCTTTCTTAATCTCCTTCATGGCTTGGCAACAGGAATTAGTTTTATCCCTGATGATTTCTCACCTTCAAGACGCAAGAGAGTCTGTGAAGAAAGACTTTATAGAACAGTATGAGCGCTCACTTTTTCCTCACCTAGGAACTTCTGTAGCGCAGACCAAATGGCGAACCTATCAAAACATAACTAGGGTAACACCCTGGGGACAGCAGCACTTTCGTAACAATGTCCGCTTGGCCATGGTTATCGAAGCCTTGGGTTTGGGTCCCCGATACTACTGCGTCATGAGATCAAGGCATCTTGGGTTTTCTGAGCGGGTCTTCTTACTGGCGTGTTTTCTTCCTCATGAGAAGATATGCCTTTACCCCGTTTTTGGCTTGCCTCTCAGAGGTCCTTTTGTTAGATCACCTCATACCACTGAGATAGGTGCGGCAATAACCAGCAGAATCATTCCCATAGATGAGTTACCCTATACTTGTGCAGCTTGTGAGGACTGCTTTTGTGACCATATGATGGACGGGCTTATGGAAGTGTAAAGAGTTTCTCTATCTTTACTGTATAAGTTCCGAGAATGAATAAAGTTTAAATCTTGTTATTATTTTGAATCTTGCTCTCTTTAAGACTTTTCTTGGTGGTTAATCGTGATTAAAATTTTTCTCTAAGTCTCATATTTGTGCATCTTGCGAAATTATTTCAAGTTGCGAGATGAGGACATCTCGCGTTTTTTAAGTGGGGTAGAATGTAAGATTCCTCCCCCAACCCCTTTTTGATGTCTAGTATATTCTCCTGTAATCAATTCCTTTTCTGAAATATAAGAGATCTTGTTTGTGACTGTTCTAACCTAGAGAGAGAAAATATTTTAGAGAGAGAATATTCAGATTCTGAATAATTCTGGATAGAAAAATATCTCTTATAATTCAGATGAGCTCCCCTGAAACAGAAATTTAAAAAGAATTTTCCAATGTGCAATTGGAATTAATTGGAAATAGGTATAAAGAACCTTAGCCTAAGGGTCTAGATTTTCATAAATCTTTAGACTATGGTCCAATTAAGGTTCCTATGGGCCAATAGCATCAATCCATGTGTAGGGAGGAGATAAATTCAAATTGTAAAAGAAGATACCCAAAAATGAGTAAATGCTCACATAAGATGAAGAGTTGAAAATGTACAAGGTTTATTAGTTAATAAACTCATATGTAAGGAAGAGGAGTTCTTTAAAGGAGGTGCATATTTCACATAAGATGAAGAGTTGAAAATGTACAAGGTTTATTAGTAAATAAACACATATGTAAGGAAGGGGAGTTCTTTAAAGGAGGTGCATATTTCACATAAGATGAAGAGTTGAAAATGTACAAGGCTTATTAGTAAAAAAACTATGACACATATGTAAGGAAGAGGAGTTATTTAAAGGAGGTGCATATTTCACATAAGATGAAGAGTTGAAAATGTACAAGGTTTATTAGTAAAAAACTATGAGCAATACAATTTTGACACATATGTAAGGAAGGGGAATTCTTTAAAGGAGGTGCATATTTCACATGCTTGAATGAGTTTTAAACTCATAAAAATTGAGATATTTCATCTCTCCTCTCTCCTCATTCAAGTCTAGTTCCAAAAAGTTAGCTTAACTGACCTAAAAATGGTCAAAAAGTGACCAAACTGACTTAGAAAATTCTAGAATCAGTTTGTTTGGTTAGGAGCTCAAATTTTCCTATAAATAGAAGCCTCCCCTTGTTGAAAAAAACATAGTCTCTTATGCTTTGTTGCTCTACTCCACCTAAGCCAAAATACATAGTCTCTTATGCTTTGTTACTCTACTCCACCTAAGCCAAAATACATAGTCTCTTATGCTTTGTTACTCTACTCCACCTAAGCCAAAATACATAGTCTCTTATGCTTTGTTACTCTACTCCACCTAAGCCAAAATATATAGTCTCTTATGCTTTGTTACTCTACTCCACCTAAGCCAAATTAGATAGAGTCTTATGCTTTGTTACTCTACTCCACCTAAGCTAAAATATATAGTGTCTTATGCCTTGTTACTCTACTCTACCTAAGCCAAGAATTGTGAATTCTTTAATAATTCACTAGTTTTTGATACCTCTCTCTTTCTTCAATCTCCATTGGTGGCTCCATCAACATACTAAACCAATTGATTGGTTGGGGGCCTCTACCGTGAATAAAGAATCAAGCAAATCATAAGGTAAGTATATTGAATTTCGATCTTTTCTATGATTTCTCAATGATTCTCTCTTCTCAACCCCTCTCAAGCTTGAGAAGTTTAATTGGTATGGTTTTTTTTTAAATGCTAATGAAGTTAATTGGTGAATAGTAGTGAAGAGGTACATAATTTAATAAATGCTATAGAAGTTAATTTCCACTTATATTTAAATTCTAATGGTTTTTATAATTTCTCTCTCTCACTCAAGAAATGGTCATACTCATGACCCATTCTCAATCCAAATGAAGCTTTTCATAAAGCTTTTCCTTAATCCAAGATTAAGCTATTCTTGAGGCCAAATTAATGGCTTTTTGCTATGCTTTTAGTTTATGCACATTGATGATTCAATCCATTATGGATTGATGACCCAATTAGGGACCATTCTAATTGTTTTCTTAATGATTCAATTAGAGACCATTATGGATTGATGATCCAATTAGAGACCATTCTAATTGTTTTCTTAATGATCCAATTAGAGACCATTATGGATTGATGATCCAATTAGAGACCATTCTAATTATTTCTTTAATAATGAGCTTTATCCCTTAGAAAAAAATTGAGATTTATCAGTCATAGTAGCGGAGCTATGGCAAAATTTTTATAGAAATTACGCATAAAATAAATTCATTCAAAGCATAAAAAGAGGACTTTCTACCATATTCTAGGAACTATCATCCTAGATTAATTAAAAGAATTTTATCATGCATGGAGATGTGGATGTTTGCACGTAGATGTAGATGTATAGATGTAGATGTGGATATGGAGGTGGATGGATGCATGTAGATGTAGATGTATAGATGTAGATGTGAATGGAGATGTGGATGTATGCATGTAGATGTAGATGTATAGATGTGGATGTGGATGTATACATGTAGATGTAGATGTATAGATACGGATGTGGATGTGGAGGTGGATGTATACATGTAGATGTAGATGTATAGATGTAGATGTGGATGTGGAGGTAGATGGATGCATGTAGATGTAGATGTATAGATGTAGATGGGAATGGAGATATGGACGTATGCATGTAGATGTAGATGTATAGATGTAGATGTGGATGTGGAGGTGGATGGATGCATGTAGATGTAGATGTATAGATGTAGATGTGAATGGAGATGTGGATGTATACATGTAGATGTAGATGTATAGATATAGATGTGGAAGTGGAGGTGGATGGATGCATGTAGATGTAGATGTATAGATGTAGATGTAGATACGAATGGAGATGTGGATGTATGCATGTAGATGTAGGTGTATAGATGTAGATGTGGATGTAGAGGTGGATGTATGCATGTAGATGTAGATGTATAGATGTGGATGTGAATGTGGAGGTAGATGTATGCATATAGATGTAGATGTATGGAGGTGAATGTGAATGTGGATGTAGATGTATGCATAGAGATGTAGATGTATGTATGTAGATGTGAATGTACGCATATAGATGTAGATGTATGGATGTGAATATGCGATATGTGATGTGAGGGAATCTGAAGTGATGAGATAGAAATGATGTGATGGGATGAGTATACATATAAATGGAATATGGAATAAGTAATGTAGATTGATGAGGGATAATGTGGAAAAATGAAAGTTAAAATAGAAATTGTATTGTAAACTGTTTGTAAATGCTGTTTGTAAATGCTGTTTGTAAATGATTGTTTTATGTCAAGAATGCTGGGGGGAGCATTTTGACCATCTTGTGATTAAAGTCGTGATGGTAAAGTTGCAACTGCTGACGGGGAGTCAATGAAGGACGTCTCGCGTAGCAAGGTCGGCCGAGGTCTTGACCAGCCTCGGTGCGATTAAAATGGTGAGCTTCCGGTACGGTGGATGAGGGGCCAAGGAAGCGGCCTATGCGTGAAGCGCTAGGTTACCTGCGAAGGATCCTAGAGGGTGCTGACCATACGGTGCTCGGGCTCTGGGTCGCCTAGGATACCCACGCGTGCGTCGAGGAAGATATTGGAACAGAGTTGGAGTTGTTTTCTGAATCGGGCATGGATCTGGTTGATTGACCTTGCTGGTCTTCAATGGATGAGTCCATGGCCCCTTATATGGATCTGTTGGTTGATCTTGCTGATCTTCAACGAGAGTCCATCTTGATAAGTGATTATATTGCCAAGTATTAAAGGCTAGGAACTATCGAAACGGCCCCTGAGCGTTCTAGTTGCCAATGATGCCATATATACTCTGATGAAGGAATGATGGAAAATTATTAAAGGCTAGGAACTATCGAAACGGCCCCTGAGCGTTCTAGTTGCCAATGATGCCATATATACTCTGATGAAGGAATGATGGAAAATTAAGAATCAATGGGATAAATTGGAAGATGGTGATCAATGATACTATGGTTTTATTAAAGGATTGTTTTAAACTGGTTGAATCTGGTTGGAAAAAAGGCAATTTCATATTGGGTGTGTGAGTGGTGTGACTAGTTTTATTTTGCATGAACATCCGGCTAGGGGGCCTTGGAACTCTTTTCCTTGGTACCCGGGACAAAACCTAACCAAATTTTTTAATTGGATCCCATCACTACAGTGGTTGGGCGGTTGGCTAACCCATGGGATTGGATGGGGTTAGGCTGGACTGATGGATCCGTAAATCGAAACTCAAACTTTTGTTTTTACGATAGATAAAATACATCCCGGACAGTAACTGTTCTATGGATAGGAATCAACGGCTGTGCCTCTTGAATGGGGAAAAAAGCGTTGATCCCAATGATCCAAGTGCAAGTTTCTTCCTTGATCTGACCAAGTATCTAATAGATGCAATTGGATCAGCTTGATCAGAAATGATCTTGACTACGTTAGAGTAAAAAGTTATCCTGGTGGAATCACCCGTGCTTTCCGGTAAAGGAAGTTTTTCCGGGTTCGGTTTTGGAACAACCGACGGACTAGTTTCTTATCCGGATATCCGTGGGTGAGGCCCCGAGTGTGGGACCCCTGTCCCGCACGAGAAGTGCTACTTCCGCTGCTAGTATCCCGAATCTGTTGCTCGGTGGGAACAGGGATCTTACAGTAAGGTAGAACTACCACCCTTTTGACATGATAAAACTCGTGGAGCAGCAGATCCCAAGATGCAATCAGAATCAATTTGCAATTTGTATTGTCTATTCTTCCAATCTAATGAACAATTGGTAGCACTTAACCATGATCGACCAAGAACAACCTCTACCACCGCCTTGGACTTACTAGCCACATAAAAGGGAACTGACATCTGGTGATCCTGAATGGATATCATTAATGACACATTTTCCCTCTATAGGGTTATCTTCACCTGAGAAGCTTCGTAAGTCAATAGGAATGTGCACAAGTGTTGGTTGTCCTCCCAAGGCTACCCATGTGTCAAATGAGAGAACATTATAATCTGCACCAGAGTCAATTAAGGCAGAGACAAAGTAGGTAGTCTCATGAAGATGAAGACACACGTGAATATCGAAAGGATCGACATATTGTTCATCAGTAGCCAACTGTAAGGTCAACACAGAAGTCTTGCGACGCTCCTCCTTGGCTTTTGCAACTCTAGCTTTAGCTTCTTCTTGAGCCTGACGTTTAAGTTGGTCATGTGCTTCTTTTCGTGTGTGGGTAGCATGTAGTTGTTGAAGCGTGGCTTCAGTTAATGGTTCATTGTATTTCTTGAGACGACTTCCATTAATGAAGTTAGGCATTTGCTCACCTTCTAGTGTCTCTAAATGCACTGCACCACTTGGAGTAAGCTCATTAATCACAAACGGTCCTAGGCCACGTTTCGTGAGCTTTCTCTTATGCTTCTTAAGTGTGTACAAGAGCACAAGGTCCCCTTTTTTGAATCAGCCAATTGTTACATTTCGATCATACCATTGCTTTTGTCTCCTCTTCTCGGCATACATCCCCATTACTGCCAATAAGCGGGTCTCATCAAGCTTTTCCAATTCATCAATGCGTTGAGAAAGCTCATGACCAGTCCAGTCCAATTGTTTAGCAACTCGTAGAGTAGGTACAAGAAATTCAATGGGAAGAATTGCATCTAGCCCAAAAGCAAGCTCAAATGGGGTTGTTCCCACAGATGTTTTATAGGCTGTTCTATATGCCCAAAGAACTGAGTGCAACTTTTGCTCCCAATCAGCCCTATGTCCCTCAACAATCTTTGTGAGTGCTGTGCAGAGAATCTTGTTAGTACTCTCAGCTTGACCATTGGTCTGGGGATGATAGGGTGCAGAACGCTTGTGAATTACCATAAATTCTTGAAGTAAAAACTCTATGACCTCATTCACAAAGTGCACACCTTGATCACTAACGATTTCAATAGGTAAGCCATAGCATGTAAACACGTACTCATACAAGAACTTGGCTGTGGTTCTGGCATCATTTTTGACTGTAGCCTTTGCTTCTACCCATTTGGTCAAATAGTCAGTTGTTTTGCGACTATAATATATTCGGCATGCGTGTGACGAGCTGGAGGTTTAATGGGACAAACAAAATCAATACCCCATTGGGCAAATGCACGTGTGCTTAACATAGGCCGCAATGGCATATTGTCCTTTGTGATGGGAGGTTTGGTCCTTTGACAATCATCACAACGTTTCACATATTCTTCGGCATCCATTTGTAAGGTTGGCCACCAAAGCCCAGACCACCTAATCAACTTAGCTGTGGTATTGCCCGAAAAGTGTCCACTCCCAACACCTGCATGTGCATGAGTCAAGATTTTCAAGTAGTCAGCTTCACATACACACATGCGCAAGTTGCCATCCTTGCCCCTCTTGTAGAGTTGGCCCTCTATCAGCATATAGTTGGTCGCTTCAACTTCAAAAGCATGCTTTCGATATTTAGGAATTGTTCGATCAGTATTATGTATGACCATGCTGAAGATAGTCCACAATATACTTGTGCTCCAACTTGGTGTAGTTGAAATTTGGAATAATGTGACATTATGAATTGGTTGTTGAATTTGACATGAAGCACAGTTACGAACAAATTTTTCAGCATCCGCATGCATGGTAGGCCACCATTGCCCATCCTGAGTTATAAGTCACACACAAGTAGTAGCTGATGCATGGATTCCACCAATACCCTCATGTGCCCATTCCAAGATCTCCTCATATTGGTCAGGGTTAGGTATAAGCCGCAACACTCCATCATTACCCAGACGATATAATCTCCCTGAGATTAACTTGAATGGTCGCCATAGGTCCACATTAGGACCCGCTAGTTGTATCTGCCCACTTGTCAAAATTTCTAAGATGGGTTCAGACCATTTAGGAGCTATCTCAAGGAAAAGTGTTGAATCTAACATATCATCATCCACACCCACAGGAGCTTCACTAGAGGTGATTCGAGACAAATGATCTGCCCTAAGATGAGTTGTTCCTTTTCGGACTGCCACTTCAAAATCAAACTCATGAAGGATGACAAACCACCTCACAATCCTTCCAGTTGCACAAGGCTTATTCACCAAATATAGCAGTGCTTGATGGTCCACAAAAAATATGAATTTGTTTGCCAAAAGGTAATGGCAAAACTTTTTCACTGCATATATCATGGATAAACCTTCTCTTTCTATTGTGGTATAATTCTTCTTAGCATTATTCAACTGTCGACTAGCATATGAGATTGGGAAATCCTTATTATGTTCTCCCGATTGAGCCAAAATACATCTAATTGCAAAGTTTGAAGCATCAATATGGACATGAAAGATTTGGTTCCAATCTGGTGCCCGCCGTAAGATGGGTGCAGACACTAATGCTTGCTTCAACTGTTCAAAGGATTCCTCACACTCGTCAGTCCAATTAAACTTTACAAGAAGAGCATATAATGGCCTGGCTAGGACAGCGTATATGTAGATGAATCAACGATAATAGCCATAATGTCCCATGAATATTTGTACCCCTTTAGGGTTGATAGGCCGAGGTAATGAGACAATGACATCAATTTTATCCATATCTATTGAAATACCATTGCGAGAAACAATATGGCCCAAAATCTTCCCTTGTCTTACCATGAATTTGCACTTGTCAGGATTCAAATGAAGATCTCAAGAAATAGCCTAAGGTACTCCTTGAATACATGACTCATTAGCCGCTGAAAGGTTGCAGGTGCATTTGTTAGACCAAATGGCATAACACGATAGGCAAAGATGTCATCTTTAGTTGCAAAGGCTGTCTTGTGTTGATCCCTTGGATCAATTGTTGACACTTGATTGTAACCGGAGAATCCATCCAAGAAGCTATATGCCTTTTTTCCTACTGCAACACGTAACATGATCCGTGATTGGAAGTTGGTAATGATCACGTACAATAGCTGCATTTACCTTCTTGAGGTTTACACATAGAGTATGTTTTCCATTTTTCTTGGGCACCACTACAATAGGGGAGACCCATTCAGTGTGTTCAATCTCATAGATAAATTTTGCCTCTAAGATCTTGTCTATTTCTTCTTTTATCTTTCGCGTGAAATTCTCATTGTAAGTATAAGGACATTGCTTGGAAGGCTTTGCATCCTCTCGCAATGGAATTGTATGCTGACATATGCTTGGATCAACTCCTTTGAGGTCCCTATAACTCCAAGCAAAAACATTGCGATACTCCTTTATTGTTTGAATTAATAACTTCTCCTCATCTAAGGACAAGTCCGTGGCAATCCACACATAGCGAGGCTCTTCTCCTAGCTTAGCGATATCAATTTTTTTTGCATCTTCTGGACCATCATATAAACCCTTGGCATGCTTGGCTTTTGTCGCATGGGCTGTTGAAGAACAATCTTCCGATCTTGAAGAGTGTACTATGTGAAGTTGGGGGGAACATTGAGACCTTGTTCTTGTCCACTTGAGTCATCACTAATTGAAGACCATGCGGTTTTGAGCTCTCTTTTGCAATCTTGCATCAGAGTTTTTTGTTCAACCGTTATCTTTGCACTTCCGACACTCTCTTTTGAATCGGTTTGAGACTTGAGTTTTTGTTTTGGTCTCTTTGTTTTTTTGCAATTTTTGCTAATAGTTTTTAGCTTTTCTCCTGGTTGGAATCCATCTGATCGTTTTACTTACTTGGTCTTTGATACTATCTTGTGCTTGGACATAGTATAGATATCCATTCTTTCCTGAGAAGTGAGGTGGTGGTCGAGAGTGTTCATTCTTAAACTCCTCGTTTTCTTTTTGTATTCTGTCACGTCGTTCCCTCTCATCTTGTTTACGGATTCTTTTATGGCTGTTACAGCATTTACGTTTGGGTCGGCTTCGACGGATCTCTATTTAAACATCTCTTCCTCTCAAGAGTAGGCGTGCATCCTTACATGAGGCTCCACACATTCACAGATCTTCTCGCCCATCTGACAATGTAACTCTTGAGCCCTCAGATAAAGCAGAATCAAACTCATCTATTGGAGACCGTGTTACATCACGATAGAGTGATTCTTTAGGTTGACCCTTGTGATGACAAAATCATGTCAGAGGTACAAATAATTGTATCCCCAATCCTCAATCATTTGAAATTGTTGCATGAATGGTCTACCCAATATCACTTCATAGTTTGGATGCTTTCCAAAATCCACTACTGCAAATGTGTGCTAATATTCAATCCCACATGTGGTGACCAATATGTTCTCTAGCAGCCCAATGGGATATTCTAAGCTTCCATCTGCTATAGCTGCAAGTGCATCCTTGTACTCCTAATAGCTGGTTTGCCCCACTTTTCCCAAATGGACCTTGTCACAATGCCCACTCCTGCACCACTATCAAGTATTGCAGTTGAAGCTACTTTTCGCACTTCTAATGGGAGGGTAGCGTTTCCCTGATCGTCCTCACAAAATTTTCCTACTTTGTTGATAGGAACTGGCATAACATGCATTGTCTCAGGGTGTATAGTACATTGATGACCCTTTTTTAGTAATACCTACTCTGACAAACATGTGGCAATATCATTCCACAACTCTGGTCGAAGCTTTATCAAATCAAGCAAAGGTAAGGTACAAGCCACTGGTGCTGACAAAATAGCTTGCACGATACCCATATCCATCTCCTTTGTCAACCTTCTATGCATGGAGGGTATCCTCAAGGTTTGAGAACAGTTCTCATATTCTCCCAAATAAGATGGTAAGGTTTTCATTGTATGCTTACTTCTAGGAGAAACAATTGTTTGAAATTCCTCCTGGATGCTTGGGCGTCTAAAGTTGTTTTCTGTGCCCCTGGTAAAATCCACTTCAAAGAATGGAGGTGAAATAATAGAGAACATATTCTCATTAACTTTATCATGGAACTGCTACCCACATCTCATTTGCCATGTCCTCGTTAGCATCAATAACTTCATCATTGCATGGGAAGGCAAGACTAGGTGGTGGCAGAATACCTACTTTCAATGGGGTGTCAATTGGTGCAGACTTCTCGCTATGAGCTTGTGAGATCAGCTCACTTTTCATTTCCCAACTTGATGACACTTCTAGTATGGTTTCTAATGTTGGCTTAAGAGAGGTTGGGCTCCACGAGGGATAGGTGAAGGTGGGCCCTCAAGTATTGATTGAGCTTCCCTAATGAGTTGTTGATGTACAGCTAGATTGATCTTCTCCTCATGAGGGTTTGGGTATTCTTGAAGCTTCTTGGGTAGCTCAGATAAAGCTGCAATGCGACTTCTATGAGCATCAATGATGGCATCTAGAGTCTCGTTCACCTTATCCACAAAAACAGAACCCCCAGAACTATCCTCGGTTGTACTAGCCTCATCTTATTTAGCACTAGGCCCAGGTTGAGGTTGACGCTCCTCATGCACTTCTTGGGATGTAAAAGCTTGATCCTTCATGTTGTTTAGAGACTTCTTGAGAACTAGTGGATGCACTCTTAGTTTGCTTGTTGCGGTTCTTTTTCCTCCTAGTGGTCCTTTTTCTATTGGAATGTAGGATCTTGTCCACTAGATTTGCCTTTGCATCCCTAGTTCGAGGTGTCTCATCAGTCTGCATTTTGGCATTTTGTGTCTGTGATCTAGTCATGACTCTAAGTGGCACGACATCCTCATTCTCTGATGAAGGTGGCGATGGAACTGCCTCTACAAAGTTGAGTGAGACCTTTGGTTGAGAGGTGCCTTCCTCATGTGGTTTCAGCAAACAATCCTTTGGAAAGTGTTCTACACGACACCCTAGACAATATCTTTCAATTGGTGGAAACTGTGGTACTGTTGTATTGGATCGAGCTGCTTGCCTTGGGCGATGTGGACAATCACGAGCCCAATGGGGTTCTCTGCACTCATAAACAAGGGCCCATTAGTTTGGCTTCTACTTTCCTTTGCTACCATTCACCTAAGGCGCCTGGAGTCCTAGGTTGGTAGCCGCCTAGCAACATCAAAGAATTTTGTTCCCCCGGTTGAGCCAGTGCTTGGCTTGGATATGCGGGACTTTCAAAGAGATTTTCCTTGGATGAATATGATGCATATTCCTCCTCCACATAGCTTGGGTTTACCAAGTCTCTACACATATTTGAATTGTCGTAGTCAACAAACCTCACAGGAGCAGTCCCAGGAGTAGGAGGTTGAGCTCCAAGTACAGGTCGTGCTTGCTCTTATGCCATCGGTGGCTTATGTTCAAAATTAGTGTACTGTTGATGCATTTGTGGAGCCACTGCACCCCTTTGCTGCTCACGTTCTCGTCTCATTCTTACAATGCGAGTACATTCCTGTGTGGTGTGGGTATAATTCCAAGCACAGGCCTGGCACCACTTCTTTGTGGGCTGGTTTGTGACTAGAGGAGAAAAGGTATTACATTCTTCGGTTTTATGTGGTGGTTACTGCCACACGCTCCACAAAGATGAGGACCTGTAGGTAGTACACTCCTCATTCGCTGCTGCTGCTATTGTTGTGGCTGCATGGGTGGGCGATAGGTTTGTGCCAATCTCCTTAGTACTAGGTTAGCTATGTGGTCTAGATTTACTAGTGCGCTAGACCCTGAACTTTGGTCATCACCCCACTGATCTCTAGGTTGCACCTCAGGGCTAGTACCATCTTGGAAATTGAAGTTATCTGTGAAATCCATAACATCATGTGGCAACACTCATTGAAATTTGTATGCTTCTTTGCATAGAGATGTGTGTGCAGTGTTGAATTTTTGAGTCCTTTTAAGAAGAGAGAAATTAATCGACTCTGGGTGGGCTTCTCATCTTCTGGGCAACGATTAATGTACTGCTTCATCCTATTTACACGTCTCTAACACTCTCAGTCTCGCCTTGCTTGAAAGAGTAGATGTTTGCTACTGTGTCATTCTGAATCCCCATCAAGGAAAAAGCAGCAATGAATCTCTCTTCCAAAACTCGTAAAGAAGATTTGTCTCTGAAGCCTCTAGTGCCTAAAACCAAGCAAGGGCCTTTCCCTCAAGAGTGAGCCCAAACCCTTCAATTTGCGTATGCTTGTCAGTCACTTGCTCAGCTCGAACTGCTTGCCTAAATGCTGCTACATGGTCATATGGATCTCCCGACCCTTCGTACTTCTTTACCAATTTCTGAAGAGTTGATGGCCTTACTCATCTTGAATACTCATCATCAGGCCTACGGCCTCTCACTCTCAGTGGTTCCTCTCTTTGGTAAGGTGGTCCATATGCATCCCAAATTGGTGTGGGTCCCCTATTACCTACCTCACCAACCCTCTCCAAAGATCTTGTTACCCGCATTTCAGGAGGTGCATTTATGGGAGGCTGAGTTGGCTCCCCTACCCTCCGATTGTCATAGTGAGAGAAACGTTGTTGTGGTGTGATCTGTGGTCGCACTTTTGGTGTAGGATAATATCTTGGTGCTAGAGTTGGGCTACTTGCAGTGGTTCACTTTGATGTTGAGGGTCCCTCTCTAGTGAACTCTCGTAGGGGAGGAGCAACAATTTCTCTGAGAAAGGCTGTCTCTCCTGGTTTAGATGTATCAGTAGAGAACACTTCCATGAATAATGGTTGTCCTCTCCACGTGAGCTCACGAATCTCCTTCCAATCTAAGGTTCGGTATTCATTGGCCCATTTATCAATGATTCGGTTCTTGTATCCTGCAAGCTTCTCGACTACCACCACAAGTGCTAGAGGAAGATCTAGCTTTGGCAATCTAGTTGTGGCATAATATCCTTCTAAAGAGTCCTTATAGACCTCTTGAAGTGGGTCATCCTAAAAGACCTTTGTCACTAGAATTTATCGTACAAACTCCCATTGGTTCTCAGCCCCCTGATCCATTTTGCTCTTGCCTTTCCTGTCCCTTTCCAAATTTAGATCTACAAAAAGTAAATCATCTATGGTTGGTGGATGGCTTTGAGGAGTGGGCATTGGATGGTCCAGGCATGTCCGGCTCAATGAGCCAATCATCTCTAGACTCCCTTACTCCGGAAGGCTTTGATAAATCTAGGAACTCACTCTTAGAGAGCTCTCCTAATTTGTCTACATTCTTTGGATGATAGGTGACTTCGTAGCGAACACCATCTCCACCCATGTACATGTTACCCTGGTCATTGACTAGAGGTGCTCTATCAAGCTCTGAGAAAAAGTCTACAATCTTAATGAGATACCGTTGTTGTGGATCCCTAAAGATCTCAGCTCCTTGAGCATTCGTGTAGACATATTGAAGTCTCACATTGAGTGGTAACCCCATGATGTTAGCTTCAAATGGATTAAAAGATCTTGTGGGTGTCCTATTTGGGGCTAAGGGATGACTATTTGACGGCCCTAGATTGTCCATAGACAATGAGCTAGTTGTCCTGGAAAGGGTATCAGATTGTCCATAGACAATGAGCTAGTTGTCCTGGAAAGGGTATCAGATTGGGATTCGAAAAAGCTTTCAGCAATATCTGCCAAATTTCCTACCGATTGGGTCCCACTTTCCTGCATAAGCACTCTAGAAGGTGCCCTAGACCCTATGGCAGTGTCTATATGACATCGCGACCGTAAGTGCATAAGGTCAAATTTTAAGGTTTTTTTTTCAAAAAAAATCCAAAAATTTTCAAGTTGGCTCAAACTTTGCCAGAACCCATTTTGAACCCCCTCGAACACATTAGGCCAAAAAAATAGTGTATTTTTCAGGATCGAAAATCGCCTAAAATTTACCAGTTTTCCATACTGACTCACTATGGGAAAATGGTTCCGGGACCAAAATTTCGACAATGGGTGTTTTCTAACTCCTCTCGAAAAGTTAGATAACCTCCCAATTTTTTGCAGCAGAAAATGAAAAATTTTCCAGACCTTTTTTTTTGCACCCCCTTATCCAGTGCGGTGGCGGTCTTTATGGTGCGGTGTGTGGGTCTCTCCGCACGGTGCGCTGTTCACGCACAGCCATTATTATTTTTTTTCCTTTTTTGAAGTGCGTGTGTGCAGTGAACTCAATGCGTGTGCAGTTGTGAGATTTGCATCGAATTCAATGCGTGTGCAGCTGTGAGATTTGTAGCAAATTTGAAATGTTCAGTCTTCATGTGTGTGTACAGATTTCAGTTTCTCTACAGGTGCAGGTTTAACAGAGAACTAAAATGGACAAAATTAAAGATGCAAAAAACTAAACTAAGCTAAGAACAAAAAATAAAACGAACATGCAGAAAATTGAAATTGTAAAAATTAACCGCAGACAGCAAAAATTATCCTCAAACAGAATGATAGAAATGCAAAAACAGGCCTCTCTCTTTCGCACACAAATTGAAATTGGCAGGTTTAGCGCCTACCTCCAATCCTTCCCGTGTGTTGAATCCTTGTTGACCTCAAGGAAGAAGCGTAGCTAGCCAATCGCACTCAAATTGCGAGACAAATAAAGAGAATTTAACAACAAATTAGTCTTAAATAAGTACCAAAATTAGTCCCAAAGCTTGCTCTCCTATCCAACAGTTTTGCAACCAATTGGAGCTTAACAAGGAGTGGTAGTGTGTGTATGGTGCTCAACTAATGTAGGCACTCGCTCCCCGGCAGTGGCGCCATTGTAGAGAGGTTCTCTCTACCGTGCAATATAGTGCTCATAGAGTACTACCGATCAACAAATGTGTTAAGAAACACAATGTCAATCCGAGGACTCGACCCGATTAGTGCATGAGGGAGAGCTCACATACACGAACCACCACTTGACGATTCAACCATTCAATACCTCAATTAATCTCTCAATCCCTTAAATCCACTACACTAATCAAGAGAACAAGCAATGCATGGCAATCTCTTAATCCCATTCAAACATTGATTAAATCTTAGCTTTCCCTAATGCCAGCAAACCCATAAGCATGCATCTACTAACCCACAAGCTTAAGCAAGCATAGAATGTAACATTCACAAACCCACAAGCTCATAGAGAGAGTCTATCCATGAATAACTCATTGCCAATGAAGTGGGCAAGAGCTTGCATCAATGGAGACTACACACACACACACTACAAGCATGCATACACAAGAGAAAGAAAGAAGCATTCAACTAATCATAGATTAATCTACTTCAATGATGCTAAAACAGATTAAGAGAAAGAAGTGGAGCTATACTCATTGGAGCTTGATGCTCATTAGAGTAAAATAGAGAGAGAGTTAGAGAGTTGCCATAGCTTGAGAGCTCAAGAGCTTCACTCAATAGCTTATGAGAATGGCCAAAAACGTACTCTTTCTTTAGCTAACATCTCTTTAATAGAGATGTCACTAACCCTAACCTTAGGCCTCTTTAATAGAGATGTCACTAACCCTAACCCTAGGCCTCTTTAATAGAGATGTCACTAACCCTAACCCTAGGCCTCTTTCACACATGGGCTGACAACCCCATAAGTGAGCCTTGCTTTAATACACTTAGAACTCTCATTTAGAACCCACATTGGCCTAAAACGATTTACATTGGCCTAAAACGATTTACATTGCACTTCGGCACAAAAATATGGAAAAAATATGTGCGTCTTTATGTTCCCATGGCTACAATCCCGCTCTCTCGCATTAATTGCTTCCGGCCTCCTTCCATAATCCGTATTCCCGTGAGTGTTCCCATGGAACAATGATCCTCAATATAATGAGAAAACTCATAATGATATAAACATCAACTAAGTACATCAGAATGTACTTAGTTGATATAAACATCAACTAAGTACATCAGAATGTGAGCTAACACAGCCACTCTGGGTTTAGCCACTAACTCAAAAGATCAAGGTATTTTGAAAATGAGCTACCCTAGCTATTCTGAGATTAGTCACTCCCAAAAAATCTAAGTACAATGTAAGTGTACTAATCCAGCTAGTCCCCTAAATGTGGCTGTGAAGTGACAACGTGGTGTATGTTTGTCCACGAGCTGCAACTTCTTGGACTGTCCACACCACTCTGGAGCTAGTGTGTCACATACTCATAACGTTGCCATGGCACTATCTCTTGGTCACTTGCATCGGTCACTTGCATCAAGATCTACCATCTGTAGATGTGCAAGTGAACCACATGATGTGCAATTGCTCTCCACAAGGAATCCTATATGGAACTGGGCATCCTCCGTGCGTGCACACAAAAGAGACTGGATGAAATCACTAGGCTTATGAGGAGGCAACTCTCTATGCCCACTAAGAGAATAGAACACATCATAAAAAAGTTTGAACTCAACATGGTAGCGACAACAACATGTGTCACGTTGACGTGAGTACCTCACAAACCAAGGCTTACACCCCTCAAATGACCTTTGCCCAATTTTAAGCTCTGGATACGAAGCCACAAATTGAGAATACAACTCAGTTTGGGTCATTTCAAGAAAGCAAGCACCGTGCTCAATGAACACTCCACTTGCCACTCTCTTACGCAAAGCTTTCTTGAAAATTGGCGAGGCACGACAATTCTCCTCCCAAAAACTTTCTATCAAGGTTCTAGTGGTTTCGTCTAGTAGGCGATCATGCCTAGCTACATGACCACTACTCGCCCACGGGGATTTTTTTTGCGAGCTTTTTTTGCCGAGCATTTTGGAGCAATGAACAAGTAGTCTAAATTCATGCACCTCATACATATACACATACAAAATATACATATACATACATACATGCAGCAAGAGCTACCTACATACTAACATATATACATACATACATACATACTTTCTTACTTACTTAAATATAAAAAACAATCCTTTAAAGATAAAAAATGTATATACTGATCTTTAAAGTTCAAAACCATGAAAATCTTGATTACAAAGTCTTTTGATCCACATCATACTTATTGATATAATTATATATATACATATATCTACCTAAATTCTTACACCTCGTACATATACATATACATACATACATATAGCTACCTACGCACTAACATATATACATACATTACATACATACTTTCTTACTTACTTAAATATAAAACACAATCTTTTAAAGATCAAAAATGCATACATCGATCTTTAAACTTCCAAACCATGACAATCTCGATTACGAAGTCTTTTGATCCACAAATTATAGCATTCTTCTACATGTCATCCCGACCTAATGAGAAATCTCCCAGACATGCTTTGGCTACCTCCATGTCATTCTCTATCCCCATATAGTGCCTTTTTAACTCTTGGCATGCACATCCCAAGCCTCCACATCCCGCAAAAACGTCCAAGACACCATCTCCTTCACTTGAGAAGGTCTCCACTAGCCACCTACAATGAAATGCAATCATAAACGTGCATCTAAGTATTTTTGAAAAAGTAGCCTATGAAAATGAAAAGAATGAAAATTGTCTCACCTAAAGAACATAGGAGATCTTTCTGCACCACCTCGAATGTAGTGCTCCAAGACCATCATGCGTTGGAATGAATGCTTCTTATTCTTCTCAAAAATGAAATTTCGTTGAGCATTGAATAACTTCTTTGTTGAAACATTTTGCCCAGCCTCGATGTATAATAGGGACATGGCAATTTACTCGATACAACATACTAAGCGCCAATGTATCCACCTACCATAACAAGAAAACATTATGTTGGATATCCATACCACATAGCATGTATACATAAAGGGAAATATTTGAGAGATTATGACTTACCCGTTCTCCATTCTCATACAATAACTTGATTCCACATGAACAGACATTGTTCGATGCATGACCAATCCAACTTTCTTTCCCATGGAATATATTTTAGGAAGTTGATCCATTAGACTCAAACACACAAACCAACCCTCATCAGCCCCACAAAACAAACCAACAAAACTGAGTGTGGCACGTATCAATGATGAAGAAACTTGATTCCATGAGGGACACCCATCCGTATCTACATCAACAACCTATAAACCTGTAGGAAAGTCAACCCATATGAGGCGAACCACTGTATCTGAGGGAGCACCTCTATGAGATAGAGCCTTGGAAATCTTCATCAAGAATTCTTCCACACTACATAAAAGATTTATGATGTTTGGTTTTGGTAAGTATAACTTGGAAAACTAATTATATGGTGAAATTATTCTTTTTACCTATCTGAGCCCTCCGAGAGTGGATGTCTACCAGCAATGTGTCACCTGCAAGTAAACAAGACAAAAAATGAGATGCATTTCGAAAGCACACACTTCTCAAAATAAATTTATGATGGAAAGTACTCTTACTAGTCATGTCCATGATGTCACGTTGTCCTGACACCTCCCCCTCTTGAAAGATGCTCTGGAGGGTCTCTCTCTTGATCTTCATATGTGGGGTCTCCCTCTTGAACATTATGCATAATGTCAAGACGTCTCTTTGTTCGCCTCTCACGTTGCACTTGAGACGATATAGATGTATGCTCTTGGTGTGATTGTGGCACTCGTGACAGTGGTGTGGATGGTTTTGGGGCCACGCGCGAGGATCCAACTACTGGAGACTGGGTCAAGTTTGTTGGCTGCGGGGAAGGTATTCTAGAGTCTTCTTGAGTTGGGGGCTCTCTTTCAAGCTCAGATTGGTAATTCTTAAATTCTTCAAGAAATAGATCAAGATAATTTAGTAAAAAGGTAGAAATCCCCAGACCTTTTTGTATATGTATATGTATGTAGGTTTATATGCATGTATATATATATGTATGTATATGTGTATATGTATGTATATATATATATGTATGTATATGTGTATATGTGTATATATGTATATGTATATATATATATATATATATATATATATATATATAACATATGTATATGTATCTATTTATATGTATGTGTATATGCATATGTATATGTATATGTATGTAGGTATGTATCTATGTATATATATATGTATGTGTATGTATATGTATGTAGGTATATATATATCAAAACTTAACAACGTTTCTTTAAAATCTGATATGCCAATCCTTAAATGTAACATGAACTATGTATGTACGTATGTATGTATGTATGTACAAATTTGTAAAAAATTTGGATAGCATCTCCTTTGCATTTTCTAAAAAATCCCAAAATAAACTTCAAAACTTAACAATGTTTCTTTAAAATCTAACATGCCAAATCTTAAATGTAACATGAACTTTGTATGTATGTAGGAATTTAGTGTATGTATGTAGGTATGTATTTATGTATGCATATGTATATGTACATATATGTTTACATATGTATTTGTATATGTATATATATGTATGTATATGTATCTAATATGTTTATGTATCTAATATGTATATGTATATGGATAGTTTATATATATTTATATGTATGTATAGGTATGTATTTGTATAGGTAGGAAGGTTTACATATACATATACATTTACATTTACATGCATATAATTCAGTAGAAAGCAAAAAAGTACCTTTGTCTAGGAGCTCCTCACTTGGAGGCACATGATTTAGAGGATAGTGCAACCACCAAGACATCTCTTATATTCCCAATCAGAAACCCCTCTCTCAACCCATTCCTTCGGGTACATTGTTTTCGAGGAATTTGGATCTGCCCATTCTTTGATTGCTTCCGTCTCTTCGACCATTAGACCTTGGCCAATGAGTAGCTGGACCCACATACATATCCAAAATAAAACAAATAGCACTAAAATATTTTTTTTAATGCGTATATGTATTTTTTGCAAAAATAGAATGACATTAGAAGATATATACCTATAGACAACCCTCTTTGCGGCATTCTCCACCTCAGGTTGCTTTTGGCCTTCCTTCACTTTTCCAATCTTTGCCCACACCTCATGAAAGACCCATGGTATGTGTTTCAGTCGCTCCTCTTGCACCCATTACATAAATGGTGGGATGTAGATAACATCATCATATACCAATAAACCCTCCAAAATAGAGTCCGCCTCTCCTATTAGCTCTTCCCAATACAACTCTTTCTTCATATGCAGCAACGTCTTTTTGTTATCCCCAAACATCTCCGAAATTACCTTATCCTTCACCCTCCCGATCATAAGCATTTGAAGCAATTCTGTCTTCCTATTTCAGCATTATACCAAAGCCATAAGAGATTAGATGTTAAGGTTAGTTTATGTTAAGGGAGGTTTATTGACATGTGACATACCTTTGAGATGAAATCCGAGATATGGCGACTGTGTAGAGCTTTTCTTTGGTCAGAGCAACCAATCCCTTCTAGACCAATCATGGTTATATACGAGTTGAAAGAATGCATCACCATTGGATAGGTTTGCAATTATGAGCATCTTGTACGCTCTATCTCGAAATGTTTGCTCTACACCATGCCTCGCTTTCTCACATTTTGTCTCATATTCTTGCAACCCCATGGCATGTCTATCAATGCAGGATATAGCTTGCTTCACCGCATTTTCAAACGATGTCTACGTATAACGAAAAGGACTCATTATCACTCACACGATTAAAAAACATTGATAATCCGTTTATTAATAAAAGATGGAAAATGCAAACACTACCTTCCACACAAGCTATGCCAAGATTGCAGCTGGAGCATTGTACCATTGCTCTCCACTTCCTCGCTCCAAACTAAGCTCCATTAAAGCCCACCTCCTTACGTCTTCACCAAGGTAGTCCAATATTGATGATTTGTCTTTCATTCCAAATCGTTGAAAACGTGAAGATCTCATGTGACAATGTGGGTGTAACACTAGTGCGCACCAATCTGTTGTAATAAAGAGTCACAATGAGCCAAGAACTTCACAATGACTTCACAATGTCCGTAATTAAGTAGAGAGAGATCACTTACTTATTTTGAGATCGCAAAGCCAATAGCAATTCTCCTTCTTGCTTCTTGTCCACAACCAATAGCAATTCTCCTTCTTGCTTCTTGTCCACAACCAAAAATTGACATTTGACCCCGACATGGCATGAGGGGCTATGAGACCAAGCTAGAGAAAACAAAATAAAGATATTACAATATATTACTTTTAATGTTGCATAAAATCACTCTATGGAATTCAAAAGAACATACCTTCGTGCACTCGAGACATCCATGCCTTCACACAATGATTGCCATCCCAAACAAGAAACTTCTTACCATTGAGATCCTCCCACTCAGTTCCTCTGATTTCATCCTCAAATCTGTCATGTTGTACTACCCAGTATGGTCCCCATTCTTGCAAGTCTATTTGTGTGACCGCGAAATACATAGAGCTTTCGGAACGTGTAAGTGAAACTAAAAAAGGAGGAGATGCTTTGACATAGCCATGGCAGTCAAAGGAATCACGAAACACCTCAAGTTGGCTAGAAACTGTACGGATGGCTTCATTTGGAATCAGCCTGCATAAAGGGACCAATGGGGTAGAGGAATTGCGTTGCACAAAAAACTTAGTGAATACATCACCAAGCAATCCCAATTCAATAGATTTTCCAAGAAGCCTTCTATGGCTCTCCCCTTGACCAGTACTAGATTCAGGCATCTCCGTGTGAGTTGGAGGAGGTGAGCTCATTGAGCCAATTTCGTTCTCCAACACACACTTCTTCCTCATGAACAAGAGAATTATGCGCTTCTGCTTCCTCTCTAACAGGAGATACATGTGAGGACAGGTGTCCGTGATTGAGCTTCCTCGCTAAGAGTCAAACAAACATGCCCAGATCTAAGTGAGTATCCCCAGTTGTCTGTAAGACACACACACCAAGCCCAAGTAAGTATATCTAAAAACATTAAAATATAATCTCAGTAGAATCTTGGCTATTCACATCATATACCTTTCTTAGTCTTTGCCTGTTGTTTTCCTGCTTTTCTTGGAGCCATCTCTCTCTCTCTTTTGCCTTGAATATGAGTAGCAAACAGCTTGAGCTAAATGATAGATAGAGACGAAAGGTCATGAATCTTACTCTACTACTATTGCACAGATGGTGACTCCTCTCATCCTACACATCTCCCCCCTTGCCCCCCATTGCTCCGGCCAATCCAGGCACCCGGCAGAGCTGGGGGATGGCTCTGCCGGGTGCCTGGACTGGCCAGTGTAATGGGGGGCAAGGGGGGAGATCACACCTGCCTGGACCGCCTCCACCTCCACCTCCACCTCCACCTCCCCTCCATCCACCTCGCCCTCCACCTCCATCTCTGCCTCCATGCCGCCGCCTCCTCCCCCTCACAAACAGAGTGTAGAGTTGAATCGTACAAGCCTTTATTGGGGACTATTGCTGATTTTTGTACTTGTCGTTCCATTTTCTAATTATTTTTTCAATTAGAAACTAGAGGCACGTCCCTGTATGATACTCAGAGCCCTAGGTTGGGTAACAAGAGCAACTCTCTACCTACCCACCTGTGTCGGTTTTGGCAGGACGGAACTCTTTCTTAGATTCTTAGACCGATTGCTCCGGGAAATCTGTTGCGAACAGCCCTCTCAGCCCTCCATCTCCATCCTCCATCTCCATCTTGCACTCCTGCCTGGACCGCCTCTACCTCCATCTCCATCCACCTCCACCTCCACATCCGCCTCCACCTCCACCTCCATCTCCATCCACCTCGCCCTCCACCTCCATCTCCGCCTCTAGCGCCGCCGCCTCCCCCTCACCATCGTCGCCGCCACTCATCAAAATGCCTCTGAACGCTATGAACGCCTCATCGCCCCACCGCCGTCGCCTCTGAACACTGTGAATGCCTCAGCTCCATCCTCCATCTCCCCCCTTGCCCCCCATTGCTCCGGCCACTCCAAGCTCTGCCGGGTGCCTAGAGTGGTGGAGCAATGGGGGGCAAGGGGGGAGATCATGACCGCCTCCACCTCCACCTCCATCTCCACCTCCACCTCCATCTCCATCCACCTCGCCCTCCACCTCTATCTCCGTCGCCTCCTCCCCCTCACCATCATCGCCGTCACGCCCATCAAAACGCCTCTGAACACTGTGAAAGCCTCATCCCCCTCACCACATCGCCGCCGTCGCCACCTCTGAATGCTATGAATGCCTCATCTCCATCCTCCATCTCCCCCCTTGCCCCCCGTTGCTTCGGCCACTCCAGGCACCCGACAGAGCTGGGGGATGGTCTGCGCCGCTAGACCATCCCCCGGCTCTGTCGGGTGCCTGGAGTGGCCAGAGCAATGGGGGGCAAGGGGGGAGATCATGACCGCCTCCACCTCCACCTCCATCTTCTCGTCCACCTCCATCTCCATCCACCTCGCATCCACCTCCATCTCCGCCTCCAGCGCCGTCGCCTCCTCCCCCTCACCATCGCCGCCGCCCTCCACCTCCATCTCTATCCACCTCGCCCTCTCCCTCACCATCGCCGCCGCCCACCCCCCCAGCCATCTTCTCCACCGCCACCGGCCCTCAAATTTTCAGAAAGAGAACAGCAGAGAAGAGCAAGAAATTTTCAGAAAAGAGAAGTACCTTACCTGTTCGAAGTTCACAGATGCGTTAGATCGCCAGCTAAGTTGAGAGTCTGGTTAGATGTAGATACATATGTAGATACATATAGGAGATAAATATAGGAACTCGAACTATAAACCTTGATGTCAATAATAATAATCGTCTACTATTTAAATAGGGCGTATAGATAGTTACATATTATTTTCATTTTAAGGGTTACTTACATATAAAAAACTAATTTAAAAAGATACATATAATACTTAGAACCAATAAATGTATAATTTAAAACATCCATATAATAAATTAATATAAAAAGATACATATATATTTGTATATTTTTTATTAAAAAAATTTGTCGTGACCATTCTCTATCGTGATTGCTCCACCTTGTTTTATCATTTCAGCCGCCTTCATTCTCAATCGTGATTGCTCCACCTTGTTTTATCATTTCAGCCGCCTTACCTGACAATGATTGATTCGGCCTAGATACCTGATCTTCTATTTTTGTTTTATAAAGTCCACCTGTTCCTTCGTTTTTATATTTTTATTTCACATTTTCGTCTCTCCTATCCTTTCTGCATCTTCGTATTGCCTTCCCTATGGAGCACACTGTGACCTTTGAGTGGGAGCTTGATGGCTGCAACAAAAAATCTCAAACTTTAATACTTCTCCACTAGACCACGCTTGTCAGTCATGGATATCTACAAGGGTTTCTGCCTTCATCACACGCCCTTTCTGGAGTGAAAGCTCCTAGGACCAATGGAAGCCTACAGGAAATCATCGCTCATTATGACATGGAGGGCAATAAAAACTACCTTATAGATATTACTTGAAGTAAAACATATATGCTACAATGTAGTCCTCTCTGTGCTGCTGATAGTCTTGATTCTAATGCTAATGACATTGCCCAAGATGTCCAACATTTGGAGACCTCAGTGGAGAAAGAATTAGGGACACAAAACACCCATGTTCATATCTCGAGCTCCTCCTCTGAGAGTGACTTGAATGGCTCAGCAACTGTTTTGCAACCAGGTGAAGGCACAAGCAATCCAAAAGGTTCGAAGCACAATATCTAAGAAGATGAATGTATTGCTTCAGAGAGTATACTATCAGTTCTTTCGTAAGAAGGAGCAACCTTCTCTTCTACGTTCATTGTTGGAAAAAGTTACTTGAGTCATCCAAGTCCAGGAGGTGCCAAGACATTATGATGGTGATTCCATCCTAGAGTTTCCACCAACATATGGCAAAATAGGAAATATGGATGGAATGGAGCAAAAATATGATGATCACCTATGGACACGTCCAGTAACATCAAACATGTTTGTAAGTTGTACCGTGCGTATTAGCTATTGTGTTGGTACTTTGGAGTGCCATAGGCTTAGCTGTCCTTTTTACTTGAACAATAAAAGGTATAACAACACCATCTTTCATGGACATCTAACAAAAAAGATTGCAGTTGGACTTCTGATAGAGGATGAGAAAACTAAAATAGTTTGTCACTTTTGTCACAAAACTGCACACTGTGTGCAAGTGTGTAGATGTGTTGTGTATTACGTAATGCCTCTCGTGACACAACTATTACAAGAATGATGCTCCACACTGGGCTGCATGAACATCCAGTTCAGCCAGGAACTTCAAGGTCAATGTTGGAGCACGTGAAAATGTTTGTTTCTCAAGTGTTGAAAGCCCAGAGAAGTGCAGGTCCTTGAAAAATATAGATGGATATTGTTAAGGATATGCTATTTTCCTCCATGATGAATCAACATGATGAGCTACCTACAAGTATTGGGGATCATGAGCTCTGTAATTTTTTGGAGGAGTTGAGTCCTCTTGTGGAAAACCAGAGGTGAGTATTCATTCTGTAACTTAATTATATTTGGATGTATTTTTCTACATTCGGTCCTCTCTTTATTATGTTTTTTAGGTTTAGATGCATTGTATCCCAAGAGAAAAGAAAATTGATGCCGGCAGGAGAGGGCTTTGATAGCATCCTTCTTATACAGAGAAGATCTCGCTATTCATTTATACAAGGTAGCCGTTTCCCAGGACAAGGTGGCCCTGATGATAAATGTTATGCCTTTAAGATGTCTTTGTTGATGGAGGTGACTTAGCAAAGTCCTAGGTTTTGTTTGATCACACTCATCGAGTTTTTGGTTGGTTAACAATGGCTTGTCATGTTTACGACCCAAGGTGAGACTACGTACTTCTATTTTTTCCTTTCTTTCATTTACCTTGAATGATAGCTGATTGAAAAAAATTCTCTCCAAAATCCTATAGTGTTCAAGAGCTGTTGACAATTGCCACATGCGAAATGAAGGAGGAGGATACAAAAAGCCAAGTACTATTTTGGGAAATGCTAAATAGCATAATAGAGCAATGCGGTTATGCACCTGCACACTTCTATGGGTTTATGGCTGATGAAGCAGGGTCAAATTGGTGTGCAGTTAGGACCGTTTTCAATGGGGGTCCGCACAACATTATGGAGGACAGGGAGCAAACGTGCTTATTCCATTGGAAACAAAGTTTGATGAACCATGCTAAACAATGCAGGCAAAAACTCGACAACACCATATTGACTTGTGTGAAGAATGGAGATTGGCAACCAATAAGGAGTCAGCTTTCTTAAAAAGTAAAGAGATTCATGAGTGGTTGAGAAATGGACATGTTCATGAGGGAAAACTATCAGTAATGGATACGTGGATGAGTTGGTGGGAAGTACGAATAGCACATTGGGGCAACCTCATGTCAAGGGTGAGAAATTTTATGGAGAAATGATATGTTGTATGGATGTATTTGCATTGGAGTCAATTTTATGAATTCATGTATGAAACCTCTTGTGTGCAAGTGGTCTTAAGCTCGGTGGATTTAGCACAAACCCCTCGAACAAACTTATCTGAAAGTGTACATGGGAGTTGGCTTGCTAGTGAAGGATATAAGGAAAAGGTTAGCTTGTATGATGCGTGCATTTCAGATATGGCAAATGCTCTACTACAAAGCGCAAAGCAATATGCATATCAGATGGGGAAGCACAAAGGTGAGGGACCAAGCTTGAGCAAGTTGCTGGACAGGGTGGCAGCAAGGTCAAGACTGACACCACCACAAGTGGCTCGCATGGTCCATGAAACAGTAGCTAATACTCCTATGTATGAGGAATCAAGGCCTCTACATGGAGATAAGGAGACTATTCAACGGAAGAGGGTGAGGACAACGGAAGTAGACCAATGCTCACATCGTCCAGGTTATGTCACATGCAGAGCAGACATCATCAAAACCGGGGAACAGCAAGAAGAGTAAGTTTTGGAGATAGATCTAGAACAAACAGTGCAGCAAGTCACGCTTCAAGGGGAGGACCAAAAAGTCCAATGACTGGAGGAAACAAAGATGTCGGACATGAAGAGCCTAAACAACATTATGGCACAATGAGCGGAGGACAAATGCATGTAAAGGAAGAGTCCATTGGACGCACAATGTGGGCCATTAGACGAACCCCATTGAACTCAAAAGTCAAATGTTTGGGAGGTATTGATGGAAGACTTAAGTGCAACTCATACATACAGGGAAGCTCTACTGGAGTTGTTGCCCCTAGCTTCTACTCAGAGCGTCGACATCCTGGTCCGGGAGGGCCAAAGGCTCAAATGATGTGGTTTTGTCCTTCAAATGTTTCACACACATGGCATGTAGATCCAAACATAATATACAAGCCATCATACCCAGATATGTGGAAAGTGGACGACATCCTGGTCCGGGAGGGCCAAAGGCTCAAATGATGTGGTTTTGTCCTTCAAATGTTTCACACACATGGCATGTAGATCCAAACATAATATACAAACCATCATACCCAGATATGTGGAAAGTGGATGTTGGGACCAATATAACCAGCCAAGAGGTAGAGAAATTAGTAAAGGCAGGGTTCAAGTTAGATGTTACTCATGAAGAACCTTTTGTGTCAAGGGTGGGAGAAACGTCCACACAAGCAGCGGGCAACAAAGAAAGTGACAAGAGGCCACATGATGCTACACAGAATACAAAGAGATCAACCAAGTGGCAGCATTGGATTTCCAAAGAAGCAGAAAAGAGGATTGGTAGTGCCGAGGCCATGATAGCAATAGTCCTTAATGAGAGTGCAATGCAGCCATCCCCCTACTCTATTTTTCATTTGGCATGTGAGAGTGGAGAGGACTACTTTATACACATCAAGGTACAACCTTGGTGTACATGTCCTGATTTCATGCAAAGAGAATCAAGAGGAAAGTCTTACGTTGCATGTAGGCATATCTATTTTGTCTTCTTGTTGCGAGTTTTGGGATTACATAAGAATGAGGATACGGTAATGCATCAACCGACACTATCACCAGAGGATGTGGGCAATATACTATCATGTCCTCGAAGCAAGGATGTTTGTGCCTATACTTAAGCTTTAATCAAGCCTCTCATGTTTGTGCCTACTTAAGCTTGTAAGGAAATGTGAAGTCAATCTTTTTGTAAGAAAATTTGAACCCAATATTTATGTCTTGCTTTGGGATGGAGTATACTGTCACGTACTCTAAAGTCTTATTGTAGGTAGCTTGCGACACTATGGTACTTGTTTTTACTTGTGTTGAAATAAATATTGGACTTTTCTTTGAGTATGCATGAAAAGTTGAAGTATCCTTGTCATAAATTGTATGTATTGGAAGAAAGGTACATAGATAGGTATGTTTGTTCCTATATTTAAGTTTCTTTGACATAAAATGTGTGTTTATATGTAGGAAGGTAGGTATGTAGGAAGGTATGTTTGTTCCTATATTTAAGTTTCTTTGACATAAAATGTGTGTTTATATGTAGGAAGGTAGGTATGTAGGTATGTATGTATGCATGCATGTATATGTTTGGGAGTATGCATGCATGTATGTATGTATGTATTGTACACATGTGTGTATATATGTATGTATGTATATATGTAGGAAGGAAGGTAGGTAGGTAGGTAGGTGTGTTTGAGAATATGCATGTATATATGTATGTATGTATGTATGTGAATGTATTTATTTCTCTTTCATAAATACTTACTATATAAAAGCTCACCAAAATGTATCATTTTTCTTACAAGCTGGCATAAAACTATCTTATCTCCAAAAAGCTCACCAAATAAAGCTCGCAAAAAAATCAAACTCCTCGCCCACAAAGCACCAACCTCATTGGCATCTAAACTTTGTCATCTAATATACCCAACTCGAAGTGCGTGTGGTGCTATGGAAAGGATGCGAGATGTGGCACTCACCTTACCCTTCATTTGGGAGCTACTTATGGCAGCCACAATAGCCCGTCGACGAGCAGCCAAAGCGTCTGCAGAGTTCCTCTTCTTGTTAACTATATAGGAATGTTTGTAGCACCGCCATGCCAGCTCTCCTCTCTCTTCAACCTCCAATGTCGGAAAGCGCCCTGCAGTTGGCCATGTTGGGCAGATCGATCAAAGCATCAAGCACTCATGCCTATGATGAAGGCATGAGTTCTTTGAAATAGGAATGGAAGTTTGCATGGGCATCACGACGATGTACCCCTGACTTTGATAGTTCTTTCCTATCCACACGATGGGCGCCCAAAGGAGGGGGTGGGTTCTTGTAGAAGAGAAGGGGACTCAGGAAGGGTGGGTTCATGTGGATTATCTAAACTAAGGGGTAGCAGGGGGGAAGAGGGCGGAGGGAGAGGAAGTGGAAGAGGAGGAGCAAGGCTTGGATCATCGCCAAAACGAAAGGTGTTGCTCGTTGACGTGCTCTCCACTCTCTCTTTCTCTCATGAGCTACCCTTTTCCTCTCCTCCTCTTGAACTTGGTGAACGGGGGGAAGTCTAGTCCTATCACGTTTCCGACTCCTACGACTTTGAGAACCCATTCTCAAAAGGAAGCTAAGAGAGAGAAAATTAAAGAGGCTCAATGATGGGATAGTACTAGAGATAAGTGTGGGATAGTACTAGAGATAAGTGTGGGATAGTACTAGAGATGTGTGATTATATAGGAAAAATAGGTTATCCACTTCAAATCTCATTGGATTTCCTATCTAAGATTGATTGGATAATTAAGATAATTAAAGATAAACTATTATCCACTTAAAAATCAATATTATTAATAATATTTATTAACAAGTCTAAATATTTATCATTACTAGATATATAAATATATCTTTAAATTTATCTTTTATTTTATAATTATATAATTATATTTTTTTATAATGTATTTTTTTAAAATTTTATTCAAAGGTTTATTCTACATAAAATATTTTCAAGAAATATTAAACTTAAAATTTTATTTTTTTTAATTGAATAACATGAACTTTAAAAATAATATTATTGATCTAATTCCAAAATATAATCCTTTAAAATTAGTGATTTTAAATTCTTTTATTTAATAAGTTATATATTTTTTATTATTTAAAATTTTATATTCTATTTCTCTAAATTACTAAATTAACTTTTTATATTTTTGAAAAAAAGGGGAGGTGGGAATGAGGTGCCACGTGTCACATGCGTGCATGACACGTGGCATTCTTTTGAAATGTGGCACTATTTGAGGCACAACCGCGTTGATACTGGCTGGTATAGAATTTTTATACCAAAGTATGCTCTCATAGCTTCCCCCCTGACTAATCTTCTCAAGAAGAATATCCTGTTTCAATGCTCTGCCAGGTGCCAGAGTGCTTTTGATACCGCCTTGGTAACCAATCCCGTTCTGAAGCTGCTAGATTTCTCTCTACCCTTTGAAGTAGTAACTAATGCCAGTGGTTTTGCCCTGGGAGGTGCACTCATGCAAGAAGGTCATGTAGTGGCCTATGAATCCTGAAAACTCAGAACGCATTAGAGGAATTATGCTGTCCACGACCTGGAACTACTTTCAGTAGTATATGCCCTGAAGTTATGGAGACATTACCTACTAGGTCAAAGATTCACTTTCACTCAGAAGAATCTCAACATGCACCAGAGAAGGTGGATGCAGACCCTGTAGGAATTCGATTTTGAAATCAAGTACCACCCAGGCAAAGAAAATGTGGTAGCAGATGCCCTCAGCAGAAAAACCTCCTTGCTTGCAATTACTATAGTGTCAAATCCTTTGATTATTGAAGCAAGAGGGAAGATAATGCTTGATAAATTCTTGGCCCTATTGCTACCCTACTTATGTAGGAAAGAAAAACTCCACAGGAGTACCGAGTTCAAGAGTATAGCTACATTCCCAATGATGAGGGAACTAAGGGTCAAATTTTGAATGAAGCCCATGAGAGCCTTATTGTAGGACATCCAGGTTTCGTCAAAACCTACATGTCTGTGAAGAAAAGCTTCTTTTGGCCTGGTCTAAAAAAAAGGATGTGCTTAATCATGTACATCAATGTCTGACCTGTCAGAAAGTCAAGGCCGAGAGAGTAAAAATGCCTGGGAAATCACATCCATTAGACATCCCCCAGATGAAGTGGGAATGCATCAATATGGATTTTATTACTGGATTACCTTCAGTGCAATCAGGTTACAACTCTATCTTCATGGTAGTTGATAGACTACTAACCAAAGTTGCCCATTTGATTCCAGTAAAAGAAACCTACACTGCAGCGGATGTGGCCAGAGTGTTCCTCAAGGAAATCTTTCAATTGCATGGCCTATCCAGAAGAATAGTAAGTGATCGAGATCCCAAATTCATGTCAAGATTCTGGACTGCATTTTTTGAAGCAGTAGGAACTTTCTTGGATCTTAGCACAGCTTACCACCCTGAGATCGATGGACAAACAGAAAGTGTAAACCAAGTAATCGAAGATATACTTCGGTCATGCTGTGGCAAGGAACCCAAGAGGTGGCTAAGCTATCTGCACCTAGTCGAGTTCGCCTACAATGCTTCTTATCACAGAAGTATTGGGATAAGCCCTTTCAAAGCTTTGTATGGACAAGATTGCTTAACTCCATTAACTTGGTCCGACACCCATTGATTAGGGTTGAGATGTCCAGATAGATGCTTGATGACATGGAGCAGCAGATGCAAGCAATTTGCAAAGATATAAAAGCTACCCAGGATAGACAGAAGCAGTATGCAGATAAGAAGAGGACAGACAGAGAATTCGAAGAAGAAGATATGGTCTTCATTCGAGCACGCCCCAAAAGAAGTTCTCTATCTCAATACAAGAAGTTATCCCCCAGATATTGTGGGCCATATCTGATTACAAAGAAAGTAGGTGACTTAGCCTACGAGCTTCTTCTGCCTCCTCATTTGAAAGTACATAATGTATTTCATGTCAGTCTTCTCAAAAAGTATGTACAAAGCCCGAATCATGTGCTTGATGATGATGAAATCTTAACTTCTTCAACCCAAGAGCAAATGGAACTCCAACCTGAAGAAATCCTTGATGTTTGAGAAAAGGTTCTCAGGAATAGAATTCTAAGAGAATTATTGATCAAATGGAAGTTCTATCCTTTTGAAGATGCCACCTAGGAGAAAGAAGCCGAACTGTTGCGGGATTACCCTCAGTTTGCGAGATGAGGACATCTCGCGTTTTTCAAGTGGGAGAGAATGTAAGATTCCTCCCCAGTCTCTCAAGATGTCCAGCATCTTCCCCTGTAATCAAATCCCTCTTCAGAAATATAAAAGATCTTGTTTTTACCTGTTTTGGCCTAGAGAGAGAAAATATTCTAGAGAGGGATTATTCAGATTTTGAATATTTTTGGATGGAAAAATATCTCTTCTTATTATAATAAGTTTCCCCGAGACAGAAGTTCAAAAAGATTTTCAGAAGGTAGGGGTCCAGATTTTAAAAAAAAATTAAATTAAGGTTTTAGGGACCAATCAGATTCATCCAAGTGTGTGGAGAAGATAAATAGAAGAAATAAAGAAAATCTCCCCAAAAATGAGTAAATACTCACACAAGATGAAGAGTGGACTAAGGACCAAAGGAATTACTAAAAAAATGGATTTTTGACACCTCACAAACAATGGGAATTCCCCCCTCATGAAGGAGGCGCCTACTTCAGATGTGTGGTGGAGTTTAAAATTATCAAAAATTGAGATATTTCATCTCTCCTCTCTCCTAATTTCATCTCTCCTCTCTCCTCTCTCCTAATTCAAGTCTAGTTTCAAAAAGTAAGCTAAACTGACCTAAAAATGGTCAAAAATTGACCAAACTGATCTGGAAAATTCTAGAATCAGTTTGCTTGGTTAGAAGCTCACTTTTTTATTTAAATAGAAGCCTCCCCCTTTGTTGAAGCTTAATAGTGTTTTATGCACTGTTACTCTACTCCTCCCAAGAGCCAAGAACTGTGAATTTCTTAATAATTCACTAGTTTTTGACCATTCCCTCTTCTAAAGAATTGGTGGTCACTCTTGTTGCAAACAACGGTAGAACCCTCAAACCATCAAGCCAAAGGAAAGCTCCAAAAATTCATGTAAGTTAGAAATCTTATATTTTTCTTTATTCTTTTAATGGTTTTCTAAATTGTTTGTTATCTTAAAATGATAAATAGATGCTATGCCTTGCTTTCCTACTCTCTCATTCTTAAAATCAGCCCTTCTTTATCCTAGTTAAGTGATATAATTGTTGGAATTAAACTTTTCATATTGTTTCTCTCTTAAAAGTGAAAATTGATTAGTTTAGAATTTATTTCATCTTTTATTAATCAAAAAGAGTAATCCCCATCGTTTGTGTATTCTAAAAGTGTCATTTTCATTCATGCATAGAAAGATGCATATTGATTATTTTTATTATAAAAGAATGATTTTTTAATAGAATTAAATTCTATGCATAGAAAGATGCATATTGATTAATTTTTTTATAAAATAGTGATTTTTAATAGAATTAAATTCTATGCATAGAAAGATGCATATTGATTATTCTTTTATTATAAAAGAGTGATTTTTAATAGAATTAAATTCTATGCATAGAAAGATGCATATTGATTATTTTTTATTATAAAAGAATGATTTTCAATAGAATTAAATTCTATGTATAGAAAGATGCATATTGATTATTATTATTTTATTATAAAAGTGTTATTTTCATCAAAATAGATTTTATGCATAAATAGATGGATAAAAGAATATTTTTTTATTATAAAAGTGTTACTTTCATCAAAATGGAGTTTTATGCATAGATAGATGCATAAAAGAATATTTTTATTATAAAAGTGTTACTTTCATTAAAATGGATTTTTATGCATAAATAGATGTATAAAAGATTTTTTTTAATTGTAAAAGTGTTACTTTCACTAATATTGATTTTTATGCATAAAATGATGCATAAAAGAATTTTTTTATTACAAAAGTGTTGCTTTCACCAATATTGATTTTTATGCATAAAAGATTTTTTTTATCAAAATAAGAGTTCACTTTAATCCTATGTTTAAATCCCATGAATATTGGAAAAATGAATAAGTAAATACTCAGTGAAGGAAAATTATACCGTTTTATATTCTCTAGAATGGTAATGAGAAAATTCAAAAAAACTATCGAAGTTGGAATTTAGATAAATGACTAATTTATTCCTCATAGGAATTCGTGTTTAGTTTTGAATTCAATAAAGTAGTAATTGAAATATTACCTTCGAGAAAGATAGTTCAGGGAGAACCTTTCCAGACTCAAACCCTAAATCAGACTATGACCAAGACGTAACTCCTTCTTTGTCAGTTTCAAGAAATGACGATGTGACCAGTTCAGTAATCTACACTCAAATCACCCACCGAATTTGAAACTAAGTTGAGACCTTTGATTTTGATCTGAGGATCAAGAATTCAGAATTCAAGGAATTCTGCTTGGGAATCCAGACCTGTGACCTAGAAGTCCTAGGATACGGAATTAAGATATACTCATTGTATTCAAAAGAAAATCAAAATTGAAAACTTGCATAGAAACCCTGTTTTCTTAAAGGACTGTCTTACGCCAGAATGCTGGAGAGAGCATTTGGTATATGTGTATTCTAAGGGAAGTTCGGTTGCAACAGTTGGGCAGCGAGACGGGGAGTGTTCAAAGGACGGCTCACAGGGCAAAGCCTGCCTAGGTCTTGACCAGCCTCGATATGGTTAAAATGGTGCACTTCCGGTATGATGGTGGACGAGGGCCGATGAAGCGGTCCTTGAGTGAAGTGCCAAGACACCTAAGGAGGATCCTGGAGGGTTCTAACCAGGAGATGCACGGGCTCGCGGTGCCGAGGACACCCATGCGTTTGTCGTGGAAGATATATATGTATGATAATGAGAAACTTATTATAATTTGTTAGATCTCATTGTTGACCTGCTGGTCTCAATGGAGAGTCCAGAGTGATACTGTTTTGTGAGAAACAAGGATTGAATGAAAATTTTGAGTTGTGACATCTGTACCCAGTAATTGTTTATCAATGGATTGTTTTATAAATTAAAGTTTAAAGAGGAGTGTGTGAGTATCTGTATTCTAAAGCAAAAGTTAAGAAAGGATTTCAATTATGGGTGGGTGAGTAAGATGAACTTAGTCGCCAGATGATAATAGTGAAACTTTTTAACCGTGTCGACCATAAACTTAGTTGCCAAAAGATAATAGTAGTGAAACTTTTTAACCGTGTAGACCATGGCTATAAACCCTCCCTTTCGATAGTGGTATAGTTGCATTTTGTCTCATTGAGCTAGCAAGACTGGCAAAACTAATAGGGAAATCCCTATTGTGTTTGCCAGGTTGAGCCAGTACACACCCAATTGCAAAGGCAGAGGCATCAATGTGGACGTGAAATATGATGTCCCAATTGCAAGACCTCAAGATGGGAGCACTTGTTGCCAAGGCTTTCTTCAGGGTGTTATACACCTATTGGCACTCCTCTATCCATGCAAAGATGATTAGAAGTCCATAAAGGGGGTGAGCAATGTCGGCATACATGAAAATGAAACGTCGATAGTACCCAACATGTCCCATGAAGCGCTGGATTCCTTTGAAGTTGGTCGGTGGTGGCAGCTTAAGGATGAGAGCACCTTGCTTTCATTTGTGGAGATTCCTTGTTTTGAGACAATGTGTCTCGAGATGACTCCATGTCGAACCCAGAATTGGCATTTGAGAGGGTTGAGTGAGATTCAGTAGAGTCATTGTGCGAGACATCTCTCTAGCACTTTCCCATGAACACTCTAAGTGTGCTTTCCAAGTAGAATTGACATAGAGGTCCTCCATGAAGACTTCAAGGAATTTTTGAAGATATTCCTTGTAGGCTGTGCACATTAGGTACTGGAAGGTGCTTGAGGCATTGGTTAGCCCAAAGGGCATGACATGGTATGCATACATGTCCCATTCACTTGCAAAGGCTATCTTATGTTGATCCTTTAGATCAATCAACACTTGATTATATCTAGAGGAAGCTGTAGGCTTCCTTTCTAGTGACTCTCTTGAGCACATGCTTCGTGAAGGGAAATGGATAGTGATCCCATATTGTGGTGGCATTGACCTTTTTGAGGTCTACGCACACCCGCACTTTTCTGTTCTTCTTGGGCACTATCACTATGGGTGAGACTCATTCTGTGTGTTCTATTTTGTAGATGAATCCGACATATATGTGAGTCTATCAATTTCCTCCCGGACCACCTTAGAGTGTTTGGGATTCATGGGGTACACTCTTTACTTTACTGGTCTCACTCTTTCTACCATGGGGATGGTGTGTTTGACCACTTTGGGAGGTACATCTTTCATGTCCGTGTACTTCCAGGCAAATCAGTCCTAGAATTCTGGTAGGAGAGCAACCATGTCTCTTTCTTCTTCAGTGGGAGGCCATCCCCTATGTGGATAGTGGATGAGGCCTTGGATCTTTACCCAGGCCTACCAGTAGGTTAACTTCTTTAACCTTTGCTGGACCATCATAAGATATCCCTAGCTCTCCATCATGAGTTCTTTGGGCCGAGTCATATTGTACAAATCGATCGGCTATCTTGAAAGTTTTGAAGTGCTTGGGGACTTTTTTAGTTTCCTTAGCTTTAGTGCTTTCTTCTTCTACTAGTTTTTTGGCTTCTTTTTTTGCAAGCGCTAACTTTTTGTTACGTGCCTTGCACGCAGAGTGGCAAAGATTTTGGGGTTCAAGTTGGTGATCAACAGGTTCCTTCAGTTTAGAGGTGATCGTATGGACCAGGAAGGAGGCATTGGAGAGCTCCTTTTGCCAAACTAGGCTGAAGTGCACATGTGTGTCAACAACCCCTACATATTTCAACCAATGCACTTTTGAATCAGTAGGGAAGATGTATGCCTCTTTCCCGGGGAAACCATCGGGTTTACAAGTTCTGTGTGGATGGTTTTCCCATTATGGTTACTCCTTGTTATCATTTCCAAGCTCATGATTGGTAACTTCGAGAAAACATGCGATGCTTAGCATGTAGAGAGATGTGATTTCTTGCCCGTCAAGCTATCGCAAACCCAATTCTCGTGTGTCTTCGCAGTATGCCCATGGTAGCAAGGATATGCATCCAATTCTCAAAGCCTTTTGGCTCTAAGAGGGGTGCAAATTCGACGCTATCCCTTTCCTCATTGATCATTTTGTGGCACGTTTAGCATAATGGACTGTAGTGAACTGGCTTGTTACTGAATCCTCTGGGAAGGGCCGACCACTCATGGGATAGACCTTCCAACAAGTGTGCACGTTGATCTTGATTCTTTGGTCTTTTTTCTACACATAGATGTGGTCTGTGTCCTAATCATGGATCATTTTTGTTTCTCTCATAAAGGGATGTCCTAGGATGCAATCATATGAAGTTCATGAAGACAAAGGTGTGTCAAAATTTGGTCCCAAGGATCTTGATCTTAAATCCCTCATGGGCCTTGCGGTGGCTCCATCTCATCAAGTTTCAGTAAAGCTGTGTCATCCATAGTAGGTGCTCCTCATTTTTCCCAGCATTGTTTAGTGACAATGCTCACTCCGCCTCTCCATCCAAGATGATGGCGGTGACCTAAAGGCCATCGAAGGTTATGGGTAGTGCTGCGTTAAGTTCATCTCCTTCAAAGTATTGACCAAGTTTGTTTACTTGAACAATGGGGGCATCAGTGATTCCATGGGGTTCTATGAGTTCATCTTCATTAGTCTCGTTAGAGCTGTCTAGCTCTATAGGCTCTTGCATTCTTGCTCCTAGGTGTCCTTCCATCCAATCTTTCAAATCTTTCCATAAGCTTGGGCTACCTTGGAGTAAGGTGCCGATGGGGATTCGGATTTGAGAAGATAGGAAGGAGGAAAGACTTGAAATGTCTCTAGGAACGAATGTAGTTTCCTGAGCTGGATCACCTTTGTCTATTTTTAGGCTCTTGTAGGTGTAGGGTATTGGGACCTAGACTCCTGTGTCTATCCTTTTCGGGCGATCCTCTCCTAGGTTTTTGAGATACTTCGCAAACTAGGTTTCCTTGGTTGGGGGGTATCTACAGCAGTTGGTGCTACCACTCAAGGGGGTCTCTGAGGGGGTGCTCGATCTTGGAAAGCCTCTGTCATGTCCTGAGTTCCCTCAGTTGGTCTTATGTTAGAAATCGAGGGGCATGGTTCAAAGTATACCATTGGAGGCTCATCCTCCAGTTGAGTTTGACAGTCCCTAACCAACTCTTGAGTTGCTTTTAGCCTTTCCTTTTCTTCAATGGGGTTAGGGTATTTGGCTAACTTCTTGGGCAATTGGTTGGGATCTATCAGTCCTTTAGCTAGAGGGGTTGAAGGCAGTAGCTTCTCCTCTTCAAATGAAGAGGTTGATGCATTGGTCTTTGTTCCGTCTTTAGACCCACTCTTTATGACCACATGGCTATCCCCTTTGCCTATCTTTGTGGCCTTCTTCTTTTGCGATAGTGCCTTGTCATGCATGCTTATTCCGGGACATCCCTATGGGATAGATTTTTTGTGTATCCCAGGTTTCCTTGATTTTACAAGGTCAATGCCTCAGCTATAGTAGCATGAGCTGCGGCCCTTCTTCTACTTTACATTCTAGTAACTGCATCAAGAGGGACCGTGTGGATGAAGCCATCTCTTACACTTAGCAAATTAATTCTAGTGTTTATATTAGCTTCATGGGATTTTCCCATTGGTGCCTGTTTTCAGTGGAGAGTCCTTGTACATATGGTCAATTCCGCACCCTATGCATAAAGGGGTTAAGGTGGAAGTACTCACAGGAGTACTTTCCATCCCTTTTTTGATCGGACACTCAGCAACTCGGTGAGGTCCTCCACAATGATAGCATTGCATGGGCGTTATTTAGCCACACTGTTCAAGTCCCATCCCCGTGTGGAGTTGGGGTGGCTAGGTATACAGGGTACATTTTGTCTCCCTCCATTACATAGAGACTTAGGATCTAGGAGGATGGATTGTTTGATTCAAAGGGCTCGAAGGTGGTCCCTTCAGCTGCTTCCCCCTCATCACCCTCTTCAAATATTTCAGTTAAGGTTAATCAACGAATGGGGGTGATTCGAGGTAATGGGGGCTGTGGTGGAAGTACGGGGGGTGGTAAGGGCACACCTGGTACCCTAAGAATTCTTCTCTGGGGGCCACTTCATTTCTTGGTTGAGGTGCGTTATGTAGTGCTAGTGCTGGCAAGGCCAATGATTACCTAGGATTTGCCAACAAGGCTTGGGGTAGGGGCTCGAACTTGAGCAGCTCTTTGTTGGTAGCAATTTGTAGTTTCATGATTGCCCCATCTTATGCTATAAGCATAGTAGAGAGTGGGACAGGGCCTCAAATGTGGACACTCTGTGTGCTAGTATGGTTAGCTCGACAAATTGGGCACCACACTAACTCCCTTGTTGGGTAAAGATGGGGTTGGCCAACTCAATCTTGAACTTGGCCAGTTCTCCAATGTTGGGTCATTTGCTGTATCAAGGCCGGCTCTCCAATGTTGGATCATTTGCTGCATCAAGGCTGCGGCTAGCTGTTCAATTTATTGTCATGAGGAGGACTCTTTGCCTTTCCCGTTAGATCTTGTGCTAGTAGTTTTGAAGGAAGCGTCAGGTGTGCCCTCATGCAATTTATGGGAACACGTTCCCTTGAAATTATCCTCAAAGTCCATAGTAGTCCTACAACATTGCTCAAAGGAGGTGTGGTCTACTAGAGTATATAAGGAGTTGTGCAAGTGTACATCCTTAAGGCGTTCGAGGAACCTATCGATCAACCTTTCATCCGAGAACTTGTGTATGTCGCTACAACGAGAATGGAGGTATCTCACCCGGTTGATATAGTCCCAAATGGTTTCCCCATCCTTCTGTTTTATGTTGTGCAGTTACTCGACTGGGCTCCATCGGGTTCCTCGGCAAGAGTATCCGACCTTGAAGGCCTCTTTCAAGGTTTCAAATGTGGCCTTATACTAGTGATCTAAACCATTGCCTAGCTTTGCCATCTAAGGTGAGGCCAAAGGCTTTCACCTTAACTTGGTCATCCATGTGGCCGAATACCTCACAGATCTGATTAAACATATCTAAATGTGGTGTGGGATCTCTAGTTCCATTGAACTTGGTGATTCACTCTTGTCTTGGCCCTTGGCTGACTTGGTGCTAGTGGGCGGCAATATTCTGGAAGCTACCCCCTCCCTATTTCCATGGCTATCCTCAACATTTTAGGAGTCAAGTCCTACCATGGCTAGAGTACAGGTTGGGGTAAGATAGGGGGAGAGCTAGGCCGGGTGAATAATATACCATTAGGGGTCCTTATCTCAAGGGAGGACCAGTTTGTGCTTCGTAAGATCCCATATGGTATCCAGGGTATACCTTGCAAGGCGAGTACTGTTGGTACATTGGTGCGACGGGTTGATAGGTTTGGGCAAGGCTCGGGTGGGGTAGACTTTGTCTCTTTGATAGGACATTTTTGAGCCCTGGAGAGCGGGTTCGTGTCCTAGGTTTGGTATGGGTCTATGGTCTTGGTATGAGTCAGCCATTTTAGTGGTTGGATGGTTGCCCAGACTGGTGGATTAGTCTGGGTTGGGTTACTTTTTCTTTGCCTTATTTTTGGTCTGTGATCTAGAGGTGGTGTGGCCTCCCCTTATGGGTGGCATTCCATGCCTCTGTTCCTGGGATGCTGATTGTCTAGTTGTGTTTTCCAGGATAAAGTTTTGGAGTCTCGAAAGCAAGACTTCTTTGTGAATGTGTGGAGGACTTTGGGTCTTGCTCTAAGGTAGGTGGTTTGTCTGTGCATTGGGCCCACTAGTCCTCCTATCTCTAAGCTAGAGGTAGCATGCCCCATGCTAGGATGCTCCTCACTCTCACTGGTGCTATCAAAGACCAACACCATTTGGCTCAATGTTGTGTTGACCAAAGGGTTTGATCTTACAAGTGAGGGAGCGTCAAGAGGATTTACATCATGTGGTGGCTGGGTGATGGCCTCTAGAACACCACCAACAGACACATAAGAAGAAAATATGTAAGGATCAGAACTTGGAGACCCTAGGATCTGAGATCAGCTAACTAAAATCATCTCTAGCATGTAGAACTGCTTAGATTTTGCCTCCAAAGTCCTCCACTTGTCCCTAGCCAGAATTCTATGCTCCAGACTCCCAAAATGTCCTCCACTATCAGAGCCAGCTCCAAAACCTTGCCTTTTATAAACCCTTTGAACCAGTTAGCTGACCTCAAACACTCTCAGTTTTACCACAGACAAATCATATATGAACTGTCTTCTCCTTCCAAATTCTGATGGCTCACCCCAATCCAAAAAATGAGTCCTCTAGGATCCTCTACAATACTCTAGGATTAGCTATCCCCATATTCTCAACCCCCCAGAATCTTCGTGGACCCTCTGCCGACCCTCTTCTTCTCCCTTTCTAACTGAACCTCCCTCTCTGACTGAATTTGTATGAATTCTACCTCAGAATTCTGTCTCTCAGATGACTCGACTGACTCAGAACCTTTATCTAACACAGAATCTTCTCCAAATGTCATCTGACTCACACAGGCCCTCAAACTCCTCTCACCTTGCACAAGGATACCACACACTTGGCTCTTTGCTAAACTGTAGTGGTGGCTGACCCACATCTGCCTTCAAATGATTGTCCTCTTTAAGGCTTGCTAAATTGACCTAGCTGATGCAAATACTCTCTCTTCTTGGTCAGCTCTAACACCTCTAAACCCACCACACAGTCAAACCAAGCTAGGATTTGGCCCTAGAACTACTCTACTAACACTAGCTACACCTAGGTGACTTTGGATAAACTCTTTTCCCACTATCCCATCTGACTGCTCTCAGCAGCTGACTATTCTACCTGTCACATCAGACCCACAATCACTTTCCCCAATCTCAAACAAGTTAGAATACACAATGTACACCATCAGTTGACTATACTAAAGCTCAACTGATACACAGATGGCTTTATACCTTTCTTAATGGATTTTGACACAGAGAAGCAGTGTTACAGTCATGAGATTGGTGCACACACAGATGCTTCATCTCCTCAAACTCAATGAAAACAACAACTCTCGCCCCACAACAAAAATATCAAAGCAAAGAACTAAGTACCCAAACACACTTTTTACTTCAGATAGATAAGAAAATACTTATGTCTTAATAGCCCTGAGACAATGGGTTAAAAAAACATCAAACAAACACACTGAAAACTTGTAGTTTCTTTGCATGTATACTCAAGATTCTATTCAAGCTATAATGAACTGACTATCATAGACTGCACACTTTCCGTAGACAAACCCAACTCAGCACCCAATTGACTTACAATAGTAGCAATTGAACATGTTTTTGGATAAAATCACGTCTCTAACAGAGAAGCCTCACAGAAACCACCAGGTACACTCCTAAATGATTCTTTGGACCCAAACACCTTCTCTGCTCTAATTTTTCCAAATCCACCTCGATTGCACTGAACATCTTTTCTGCTCCCTTTGAAAACTAGATGAACTCTTGTTTGTAGATAGATTACCTCTTGTAGATCCTTCTCCTACTTCACTCATTGTTTCACTTGTTGTAACTCCTTGTCTCTTTTCTTTCTTTTTGTCTCTCTTATTATCCCAAAAAACCCCCTTTTTCCCCCATCGTTGCCTCACTGTCTTCTGGAACCTTTGCGTCGTCTCTCCCCTTTGACCATACACCTTCTATTTTGGTTTTCTAGCACCTACTCTTATCATCCTACCATGTTGTCCTTGCCACCTTGGCACATATTTCCCCAACTCTATAGTGAAAGACTTTCAAGTGTTTCACATTCTAGGTCATGCTTTCACATTTTTATGATGTGATATGGCCTCAATCTTAGACCATTCACCTTGCTTGCATGCATCTGATCACTCAAATCCTGTAATGATAAGATCCATTAGAAAAAACCTCATGAATGATAAATGATCCTTCTCCTCTAACCCTAAACTTGGTCTCAAAAGTGGTATTTAAAGCATTATTATATATGAGGACCAACATCCCTTTCTTCAAGTCTTTGTTTCCTAGCTTCTCATTGAAAGTCTCAATTCTTTTCTGAGTGACCTTTTCATACCACTTAACTTCTTCTTTTCTATCCAATAGTAAAGAATACAAATTGGTTAACCTCCTCATCTCTTACTCTTCTTGGGTCATGTTATGCTGTAGCAAAAAGTCAAGTGATGTTAACATCACATTCATAGGCAACAGACAATTCTATCCATACACTAAGTGATAAGGGGTGTACCGAGTAGCATTCTTTTTAGACACCCTAAAGGCCCTAAAGGCCCAAACTGCTCTATCTAGGTACATATCCCAATCACTGGGATGATCTTCCACAAGCTTGAACAACAATCTCTGTAACACTCCATTGAAGCTCTCTACTAACTGATTGCATTGGGGATGATATGGAGTAGTAAATCTGTGTTTAATCCCCAACTTCTTGGTCATCTCTTTAATTAAATCTATTTTGAATTCTCTCCCCTGATCACTAACCATCTCTAAAGGAACTCCAAACCTGCAACAAATCATTTCATACACAAATTTGCAGACCTGCTGGGCAGTAGCATTGCTAGTTACCCTGGCCTTTGGCCATCTTGTTAAATAATACACACCATTAATGATGTAAAACTTTCTACTCTTAATTGTTGGTAGTGGCCCTATTACATATATACCCCACTTCTCAAAAGCCCCATAAACTGATGATATGATACAAGGGTTCAGGAACCAAAATCTTCTTCTAAAATGCTTGACATTGAAGACAACTCCTACACCAGAAAAAATTTAGGAGATTCCTCACTTTGAAAAAATAGGACTTCATTTCATCTTTGGTTACATTCCAAGTTCCCTGTACTTGTCTTATAACCAAAAGAGAGTTCTCCTTCATATGAAGATCATTGATTTGTGAAGATGGTGGCATCATTTGGAGAGGTTTGTAATTTGAAGGAAAATTCCAGGCGATGGGTTGTACCATTGACCAGGCTTTCGCCCACCATGGCCCCCCCATCCAGAGATGTACCTAGAAGTTGTTGATGGTGAGGCATTGGTGCAAATGTTCTCCAGTGCATGAGTATGGATTCGTACTCATGGAGTAGCTGCTACATTAATTTAGCCAAAAGAATAGTAAGCAATAAGCTTAACAAATATATAGTGGCTGTTGTGTGATATGGCTTAATCCATGATGAGACTTAAATCGTGAAAGTGCAGGTTCTTAAGCCTTGAGATGGAACTCCTTGAATTTGCAAATTTTGACCTTGATTTTTTTTGTTTTTTTTTCTCCATGTGAACTGCTAAGACGTGAAACACTGAGGCGTGAAAGACCAGATATGAAATTCAGGACGTGAAAGACCAGATGTGAAAGTCAAGACGTGAGTCATCATGACGTGAATAAGCAGACATGAAAGTCATGACGTGAAGATCCAAGACATGAAAGTCATGACGTGAATCTATAGATGTGAAAGTCATGACGTGAAGATCCAAGACGTGAAAGTCATGACGTGAATCTGCAGAGACTGACCAACTATGTTTGCACATGCTTAGGATGGATCATTTATCATTTCCAGAGGGGTGACAAGAGCATTGTTATTTTGTTCTTGATGTGCTCTTAAGTCCCCGTATTTGATCTTGATTTTGTTACTGAAATTATGTCGAGGTAGTAGGGAAGAGTGCTAATTGTTTGCCTGGAACATATAAGCTCTTGTGTTGGTGCTGAATGCACGAGAGTGGTTTTGTTTGTCTTCGCTTGGGCCTCCATTCTTATCGAATTTTTGTTGAAGTTATTGGGGTTGAAGTTGGTGGTGAGGTTTTCTTCACGTTGTGATGGAATTACCATCATATGATGGAATTACCATCATAGTATCCTTGTTGTTGAAGCACAGGCGCACAGGTACCCATCTTTGATGAACATTATAAAGTGGTGGCCGATGTGCTTGGTGCTGAGGCTTTCTTTTTTGTGCAAGCTTAGGGAACTTTGTGATGTGCTTAGGAACCCAAGCTTTAGTATTTCTTTGGTAGTGGGTGGTTGCAAGATGAGGTTATCTAGTTTCATGTAGTGGGCGCCCTTGGCTCTAGCCGGAAAACAGGCATTTTTTCAAGAAGAATAGCCAATCTCTCCTAGTTAGCCAAGGAGTTTCACTTCAAGGTCTTCTAGTGAAACATCATATGCAAAGTTGGGCACCTAAAACTATAATCTGATCGAATATCCAATCATTGCAAATCCCCTTTTCTTTGGGAACCAAAATTGTATATAGGCCCTGTCGAAGGTTTAGACAAGTACAGTGAATGTGAGTAAATTGCCTATAACTTTTACATTATTACTCATATGATATTCCCACTTTGCATATCACAAATGCAAATAACATAAAGCTTAACTTGATTTATCGAGTAATTTTTAATGTGTTCTACTATTTTCTATATTATTTAAAATGTATTAGAATTGTTAAAAAACATACTATTTTATCCTTCCACCACATCTACCATTTAAAATGCTCAAATTGTATGGATCTAGTGATGATTAGATTGGGAAAGATTAGTATAATGTGGATATAAGGTAAAATTACAAATCTAACGGTTGGATTTTTGTAGATTTACTTTGGAAAATTTGTTATGACTGTTAGAGGCCCATTAAATCAATTGTAATTTAATTCTAGAAAATCAAATATTGAATCTTTCAATCTAAAAACTCGGGATCAATACGCTTGTTGCCATGAATTTATTAAAAAAATTTGGCTTAATTTGAGTATGGGAAGGTCCATTTTCAATCCTCCCAAGTGAAAATTCCCATATTGTGTCCACTCTCCCCTTTTCAAGTCTAAAACCAATCCTAGTTAGGTTTGGAAATCTAGGCTTGGTAAACTTCAAAGCTTAGATATCATTCCATGTGTGAGGCTTGGGTAGGCACAAATCTTATATATGCATGCCACTTTATGTCCACATCAGCTTCGAGAGGATCCACATAAGCAGCTTGCCATCTCACCTTGCCACCTCCACCCTCCATGTCAACATTGTCAACCTAGTTGACTCCCCACCTCATCATCCTAGTCATCATTAATGCCACATCTTCTTGCCACCTTTGCATGCCACCTCGCACTTGGTGACATGGCATGCCAACTGACAACCATACCTAAGAGAGTAAGTGTGGCGAAAAACGTTAGTCATAACATTAAACCAATAGAGTCGTAATCTTAGGGATAATCCTCGGATCATCCTATTCTTCCTATTCCACTACAAAATCCTCAAATCTAGAATGGGATAGTACTTTCTCAAAGCAATTAGTGTATAAAGAAGAGAAGAGGGGAGAATTAAGAAGACCAATAAAGAATAGAATATTTGACTTATGGATAGAATTAGAGATTGTTTCACTAACTATAAATTTAAGCAATTAGACTAAAAGGCCTAGAAGCAACCAATATAGTATTATGAGTGGCTTATCAAAATGTAAAGTTAAACCTTAGGGGTGTTACAAAGTATAAAGATAATAGTTATGAGGCTAGAGTATTATATTAGTTTTTTTACTGGTGCATCCTTGCATCGAGTTATTTTTTCACAGAGCGCCCCCTTGCAGTATCATTACCCGCGGGATAGAGTTTCACCACCAAGTTCGAGATGGATCGGTGTGGTTCCTCCATGCTTGAGACACCAAAATATCAACCCGTGAACGAGGAGAAGCATAGAATGGGGAAGAATTGATCTGTTCTTATGAGGCTACGACTCCAGTCTGGAAGGCAAACCAATGGGAAAGGTGCACCTTCCAGGTAGAGAACAATCCCCCTGACCCACTTCTCTGTCTATACAAGGGATCTATACAAGGGATCTTCTCTGTCTATACAAGGGATCTCTCTCTAGACATTTTCTCTCTCTAGGTCAAAACAGGGTAAAACAGAATCTTTCTTTTATTTCAAAGAGGGGAATAATTATAAGATCAGAAGGGGAGGTTCTTACACCTGTACACCTCAAAAGCTGGAGGGAGGAATCTTACAAAAATTATTCTATGGAGGAAAATATCTTTGGTTCAGGCCAATCTATGACTGCTTGGACTTTCATGGAGTCTGGAGAAATTCCATCTTTGGATACCAGAAAGCCCAAGTATTCAACATGGTCGGCAAAGAAAGTGCATTTGCTCTTTTTTGCAAAGAGTTGGTGCTTCCTTAGAATCTCAAGAACTTTTCTGACATGAGCTTCATGGTCAGCTGCATTCTTTGAGTAAATCGGAATATCATCAAAGAAAACAAGAACCAAATCATCCACGTATTCTCTAAGAATGTCCTGTATTAAGCGATTGAATGTAGCTGGGGTATTTGTCAATCCAAATGGCATGACAGTGAATTCATAATGCCCATACACCGAGTATTGATGGATGTCTTTGGGAAATCTTGCTCATTAATCCTGATCTGATAATACCCTAATTTGAGATCTATCTTTGTGAAGATCTGGGCTCCACTTAGCCTGTCCAGAAGCTCATCAATTCTGGGGATAGGATACTTATTCTTAACTGTCAGGCTGATTAAGACCTCTATAGTCCACACAGAGTCTTAGCGTTCCATCTTTCTTTTTCTGAAAGAGAACTGGTGCACCACCCCAAGGTGAAACACTGGGTCTTACAAATCCTTGTTCCAACAGTTGTCTAAGCTGTTCCTTGAGTTTGATGGCTTCAGGAACTGGCATTTTGTACGTGCACAAGGCTACTGGTGGGTGCTGAGCTCTGGGGGTCAATTCTATGACATGATCTACTTCCCGAATTGGGGGCATCTCTGTTAATTCTGTTGGGAATAAATCATCATATTCACTTAGCCATTCAAGTTCTTTAGCTTTTAACTTTGAGTCTACCGGATTCATTTTTGACAAGATAAATGCACTGCTTCTTTCTAAGTCTATCGGATTCATTTTGACAAGATAAATGCGCTGCTTCTTTCTAAGTCCTTTTAGTAACTTAAAAGCTTTTACTAATTGTAGACTAGGGGATTCTGAAATTCCGGTTCCTTGAACTTTGTTTCCGTGAAGGTCACGGAAGGAGATGGTTCCATTATGAGTGAATATTAGCTTGATTTTTGTGGAGCCAATTCATTCCAAGGATCCCGTCGTGAACTCCCAAAGGTATAACTCTGTACTGACAGTCAGTTAAATTCCCATCTAAATTGAACTGAATACGATCTGTCTCAAGGTGAGTGAAAAGAATCTTCCCAACTTGCCAATTCAACTTGCATAGGTTTCCTTGATTTTTGATCTAAGACTCGCTTACGCAAGCATCCAAGGGAAATGAAAGAATGAGTACTGCCTGAATCAATCCAAAGCATCCAAGGAAAATGAAAGAATGAGTACTTCTTGAATCAATCAAAAGCTTAAAAGGCTTACCTTGATACTCAGCTGGAGTATGAATGACGGAGAATTGATGGTTTGGCCCTTGGTTTTCAATTGCAGCATAAATCTATCCTCTTTCCTCTTCCACTACTTCTACAACTATGACTGCTTTGGCTGCTATAGTCTGAGGCGGGACTCTTTCTCTTTGGTTGCCCCAGTTGTGGGGAAGGAGTTCTAAGGCTACTCTAGATAGAGGTAGATGACTGAGCTAGAGTTCTTTTGGGATTTTCCTGATTTGGGCAAGATGGACCTTGATTTGACTGATAGGAAGGGTTTGGTCTTTGCATTCTCAGTCCTTGACATGGCAAGAGTCAAGCAGTCTTTCAGTTGGTGACCAAAACCCTGGCGGCATCCAAAACACCGGTTCTCACTTCTGAGTGTTAGATTTGATAACTAAGCTATGAAGATTGATCAAAACATCCTCAAGGTGGATCAAAGATTGTACAAGACATCATGAATATGAGAGACAAAAATTGGTATATGTAGAAAATTGATATGAGATTAACACAAGAAGACACTAATTGTGATTAGACATGAACCAAACTTACATAATCACTTGATCACGACTTGTACCTTATTTAGAGACTCCTCTACCCTATTTTTAGTTGCATGAGTTGCATGAACAACATGCACCAACCATTTGTAGGCTTTACACACCAACCACTGACCACTAGCGTATCAACCACATTTAAATTGGACTAAGGAGTTGGGATTACATTTATCCAACAATCCCCCCTTAAGACCAACTTCTTACAAAACATGAATCAAGTCTAACAAACCTCCTTGACACAATGAGTAAGAGTACCCCTTAACAACAACATAGGGTAGTGTACTCTCCTCTACAACTTGTCAAGTTGGAACAACATAAGTCTTGACTCAACCACATACATGACATAATCTAAAAAGCATATTCCTCATCTACATCTTTTATACTGAGACTAGAACAAAGATTTATTTCTTCTTGTTGGTTGACTTCTTCAACCACATGTGCCTTTGCTTGCTTTTGATCTTTTTGGTAGCACTTTGAGGATGGATGATTCGTCTTTCCACAATACTCACAAGGATGTTTGGAGAAACAATCCTTAGTAAGATGATTTGTACAACCACAAATAGTACACTTCTTCTTTGCCGATGTCGTAGTAACAGTATATGCATAAGGATCTATCACATCCTTTGTAATCTTCTTGTCTTCTTCCTGCAAAGAATTTATGATACTTTCCAAAGAAGGGACTGGCTCCTTCTCTTTAAGTACCGTTACAATTTGTCTAAAGCTTGAAGGTAAGCTTTTGAGCAGGATAGCAATAGCATCTTCTTCAGGAAACAGGAGATTTAACATAAACCAACTGTGTCATTAAGCTCTTCAACCTGTTAATCAAAGCTGCTAAATTTTCATTACTCTCCATGGTTAGATCAAAGAGTTGCATCTTCAAACTGATCTTGGAATGCTTTGCCTTTGCACCAAAAGTACATTCTAATAATTCCCAAGCTTCCATGGCTAACTCAACATCATCAATATAATGAATAAAATCATCTTCTAAAGCAGTAATGATAATACCAAGTGCTTGCTCATCTTTTGCTTGAAGTGCAGCCGTTGTAGCTCTTGTAACTGCAGCAGAAATACCAGCTTCATCTTTAGTAAGTGGCTTGACCATACTCCACAGATTTTTCTTCATGAGGTAGCCCTTCACCTTGATTTGCCAGGTATGGAACCCAATTCCGTTGAATTTGTCGGGGAATTTTGAACTCATGATGATAAAATATGATGATGGATATTGAGAACTTGCTCACATAGATGATTTAAGCCCAGATAACAAAAATTTCATTAATATAAAGCAAAATTGGTATCACCATATACTTGGAGCAGAAACTGCAGAAAGGGGCGACTGGAAAAACGGTTCGTGCAGCTGCTATAGTGGACCAAATGGCATAAGATTTGAGATGCACAATCTTCACTTGATGGTCTTGCATCACCTCAAAGGGATTGGTGCAATTCGTATGGATAACGGCGAATTGATTCAATGAACAGAAAAACGTCTGCGCTGATGGCGATGCGAAATTCGCCTAGCTGCGATGAAATTGAGCAAAGAGCTTCGTATTGGAGCATGCGTGGGAGTAAACCAACAAGGCTATAACAAAATATTAGGGTTTCATCCCCTCAGGTGCACACACGGAATCAATCTACAGCAAGGGGTTCAAAACAGAAAAATTGGCTATGGTGATTAAGAAAGTAATTAGGGTTTTTTCTAATAAACTAAATCTAATTAAGTCAAGCTTTGATACCAAATGTTAGATTTGATAACTAAGCTATGAAGATTGATCAAAACATCCTCAAGGTGGATCAAAGATTGTACAAGACATCATGAATATGAGAGACAAAAATTGGTATATGCAGAAAATTGATATGAGATTAACACAAGAAGACACTAATTGTGATTAGACATGAACCAAACTTACATAATCACTTGATCACGACTTGTACCTTACTTAGAGACTCCTCTACCCTATTTTTAGTTGCATGAGTTGCATGAACAACATGCACCAACCATTTGTAGGCTTCACACACCAACCACTGACCACTAGCCTATCAACCACATTTAAATTGGACTAAGGAGTTGGGATTACATTTATCCAACAATCCCCCCTTAAGACCAACTTCTTACAAAACATGAATCAAGTCTAACAAACCTCCTTGACACAATAAGTAAGAGTACCCCTTATTTAACAACAACATAGGGTAGTGTACTCTCCTCTACAACTTGTCAAGTTGGAACAACATAAGTCTTGACTCAACCACATACATGACATAATCTAAAAAGCATATTCCTCATCTACATCTTTTATACTGAGACTAGAACAAAGATTTATTTCTTCTTGTTGGTTGACTTCTTCAACCACATGTGCCTTTGCTTGCTTTTGATCTTTTTGGTAGCACTTTGAGGATGGATGATTCGTCTTTCCACAATACTCACAAGGATGTTTGGAGAAACAATCCTTAGTAAGATGATTTGTACGACCACAACTAGTACACTTCTTCTTTGCCGATGTCGTAGTAATAGTATATGCATAAGGATCTATCACATCCTTTGTAATCTTCTTGTCTTCTTCCTGCGAAGAATTTATGATACTTTCCAAAGAAGGGACTGGCTCCTTCTCTTTAAGTACCGTTACAATTTGTCTAAAGCTTGAAGGTAAGCTTTTGAGCAGGATAGCAATAGCATCTTCTTCAGGAACAGGAGATTTAACATAAACCAACTGTGTCATTAAGCTCTTCAACCTGTTAATCAAAGCTGCTAAATTTTCATTACTCTCCATGGTTAGATCAAAGAGTTGCATCTTCAAACTGATCTTGGAATGCTTTGCCTTTGCACCAAAAGTACGTTCTAATAATTCCCAAGCTTCCATGGTTGGCTGACTCAACATCATCAATATAATGAATAAAATCATCTTCTAAAGCAGTAATGATAATACCAAGTGCTTGCTCATCTTTTGCTTGAAGTGCAGCCGTTGTAGCTCTTGTAACTGCAGCAGAAATACCAACTTCATCTTTAGTAAGTGGCTTGACCATACTCCACAGATTTTTCTTCATGAGGTAGCCCTTCACCTTGATTTGCCAGGTATGGAACCCAGTTCCGTTGAATTTGTCGGGGAATTTTGAACTCATGATGATAAAATATGATGATGGATATTGAGAACTTGCTCACATAGATGATTTAAGCCCAAATAACAAAAATATCATCAATATAAAGCAAAATTGGTATCACCATATACTTGGAGCAGAAACTGCAGAAAGGGGCGACTGGAAAAACGATTCGTGCAGCAGCTATAGTGGACCAAATGGCATAATATTTGAGATGCACAATCTTCACTTGATGGTCTTGCATCACCTCAAAGGGATTGGCGCAATTCGTACGGACAACGGCGAATTGATTCAATGAACAGAAAAACGTCTACGCTGATGGCGATGCAAAATTCGCCTAGCTGCGATGAAATTGAGCAAAGAGCTTCGTATTGGAGCATGCGTGGGAGTAAACCAACAAGGCTATAACAAAATATTAGGGTTTCATCCCCTCAGGTGTACACACGGAATCAATCTACAGCAAGGGGTTCAAAACAGAAAAACTGGCTATGGTGATTAAGAAAGTAATTAGGGTTTTTTCTAATAAACTAAATCTAATTGAGTCAAGCTCTGATACCAAATGTTAGATTTGATAACTAAGCTATGAAGATTGATCAAAACATCCTCAAGGTGGATCAAAGATTGTACAAGACATCATGAATATGAGAGACAAAAATTGGTATATACAAAAAATTAATATGAGATTAACACAACAAGACACATTGTGATTAGACATGAACCAAACTTACATAATCACTTGATCACGACTTGTACCTTATTTAGAGACTCCTCTACCCTATTTTTAGTTGCATGAGTTGCATGAACAACATGCACCAACCATTTGTAGGCTTCACACACCAACCACTGACCACTAGCCTATCAACCACATTTAAATTGGACTAAGGAGTTGGGATTACATTTATCCAACACTGAGCTCATCCCTCTGAATCCTTGAAATAGGTGGGGCTCCTGAGAAAGTGTTCTGGGAGAAGGGTCTTCCTTCACTTCTGAATCTTCTCGCATCTTGATTTTGAATTGGGCCTTGCTGCCTCTTTGGGGGAGGAAAGTTTGAAGTACTTCCTGTAAGGTCTCTCCCAAGTCACGTATGTATGTGTCTCTCCCAAGTCACGTATGTATGTGTCTCTTTTAATATAGATTTCAAGAAGGAAAGAGAGTGCACTTAGAGAAGAGTGAGACAATAAGGCTAGAAACATTAGGAAAGTGTTAGAATAAAAATATTAGCTCCAAAAATCCTAAAAGAAATAAGAACATAAGAATAGTTCTATTAAGAGATAAGTATCCCCAAAAATAGAATTTCAAATTTAGGTGATAAGAGGTCATATTTAGAGTACTTTTACACATTTAGAGTCCATGCATACTAAAAATATGAAAAAACAACGCGTTTCTAAAGATGGCACGTTTGTGGCTATATACAGACGTTTTTGCCTATTTTGCGCGCGTTGGCTTGTAGAACAGATGTCTTCCAATTCTTTTGACTGGTTATATAACTATATTCTGAGTTTTTATTAGAGAGTTATGGCCGAAACAATTTGCTGTTTTTGTCAGGGTCTCTACACAGAGAAAACTGTGAGAAGGCAGCAAGTAGCCTCAAGGTAATCCTAAAGTTTGAGATGTATATATCCCTGATATCTTAGAAAAGAAGCTTAGATTGCTATGGTCTTTCGGAGGAAGAGACCAAAACTCCATAGCTTTTCTTTTAGAGAAAGAATAGTATGCCGTAGTCCTGTAAGAGAAGGCTATTTTGCCATAGACCTTAGAAAGAGAGAAGAGTCATAGTACGAGTAAGAAGAGATAAAGCTTGGGGATGATTGGATAATTTCAATCGTAAGACAAGGTATTAGAAGGCTCTATTCTCATATGTCAAGTTCTAAAGCTCTTGTTAACCAGCAAAGACAATGATAAACAACAAATTTCTATAAGGTATATACATATTTTGTTTTTCAATTATATATCATTCTTAGGGATTGAGGTATGGCCCCGGCTTCTCTATTAATTGTTAATAGTGATCTATTTGATTGATTTACTATTTAAAGTTTGTATTCTTTTAAGCAATAGCATATGCCTCAATAAAGAATGTCTTATCGCAATCTCAAGTTGAAATACTAAAATCTTTGTGAAAAGGATTGTTTTCTTAAAGAAGGTGACATGGATCCTAGTCCTATGGTTTAGTGAGTAAATGGATTGTTATCTTGGTTAAATTAAGGTACAGGTACAACTTCTCCCTGCCTTGACGCTGCCCCGTTCTTGTGCTTGTGTAGCCGGACGACGGAGACGTTAGTAAGGCCCGGAGTTGGCCCATGGTATCCCTCATACCATTGGGAGAATAATGAGGTTCGTTGATTGAGACAAGTGATTGTGATGCTGCCTAGTTCTGAGGGCCCAGGCTAGTGCGGTGATGTTAGTAAGGCCCGGAGTTGGCCCATGGTATCCCTCATACCATTGGGAGAATAATGAGGTTCGTCGATTGAGACAAGTGATTGTGATGCTACCTAGTTCTGAGGGCCCAGGCTAGTGCGGTGAATTACCCCACCCTAGTGTGCAGACATCCCTCTGAGGGGTGGGAGGATCAAGCGATGGAGCTTGAGAGGGCAATAGGCCGGCTTGAGTCCTCGCCAGCAGGCGACGATGAGGTGTATGGTCCCGTAGGGTTTTGCCCAGCATGTAGAGGCTGGAAGGCCGAATTCTAGATCATCGACGGTATAAAGGAAAAGAATAAGAAATACGGTTTGGCTTGTATGAAATTGATTCATGTATAAACTTTTTTTTAAAATCTTGTCTTGGCATTATTGTATTGTGTAAAAAGGCTATTTTAACAAATCTTGTGAAAAGGGCCTTAATTAAGAAACATGTTTATTTATGTCAAACAGTGTGGTAGGATTAATTAGAAAACAAATTGATGAGTGAGTAGGATGGAAAGTGGGAGGATGGAATGCCTCGACGGCACCATCCTAGGGACGAGTGGACCCGATTAGTCGGGTAGCTTTCCAACATATTAAGTGAAAGCCCTACGTTAGATAAATAGGTTCTCAAGCAATTCTATTCTAGAAGACTAGGCCAGCGGCTGTGCCTTGCATGGATGAGGAAAAAAGCGTTGTCTCTAGGAATCAAGACTAGTAGTTGCCAAAATTATGATCAATTACCCTATGGGTGATTTGATTTTTAGAAGACCACGCTCCCCCTGCGGGATAGAACTAGGTCTTACCTATGAATCGTATCCTTGAATCTCTGTATGGTCAAGGTGTCGATGAGTAAGAAATTTTCTCTAAGATAAGACTTAGTGGACTATCTTAAGTGTTTTTCCTATTTTGGAAGGGGGGAACCTTACACTTCCCGAGGTTTGGAATCTTTTAAAGTTAGAGGGTGCAGGCTTTGACGGGACCTTAACAACAAAGGCTTTGGCAAAGTCCTTTGCCATTCTTACTGCTTCGGTCCCGTTGAGATAGGTTTTGCATTCTTTATTAAGGTGTCCAATGGCTCGTTCATTCCTCTAATGAACCTGGCCACATTATTGGAATTAGGGTTGCAGGAAAGCACACAAAGCTTGAGGAAGAAGAAGCAAGAATGCACACAACACACAATGTATTAAATTGTGTCAATATACAAAAGATAAGTTAGCCCTAGAATAATGGGCATATATACAAGCCGAGGGAAAAAACCTCCTAAAGAGGGAAAAAGTGCCCCAGTGGTCCTAAGTGTGTTCACACACATCACTGTCTATATATATGGTAACAAATCCCCCCTGGGAGTGATGGTATGAACGAGAGCTGGCACTCATGTATAGGGAAGTGCCATGCCTGAAGTAGATCAGTCCACAAAGGGGAGCAAGCCCAAAGCTTTGCGGAAAGCTTCAAACTTCTCACGAGGAAGGCCTTTGTGAAAAGATCGACGAGGTTGTCTTGTGTTGGCACATATGCCAAGCTGATCTCTCCTGCTAAGAGTCTCTCCCTGACATAGCGATAATGCACCTCAATGTGCTTTGTGCAAGCATGAAAAACTGGGTTTCTCACAACTGCCAATGTGCTCTAACTGTCAGTGTAAATAGAGGTGGCAGACTCCTGTCCAACACCCAAGTTAGCCATAAGCCGTCTGAGCCACACACTCAACTGTAGCTGTGAAAGCTGCCCTATACTCAGCTTCACAAACTAGAAGTGGCCACAGTAGGTTGCTTCTTGCTCAACCAAGATATGTATGAGCTACCGAGCATGAAACAAAAACCACTTGTAGACACTCTTGTGTCATAGCAACCAGCCCAATCTGAGTCTGAAAAAGCATGTAAATCTGGCGGCGGCAACAACGATCCCCCCTTGGGATAAAACAACCCAAGACGTATGGTGCCACTCAAGTAGTGAAAGATGCGTTTAACTGCCTTCCAATGCTGAGACCCTAGGCTATGCATAAACCTGCTCACCTGTGAGACTGCAAACTGAATGTCCAGCCTCGTAATGCATACTACATAAATGAGGCAACCAACAGCTATCTGATAGAGTGTGACATCAAAGTGATCCCTAGCATCATGAAGACTCAACTTCAAACCTATCTCCATTGGAGTAGCAATAGGCTTGCAGTCTTCAAGGCCAAATCTCTGCAACAATGTCTCAATATACTTTGTCTGACACAAAGCAATATCTCCATCACACTGCTTAAATTGTATCCCCAAATAATGATGCAAATGCCCCAAATCTGACATCTCAAAAGAGGCATTCAAATCAGCCTTATAGGGACTTTACTTGGCCACACAAGTATTCACACATGGATAGTTCTACATTGCTATATCATGTGTAGTGTGTGTAAATCATCATATGGAACAGGAAAGCAGCATAAAGGTTCAACCAAAGTCTTCACACCAATGTTGTCTATAAGGAGGTTTTCCAAATGGCATAAATCAGGATGTAAATTTAATCTATGCCCAAAAGGTAGAGAACAAGCTATTGATATAGCAGCTTAAAAACGTTGGAGACTACAATCATAGATATATCTGTATCAATGGAAAAAATGTTTTCAATGATGTAACATGTGTAATCTATGTTGTCTTTCTATGCAATCTTTCACATTGATGCTTCTCTCTTTGGTATTATTGAATTCATGTGTATAAATCTGCTTGCATTTAGCTAAAGATACCATGTCGATCCACAAAATAGAGTGCCTCGTCATTACTCAAGAGGTGGTTCTAATTGTTGAGATGGCGGACGGGTGTTGGTGAGTTCCTATTTGTTATTTTTGAACATTTGGATAAGCAAACGTTTACTTTTGACTTGCTTTTATTTATTTTTCTTGCTTGGTACAAAATACTAAACCTATATATATAGAGAGAGAGAGAGGGAGACCTTAAAGTGTTATGTAAATTATTAGTGTTGTGAGTGTTATATTTGATATCAAGGGTATATTTCTTAGGATGGAGGTGACAAGGAGATCATTTTCATTTGTTTATGGTGATGGCCAAGATATTGAAGGTAATTATTTTTTAGATTGCTATAATTCAGGTATTTTTATTTTCCATAATCTATGTAATATTCATGGCTGAATTGTAGATCCTCCATTTTGGGAAGGACAAGCAATAGCATCTCTAATTATCAAACTGTTAGAAGCACCGGTGTTTTACAGTATAAATAGAAACCTATTTTTTATGTAGGTTTTGATAAATTTATATTGCTATTGATACATTCTTTTCGTACAACATGGAATATCTTTATTTTTTAGAACCCAAATTATTGTTGGGTTTGTATGGTCAAGACCCTTATAACGAGAGCTTTGGGCTCCTTAGAATTTACAATTTGAGATTACAAAAGATCGGGGATCAACTTCATGTACATGTAATGTTTGTGGACTATGAAAAGCTTGATAGATTAGATTTTCGAGTTATAGGCACTGGACAATACATAATTTTTCGGTTTGATCTACAAGCCTGTTCAAACCCCATTCCCTAAAATATTGATCCACCAAATGAGTTCTATAAGGTTTTGTTGTTTTCCTTCTTTTCTTCCACAAAAAGTTTATCTTGCACTAGCTAATGTTTTTTTGCCAGATGGAGGTGAGGAGTATAGGCTTCCAAGGAGAGATAGTCCAGTTGTCCGAAGATTGTTTTAAAGCTATGTTCAGGTGTGTTGAGATTGTCTACATTATTTTGGGTTGAAATGTTGGCTGTTTATTTACGCCAAGTTTGGTGCTTTATTCAATGAAATTAAGTGCTTTAGGAGTATATATATGGCAAGCATGGTGTGTTTATATATAGGTTGGCAAGCTTGGGGCCATGGGGCCCATCATGGGCTTCAAATATAAGGCTTATCCCTACTTACCCTTCGAAGATGAGCGTTTTTTTTCAATTGTTTGGAATTAGAAAGTAAGAAAAAAAACACACCCGTGCGTGCCATCGCTTTCGCCAATGAGGGGTTGAACCCGTGATCTTGGGACTCTAGAGAAACACCTCTCTGTACTGCAGTGATTTGTGATCGACAAATAAGAATACTCTTCCTCATCAGGGACGGGTCAACCCACTAGTATGTAACAAGTCTCCTCTCTTTCTCTCTCTAAAGCCAAAAAGTGGAGGGGGAGGGCAATGAGAACCCCTTTTTTTGGCTTAGGTTTAATGCCTTTTCTCTTTTTCACTAAGCCTTATGTCTCTTTATCTCTCTCTCCTCTCTCCACTCTCTATATATAAATATCTCTCTTATGTAATTTAATACTTTATATGTATATTAGCATCATGTAATAAGCTTTCTATCTTTTTCTAAAGCCAAAAAAGGGGAAGGGGAGGGCTCTAGTGACCAGTGCGACCAGTGCTACAGCCTCTCCCTCCCCCTTTTTTTCCTTAGGTTTAATGTCTTCTCTCTCTCTCTCTCTCTCTCTCTCTCTCTCTCTCTCTCTCTCTCTCTCTCTCTCAGTAAAGCCTCTTAATATATATATATATATATATATATATATATGTTTTTAATTTCCCTCTCTCTCTCTCTCTCTTTATATATATATATATATATATATATATATATATATATATATATATATATATATATATTTCTTCTTTTCTTTTTTTAATATCTCTCTTATATAATTTAATACTTTATATATATATATATATATATATATATATATATACTTTTTATATCTCTCTTATGTAATTTAATACTTTTTTGCTTTTAATATCTCACTTGTAATATCTCTCTTATATAATTTAATAAGTATTTTCTTTTAAAATATTTTTCATACATAATTATACCTTTTTTGCTTTATACAAGGGAAGCACATTGGAGACGGTCCAAGTTTGACTAAGTTGGTGAGCAGGGATGAAACAAGACAAACACCAAGTCCATCACATGTGGACCTTTTAATATCTTTTTAATAAATAATTATACCTTTTTTGATTCATACAAGGGAAGCACATTGGAGACAACCTAAGAGAGGGAGATAAGTTTGACCAAGAACCCAGAGAGAGAGAGAGAGAGAGAGAGAGAGAGAGAGAGAGAAAGATTGTATTAATGTCTCTCTCAGGCCAAAGAGAATTGGCCTATGAGACAAAACCATGTACAATGTATGTGGTATCTCTGAGTATCAGATGGTGCTCAGTGTACAATACAACAACTGGAAGAAAACTGCTACTGCCCTACGCTAGATAAATAGGTTCTCAGGTAATTCTATTCTAGAAGACTAGGCCAGCGGCTCTGCCTTGCATGGATGAGAAAAAAAGCATTGTCTCTAGGAATCAAGACTAGTAGTTGTCCAAATTATGATCAATTACCCTATGGGTGATTTGATTTTTAGAAGATCATGCTTCCCCTACGGGATAGAACTAGGTCTTACCTATGAATCGTATCCTTGAATCTCTACATGGTCAAGGTGTCGATGAGTAGGAAATTTTCTCCAAGATAAGACTTAGTGGACTATCTTAAGTGTTTCCCCTATTTTAAAAGGAGGGAAACCTTACAAATGGTATCAGAGCCGATCTTAGTTCCTAGGATTTGTTTCTCAAAGGTTAACTATCAAGGGATTAAAACAAGTGATTGTTTATCATATGAGGATGAATCAATTATCTCTACTGCCATAGAAGTGATTTGAATATCCTCACATGTTGAGACAATTATCCTATGAAATTGTGCTTATATCTTGGGGGTGCACATGCAAGATATTTGTACAATAAATTTGAGAAATAAGATTGGGGAGAAAACCTTTTGTGAGGAAAAACATAGGGTGATCAAATTAAGAAACTAGTGAGAGACTGAATGGATAGACCGAAACTTGTTTAGAGAAATTTTCAGGATATATCTCATTAACTTGCATATTATAAATTATTGAGATTATAAGATTTGAATAGTTGATGTGTGAATGCCATCCATTGGATGCTTTACACTAGGACGATCATCCAAGATCTTAAACCCATCTCAGACAAACATGGGTCTAACTTCGTATGTGTAATTCCCAGAGGATCATGCTCTTAGATGTGTTAATTCCAAGATACTAGATGTGTAATTTTCAGAAAATTAATCATCTCAGACGTGTTAATCCTGATAATCTTTGGATGTGTCAATCCCAAGGCACCAGATGTGTTATTCTCACAAATGAAGATCTCAAATATACTAATCCTCCAGAGTGCCTTTAGATGTGGCACTATGATAAGTATTTGATAGTTTTGAACTTTTCATGGATACACAATGAAAGAAGCAAGTTCACCCTTGCTCGTCTAAAAATCGTAAGCAAGTTCATCATTGCTCGTCTAAAAATCGTAAGAAATGCCGAATTAGTTGGAAGCACTGTTGTCAATCGTAAGAAATGCCGAATTAGTTGGAAGCACTGTTGTCAATCTAACCAGTGGAACTAGAATCAGTTATGGGATGCCATGAAAGTACACCTTCGTGAAAGGTTTTGTCCTCTAGGATTTTGAGAGGATAAAATGAATGAATTTTTGGAGCTAACCCAAGAAAGGAAGACCCTAAAAGAATAACACCAAACTTTTGTTAAAATTCTTCGATTAGCTCTAGAGATGGATGAGGTAACTCTTCTCCATCGATTCATTTGGAAGCTTAATCTACCTTTGAATAACCTCGTCAAGAATGTAAAACCATCCTCTATTTTAGAAGCCATAATTATAACCAGAGACTATGATAAAGTTTTTATATATATAGAAAGTGTCGAGAAGGACATGAGTCCTTCCATGTTAATCAAGAAGAGGTCCCTAATTCAAGAGGAACGTCAGGCCCACCCTTGGCTATAAGGTATCATGAGCTAGAGCAAAAATTAGGTCAAGAAATAGGGATATCAGGGTTAAAGATAATCTAATTCAACAAGTATTTCTATAAGTAAATAGAAGATGATTGGTGCAAGATTCATGTGAAGTAATGTGCATGATGAATAGAGGTATTCTACAAGACGATACTAAGATTATGAAATTGCTATCATAGGTTAGATTGTGTAAAGGATTGATTCCCTTATGTTTTTCCATGATAATTTGTTAAGTACCATATTACATGGGGGTATAGAATAAGGAATTCAAAGGTTCATATCATATGAGAGGTATATGGATGCATGAAATTAGAATAATAAGGCCAATTAACTTTAGAATAATAAAGACCTTTTGGAGACACAAAAAAACGAGCCAAGCACATGAAATAAAGGACTCTTTAAGAACAATGTTTAGATAAAAGAAGATTTTTACCTAGTGGGGGAACACCACTTTGAAAGAGACACGAGGATTTACTTACATACTACCCCAGCTCGCGAGATGAGGACATCTCAAATCTTTTAAGTGGGGGAGATTGTAAGGTTCCTCCCAAGCCGCGTATGTATGTGTCTCTTTTAATATAGATTTCAAGAAGGAAAGAGAGTGCACTTAGAGAAGAGTGAGACAATAAGGCTAGAAACATTAGGAAAGTGTTAGAATAAAAATATTAGCTTCAAAAATCCTAAAAGAAATAAGAAGATAAGAATAGTTCTATTAAGAGATAAGTATCTTCAAAAATAAAAATTCAAATTTAGGTGATAGGAGGTCGTATTTAGAGTACTTTTACATATTTAGAGTCCATGCATGCTAAAAATATGGAAAAGCAACACGTTTCTAAAGATGGCACGTTTGTGGCTATATACAGACGTTTCTAAAGATGGCTTCCAATTCTTTTGACTGGTTATATGACCATATTCTGAGTTTTTATCAGAGAGTTATGGCCGAAACAATTCGCTGATTCTGTCAGGGTCTCTACACAGGGAAAACTCTAAGAAGGCAACAAGTAGCCTCAAGGTAATCCAAGAGCTTGAGATGTACATATCCCTTCATTCTTATCTAATATCTTAGAAAAGAAGCTTAGATTGCTATGGTATTTCAGAGGAAGAGACCAAAAACTCCATAGCTTTTCTTTTAAAGAAAGAATAGTATGCCATAGCCCTGTAAGAGAAGGCTATTTTGCCATAGACCTTAGAAAGAGAGAAGAGTCACAGTACAAGAAAGAGGAGATAAAGCTTGGGGATGATTGGATGATTTCAATCGTAAGAGAAGATACTAGAAGACTCTATTCTCATATGTCAAGTTCTAAAGCTCTTGTTAAGGAGTAAAGGCAACGATAAACAACAAATTTCTATAAGGTATATACATATTTTGTTTTTCAATTATATATCATTCTTAGGGGTTGAGGTATGGCCCCGGCTTCTCTAATAATTGTTAATAGTGATCTATTTGATTGATTTACTAGTTAAAGTTTGTATTCTTTTAAACAATAGCATATGCCTTAAATAAAGAATGTCTTATTTTGCAATCTCAAGTTAAAATGCAAAAATCTTTGTGAAAAGGATTGTTTTCTTAAGAAGGTAACATGGATTATAGTCCTATGGTTTAGTTGAGTAAATGGATTGTTATCTTGGTTAAATTAAGATACAGGTATAACTTCTCCCTGCCTTGACGCTACCCCGTTCTTGTGCTTGTGTAGCTGGATGACGGAGACGTTAGTAAGGCCCGGAGTTGGCCCATGGCATCCCTCATACCATTGGGAGAATGAGGTTTGCCGATTGAGGCGAGTGATTGTGATGCTGCCTAGTTCTGAGGGCCCAGGCTAGTGCGGTGAATTAGCCCACCCTAGTGCGCAGACATCCCTCTAAGGGACGGGAGGATCGAGCGATGGAGCCTGAGAGGGCGACAGGCTGGCTTGAGTCCTTTTGCCAGCGACGGCCGATAATGAGGTGTATGGCCCCGTAGGGTTTTGCCCAGCATGTAGAGGCTGGTGGAAGGCCGAATTCTAGATCATCTCGGTAGTATAAAGGAAAAGAATAAGAGAGTCGGTTTGGCTTGTATGGAATTGATTCATGTATAAACTTTTTATATATATCTTGTCTTTGGCATTATTGTATTGTGGAAAAAAGACTGTTTTAACAAACCTTGTGAAAAGGGTCTTAATTAAGGAACATGTTTATTTATGTCAAACAGTGTGGTAGGATTAATTAGAAAATAAATTGATGCGTGAGTAGGGTGGAAAGTGGGAGGATGGAATGCCCTGATGGCACCATCCTTACGGACGAGTGGACCCGATTAGTCGGGTAGCTTTCCAACATATTAAGTGAAAGCCCTATTCTAGATAAATAGGTTCTCGGGTAATTCTATTCTAGAAGACTAGGCCAGCGACGAGCGACGGCTATGCCTTGCATGGATGAGGAAAAAAGCATTGTCTCTAGGAATCAAGTAGTTGTCCAAATTATGATCAATTACCCTATGGGTGATTCGATTTTTAGAAGACCATGCTTCCCTTGCGGGATAGAACTAGGTCTTACCTATGAATCGTATCCTTGAATCTCTACATTGTCAAGGTGTTGATGAGTAGGAAATTTTCTCCAAGATAAGACTTAGTGGACTATCTTAAGTGTTTCCCCTATTTTGGAAGGGGGGAAACCTTACACTCCATGTGGAGGCTGCCAAGCCTGGTGTCCAAACTGGGGCTGCATACATCAGGGCTGGGGTGACTAAAGTGTCAAAAAGCCACCCTTTTGTATGGGGCTCCTGGAAATGTGCTTGATGGCTCTGTCTCTCTAGCATAGCCAAGGCTGCATAGGCTCGGGTGAATCGATCATGGGCTACCTACATCATAGAGAATCACCTGGCTCTGCTGGTGAATGTAATCCCCAAATATACATAAGATGTAGAGACCTCTAGTTGTTGGCTGCCCTCAAACATAAAAATAGATCTCCTCCTCATTGATGCTGGTGATGTATGGAAGATCATAACCTTGGTTTTCCCAAGGTTCATTGTGAGGCCTCTGTATCTGCAGAAAAGCTCTAGAGCCCCTAGATGCTGCTGTAGTCCCTCCTGTGTCTCTGAAATCAGAATAATGTCATCAACATTTAGCATAATATGTACCTGTGTGTCCAAGATCTGCCCGTCAACTCAACCTCCTCGCTGATTACAGTCTGCTACCTCATCGATGTATAGCCGCGAAGAGGGTGGGAGATAGTGGGCATCCTTGCTTCACACCAATGGTACTAGCAAAGTCTGCAGACATACCTCCTTGACTTCTGACCCTAGCTGCCACACGCTCATAAAGAGCATAAATTCCCCACATCATCTCTGTAGGTACTCCTAGAGTCATGAGTCTCTAAAAGAGCCACTCTCGAGGAACCGTATTATCGAATGCTTTGCGGAAATCCACAAAGCAGTAATGTAAGCACCTGCCCCCCCAGCTCCTAGCCTGCTCAATCAGTATCCTGAGAGTGAAGACATGGTCAATGGTGGAGAAGCACTGCCCCATATAATTTGGCCAATGTATGACCAACCATGATAGTCCTATAGTTGGCTGGGTCCATATGGCCCTTAGCCTTATATAAAGGCACTATAGTATGTATAGTGTCTTAGGCAAACCCTCTGCTAGAGCTCTGTTAAAGAACCAGGCAATGAAAGGTGACAAAGTTTCTGCTGCATATATAAGGTGCTCTCCCTGGAGGCCTGTGTGCTCTCCCTGGAGGCCTGTGTGATCCACGGCTCTCCCATGTTGTAATCTCCATATAGCTCTAGCGACCATCTCACTAGTGAAGAAAGTAGGGGCTGTGGGGCACTACTTTGATGGCTAAGGGATTGGTGGCTAGGTTGGGATCTAGTATAGTCTCTCTACGTAAGCATGCCATGTAGTAGGGTCCTCTATCGGTGTGGGTGTGGGGAAGGCTTCCTGAGCTAGCGTTAGGCCACATCTGCATCTCGGCTCATCAGCAAGTGGTGGATGTCCCAATACTATGCCTCCTCATATGCTCGTCTCTTACGTCTAGCAAGGGCAGACATCTGTCGGCTAGCCTGGCGTAGTGTAATCTGGCCCAACTCTCTTTTTACTCTTAGTTGTCTGTGTAAACTAGCGGCACTCATCATCATACTAGCGATTTTGGGGCATAGTCCTAGAACGGGTGCTCTCCATGCCATGTGTAGTGTGGGGGAAGCTCTCCCCATGGCTACTGAATGCAATATTGACGTAAGTCCATACGTGAGTGCTGATAGAGGTGCTGATGGATCTAGACGTAGTATCCCCTCATAGACATGGTTTGTGTATATATCCTCCAACTCTTTAGTGAAATAGATGATGGTGCGAGGTGGTCGTGAGGGTGGTTCTAATGGTGTGTCGTTGGTTGCTAGTGATAGCACAAGATGTGAGTGGTCAGCTCCAATAGGGCATGGGGGGATAGTAAAGTCCTGAACAAGATCCATGTCTCCTATGGACCCCACCATGACATAATCGACTGTGCTACCTCCACCCGCTCCTCCCTTCTGGAAGCATGTAAGCCCTCCAAAGTCTGACCAGCATGTCATACCATTATAGATAAGGAGCTGGTGTGCTGCACCCAAGGCCAGTAGGTGTGATCCATAACTTGTGTTATCAGCACCTCGATCAAATGATACTCTCCCCAACCTGTCTTCATCCATATCAAGAGCATCTAGTAGTATAGGATCTGCAAAGTCAAAAATCTCACACTGTCGGCTCTGGGTTCGGGCATTGAAGTCCCCCACAAGGAAGACTTCACCCTGCTGTGAGAAATGAATAATGTCCTCAGATAAGATCGAATAGGGTGACTGCTCCGTCAAAGAACTCTCCTCCACTGCCTCCTCATATCCGCTATCCAACTCCTCCCCCATCTCACCAGCATCATCTGTGTCCTCCTCAGCCTGTCTCTAAGTCCTCCTTTGTCTGGCAGATGCATATGTGGACCCCTTGGGTGGAAAATAGCATAATGCGAAGAAAGCCGCCCTCGTATATGAGAGCTATATCTATATCCACATGTATCTAGCCTCCTCATCCACCTGCTCCACCCTCACCAAGTGCTGTCAACCACTCCTCACCAAGTGTTGTAAGCCACTCCTCTCACAAGTGCTGTAAGCCACTCCTCACAAGTACTGCTACTCTAGACCCCCTGGAAGTACCCTATCGTCTAGTCCTCTTGTATGTAGACTCCCATTGATAGCCATGTACTCGTGGTAGTCCCCTCTCCGAGCTCTGATGCATCTCTATGATCATGATGATGTCTCGGCCCTCCATCACCTCCTCCAATCTTGCCGGGTGTGTCCACAAAGAACTGTCACAGTTCCATATGGCAATCTATATCCTCAAAGTGATGTCCTCCGTCGATGTCTCATAGGCCGCAAGTCCCTATGTAACCGGCCGGCCGTCAATGAAGACCTTGCCATCTCTATAAAAGGCCTTCTTCCCCTCCTTTCTTGCTTGAATCACCTTGGGCATGCAAGCTTTGCGGTGCTCCACTTGCATCTTCATGAGATCCTCATCAATATATATGGGACTACCTGGTAGACTCCTCAAGATGATCCTCTTCTTCATGAATGTTATCTTGTCCTCTTTGTTGTGAAATTAGAGGACAAGAACCCTCCTCTTCTCTTCTTTCCCCACTCTCCAAGACTTTGTGAAGGGCAATGGAGTGTCTTGGGAATACCCGAGTGTGGTACACATAGAGCTTTACCTTCTTGCTCGGGTGTATCTTTGGATGCGAGTAGGCCGAATACTCATACATTAAGCCGGTGGGCGTGTCTCATCTTCTCTTCTTCAAGTGTGGCATGTTCCGATGGGCTCCTCTCTATGTTGCTCCTCCTTGACCTCCTTCTTGATGCTTTTCTTTGCCACCTCAGCCCATCTGTAAGATTCCTCCCCAGCCTCTCAAGATGTCCAGCATCTTCCTCTGTAATCAAATCCCTCTTCAGAAATATGAAAGATCTTGTTTCTACCTGTTTTGGCCTAGAGAGAGAAAATATTCTAGAGAGAGACTATTCAAATTTTGAATATTTTTGGATGGAAAAATATCTCTTCTTATTAAAATAAGACCCCCGAAATAGAAGTTCAAACAAAAAGTGCATCAGAAGTTAAGTATAATCTGTTCAAGAGGCCTTACCCTAGGGATCCGGATTTTCAAAAAAATTTAAATTAAGGTTTTGAGGGACCAATCAGATTCATCCAACTGTGTGGAGAAGATAAATAGAAGAAATAAAGAAAATCCCCCCTCATGAAGGAGGTGCCTACTTCACATGTGTGGTGGAGTTTAAAATTATCAAAAATTGAGATATTTCATCTCTCCTCTCTCCTAATTCAAGCCTAGTTCCAAAAAGTAAGCTAAACTGACCTAAAAATGGTCAAAAATTGACCAAACTGATCTGGAAAATTCTAGAATTAGTTTGCTTGGTTAGAAGCTCACTTTTTTCTTTAAATAGAAGCCTCTCCCTTTGTTGAAGCTTAATAATGTTTTATGCACTATTACTCTACTCCTCCCAAGAGCCAAGAACTGTGAATTTCTTAATAATTCACTAGTTTTTTACCATTCCCTTTTCTAAAGAATTGGTGGCCACTCTTGTTGTAAACAAGAGTAGAACCCTCAAACCATCAAGCCAAAGGAAAGCTCCCAGAATTCATGTAAGTTAGAAATCTTATATTTTTCTTTATTCTTTTAATGGTTTTCTAAATTGTTTGTTATCTTAAAATGATAAACAGATGCTATGCCTTCTTGGAAAGGCTTTCCCCCTCTCTCATTCTTAAAATCAGCCCTTCTTTATCCTAGTTAAGTGATCTAATTGTTGGAATTAAACTTTTCATATTGTTTCTCTCTTAAAAGTAAAAATTGATTAGTTTAGAATGCTTTAAACCAATTGGGGATAATTCCTAAGTAGATTAAGGTTAGAAAAATTAAAAAATGGTCAGCTATACAAAGGAGGCTATGGCGAAATTTTCTAAAATTTGTGAAATAAATTTCATCTTTTATTAATCAAAAAGAGTAATCCCCATCGTTTGTGTATTCTAAAAGTGTCATTTTTATTCATACATAGAAAGATGCATATTGATTTTTATTATTATAAAAGAGTGATTTTTAATAGAATTAAATTCTATGCATAGAAAGATGCATAGAATTAAATTCTACGCATAGAATTAAATTCTATGCATAGAAAGATGCATATTGATTATTTTTTTTATAAAAGAGTGATTTTTAATAGAATTAAATTCTATGCATAGAAAATGCATATTGATTATTCTTTTTATAAAAGAGTGATTTTTAATAGAATTAAATTCTATGCATAGAAAGATGCATATTGATTATTCTTTTATTATAAAAGAGTGATTTTGAATAGAATTAAATTCTATGCATAGAAAGATGCATATTGATTATTTTTTTATAAAAGAATGATTTTCAATAGAATTAAATTCTATGTATAGAAAGATGCATAATGATTATTATTATTTTATTATAAAAGTATTATTTTCATCAAAATGAATTTTATGCATAAATAGATGCATAAAAGAATATTTTTTTTATTATAAAAGTGTTACTTTCATCAAAATGGATTTTTATGCATAGATAGATGCATAAAAGAATATTTTTATTATAAAAGTGTTACTTTCATTAAAATGGATTTATATGCATAAATAGATATATAAAAGAAATTTTTTTATTATAAAAGTGTTACTTTCACTAATATTGATTTTTATGCATAAAATGATGCATAAAAGAATTTTTTTATTACAAAAGTGTTGCTTTCATCAATATTGATTTTTATGCATAAAAGAATTTTTTTATCAAAATAAGAGTTCATTTTAATCCTGTGTTTAAATCCCATGAATATTGAAAAAATGAATAAGTAAATACTCAGTGAAGGAAAATTATACCGTTTTATATTCTCTAGGATGGTAATGAGAAAATTCAAAAAAACTATCGAAGTCAAAATTTAGATAAACGACTAATTTATTCCTTATAGGAATTCGTGTTTAGTTTTGAATTTAGTAAAGTAGTAATTGAAATATTACCTTCGAGAAAGATAGTTCAGGGAGAACCTTTCCAGACTCAAACCCTGAATCAGACTATGACCAAGACGTAACTCTTTCGTCAGTTTCAAGAAATGACGATGTGACCAGTTCAGTAATCTACACTCAAATCACCCACCGAATTCGAAACTAAGTTGAGACCTTTAATTTTGATCTGAGGATCAAGAATTTAGAATTCAAGGAATTCTACTTGGGAATCTAGACCTGTGATCTAGATGTCCTGGGATATGGAATTAAGATATACTCATTGTATTCAAAAGAAAATCAAAACTGAAAACTTACATAGAAACCCTGTTTTCTTAAAGGAATGTCTTACGTCAGAATGCTAGAGGGAGCATTTGGTATATGGAGATTCTGCAAATGTTGTGCAGGATACAGAATGGGCGTTTAGCGTGTATTGCCAGTATGACCCATCTGTACATGATGCATGTTTGGCAGTTTTTGTTGACTCTGATGTATGGTATTTTGACAGTGGTGCTACAAAGCACATTACCTCGCATCGTGATATGTTCACTTGTCTTGAGGCTGTCCTCCTTGGGACTTATTTATTGACATACCAAAGGCTAACCTTACAGGAAATTATCTCCTTCTCATGTCAAAAGGTAATTGCAGCATAGTAGGTATGAATGTTATCCTGAGAATAAAGACCATGTCTCCAATGTTGGTACCTGTAATGATTTTTGCTTCTATCACCTTTTAGTGAAATTGCTTACATATCAATCTGGTACCATTACAAAGTCCCCACTTGCCGAGGATCCAAATTGCGGGGCAGCATGACAAGAGCATTAATCTTTAAAATCAAGCGATGAGGAGGGTAACCACTACCCAAGTTCAAATTGTTCAAGTACTCAATTGGGTACAATATTGTCATTCTCGGAAGAAGCAACCGAATCAGCACTGAGGTATTCTCTTTCAAGACTGGGCAATTCACTCAAGGCTAGTTCATTAACCTCATCAACCTCTAGATTTCGTGGTGCAAGTATAGCATGGTCTTTAAAGAAGCATCCATATTCCTCCACCCTCTGAAGATCTTTGTATACCCATTCTACCAAACTCAAAATGGAGTTTCCATGGATCAACATTTGTGGTGGTATTACCACTCTGCCTTCATTGTTTGGATGGCCTATAGAGCCATCTCCAATTTGTAATGTCTATTTGATAAATTCTTGTTCTATACAATAATAAGCACTCTGTCTAACCCGCATGTTTTGGGTGAGCTTTAGAACTTTCACATATCTCCAAATATGTGACCAGCATAATGTTGCATCAACAATGTCCTCACGCAATCCCTTTGGCACAACCGGTAAGACCCGCATGAAGTCCACCAATGAGTTTAACTTTCCCACCAAACACTATATCACTCTGCATAATGTCTTTCAATGTCATGTCCAATGCTTCATATGCGTACCGATGCATCATTGGAGCCTCATCCCAAATAATTAACCTTGCGAGCTTCAACACCTCCACATGGGTTGTTAGCTTTAATTCAAAATGTGCTAGAAGCATTGAGTACCAATGGAATTTTAAAACATGAGTGCAATGTACGACCATTTGAAAGCAACAATGTAGCTATTCCAGATGATGCACATGCTAATGCAACTTGATTCTCTCCACATAATCGTGATAGCAAGGCATTATAAAGATAGGTTTTGCCTGATCCACCTGGTCCATCAAGGAAAAAAACACCACCCTGGTTCAAAGAAACAACCTCAAGGATAGTGTCAAATGCTCTTGATTTGACAACTATTTAGACTCTTTTCCCATGGAAACGGACAAATCAGCCTACTATAAATAGAATCAAACATCATCTCTTCCATTAGCAAACCATTGTTGACACTGGCAACACTTGATCTATTGGGAACATGTAACCCTTCAAAATCATGCAACCGCTTTCCATACTGTTGTAACAGATCTTGCATTTACACAACAGAGCTTGATTTTTTGCTATAGAATGACAAACACCAACATCTATACACCCTCTTTACTGCAAGGTATTGAAAAAATCATCTGAAATCTTGATGGAGAATTTATTCCAAAGGTGTCCAGGGGATATACGCTCACAAAAAACCATTATAATGACAAACAATTGACACAGCTAGAATCCTATTTTCTGAAATGCAGCTTCTTGGAGACACATATACCACTCCTCATCGCTCTCTAGCATTCCTTTCACATGCAGCCTTAAAATAGGGATACAAATGTCCATTCACCGTTCATAAATCCTCAAAATATTTATATTGCTCACCTACACTCGGAGTAACATTATATATACGTCCGATCACATTTCCCCTTTTCCTTTTAGTCCATAAGCGCAAAGCTAAATTCCACACCCACTAGCAAGGGAAATCAACATATAGCAGGCTACTTGCATCCGTATACAATTGATTAGCTTTGAACCATTCAGTCAAAGATGTTCTTTGGTTTCTGTCACAACTAATCACATCACGCAAATCATCTTGATCATTGAATATCACATTGTTGTGCATTGGGAGATGGACATGCAACCTTTGTATATCAAGCTTTTCATCATGCAAATCATATTGGTATATGCGCCAGCATGCTTGTCACGCAGGCAGACACGTACCGTGCATCCAAATATTGACTAGCCTCATCAATAAACCCCTGTGAGTCTTGCAACTCTATAGTAGCTCTATCATGTCCTTTGTATACATACTTATACAAATACTTTACGGCAGTAATAGTAGAGCATACTTCAATGTTAATATAGGCTTTGTACCTCATAGACAGAAAAGGGTTATATGGAACAACCCATCGACTATCCACCCTTTGATCCTTTACCTATATGAAACTACCATCATCTCTCCACATGTAAGTTGAATATCCATTGTCATCAACACTAGTAGTCTGGGAAAAATTTCGAGAGTACCGATGTTCCCGTTAACCATGCAAGGAGAGTGCATATTTAGTTCCTCAAATGGTCCATGGATATTACAATGACTAATTATGGTGTGCAACCCAGGAAACATCACCTTATCAAGAAGTTCAGCACATACCAACATATCATAGTGTGCAATCTCAACCGGTTTACTTCCACTTTCTAATATCAATAATATATGTATATGTGGCAAGCTTCTTTTTTGAAATTCGATACTAGAAACAAATCCCAACACCTTTCACCAATAAGTGCATCATGTCCTTATGTTTCTCATAAAAGACCTAAGCTGTCAAGTCAGGACGATCTTGGGTAACCTGACTAAGCAATAAGGCAATGGTTATTTCATATCACTTAGGATTTTAAGTTAAGGTAATAAACAGGTCAGGTTTACCCATCTTCCTAACAATTGCCATTAAATCTTGGTACAATTGATGCATATATCTAGGCCCCCCAGTATATAAAGATGGTAGAACTACCCTGCGTCCAGCAATGCCCCTAGAGACTCTATTGACCCCATCACTTGAATTAACCATATATGCAAGACCTTGGTATACTTCAGCATGCAATGCTTTCTAATTATTGCGTATCCATACTAATCTAGATTCTTCTATGCTACTATATGCATCAACAATGTACAGTTGCAATAGCTGACCACTGCACAAAAGGTAGGCATTTGTATCTTCCCTTATTTGTAGTCTATATGCATAATATTGCCATTGAGTTACAGTCTTTGTCTCCTCATTTGAACCTTGTCTATTCCTACCATCATTGAGTGGAATTCCAACTTGCCAACCATCCTCACCTCAAGGAAATAGAAGAACATATAATAGAGGCATATACGAATGGTGCAGGTTAGATTTTTTTTTTATAGCACCTGTGCACAACACTATTTGAATATCTCTATGCCTCACATGTAAATCATCCCCTTGACCCGGCATGATAGCTACTACCTCACTTCCTATAGGAACCAAGTATTGCCTTGAAGTTGATCGCCCTTCAGAGTGATGACCATTCTCAGATTTGCATCTGGACTTGACTACAACATTTCTCTCATTGTACGAAGACCATAGGTATACAGATTATATCCATACATCATTGTTTGCAACCTCTCAAGTACATTATGATTTAAAGAAGGCATCCCATGAAGTCTATTCTCTAATTCATGCTCTGTATCATACACATATAGTTGGGCAAATCGAGGAGCCGCATCTCATGTTTCATTAGGTATGTAAGATTCCTCCCTCCAGCTTTTGAGGTGTTTTTTTAGTAATATCTCATAATTTTTAACTAATAAACCTTGTACTCAGTCAACTGTTCATCTTATGTGAGCATTTACTCATTTTTTGGTATTTTCTTTTATTCTTTTGGATTTATCTCATCCCAACACTTGGATTAATCCAATTGGCCCATTGGAACCTTAATTGGACCATAATCTAAATTTTTTTTGAAAATGTAGACCCTTAGGCTAAGGTCCCTTATACCATTTTCAATTAATTCCTAATGCACATTGGAAAGTTCATTTTGAACTTTTGTTTTAGGGAAATCCATTTTAGACACTAGGAGGATTTGTATATCCAAAGATATCTCAATTTTGGATTATCTCTCTAGACATTTTCTCTCTCTAGACCAAAACAGGGTAAAACAAGATCTTTCTTCTATTTCAGAGAGGGGAATAATTTCAAGAACAGAAGGGGAGGTTCTTACACCATCTTGTGAATGAGGTCGTGGAGACGTAAGTGATAAAGTAACAGCTGACGGAGAGTCAATGGAGGACGTCTCGCGTAGCAAGGTCGACTGAGGTCTTGACCAACCTCGGTTCGATTTAAATGGTGAGCTTCCGGTATGGTGGATGAGAGACCAATGAAGCGGCCTATGAGTGAAGCGCTAGGTGACCTGCGAAGGAGCCTAGAGGGTGCTGAACATACGGTGCTCGGGCTCTGGGTCACTGAAGATACCCATGCGTGCGTCGGGGAAAAAAATGGAACAAGGTGTTAGAGTTGTTTTCTGAACTCGGGCATGGATCTGGTTGATCGTCCTTGAGCTGGTCCTCAATGGATGAGTCCATGGCTCTTTTATATGGATCTGTTGATTGATCTTGCTGATCTTTGATGGAGAGTCCATCTGGATTTTCTTATGTGATTATATTGCGGGGTACTATGAGCTAGGAACTATTGAAAGGCCCCTGAGTGAACAGGTGGCGAGCATTCTGGTTGCCAATGATGCCACAGGTACACCGATGAAGGAATGATTAGAAATTAGAATTCAAGCTAGATATTTTGGAGTATTATGATCAGTGATACTATGGTTTCATTAAAAGATTGTTTTAAAGACAACTAAATCTGTGAAACATGCAATTTCATATTGGGTGTGTAAGTGGTGTGACTATCTTGAAGTTTGCTTGTTGAAGCGCCGGCTAGGGGGCCTGGGAACTCTTTTCCACCCGAGGCAAAACATAACCAAACTCCTAAATGGATCCCATCACTATAGTGGTTGGGCAATTGGCTAACCCATGGGATTGGATGGGGTTAGGCTAGACTGATGGATCCCTAAAATGAGACTCAATTTTGTTAAATTACGATAGTTAAAGAGATCCTGGATAACCCTTGTTCTATGGAAAAGAATCAACAGCTGTGCCTCTTGATGAGGAAAAAAGTGTTGGACTCTCTGATCCAAGTGCAAGTCTCTTCCTTGATCTGACCATGAGACTTACGGGTTCGGTCGAATCAGTTTGGTTTTTAGTGAAGACCTTGACTACGTTAGAATAAAATATCCCAGAGGAATCGTCTATGTCTGTTGGGCGAGGCAAGACTATTTTTTCGAGTTCGGTTTTGGAAGAACCGAGGGATTAGTCTCTTGTCCGGATATCCGTGGGTGAGTCCCCGAGTGAGAGGCTCTGCCCTACGCATGCACTGCTACTTCCCCGTCGCTGCTAGCACCCCTGAATTCGTTGCGAGGAGGGGGTAGGGATCTTTCAAGGTATTACAAAACTAACACAATGATAGGTAGTACCATGGATTCGAAAATTAAATACTCCTCCCCCCTACAGTGAACTGATTATCCAAGTGAGCACCAAGTGAAACAAATGCCAAGGCATTATTGTAAGAACGGATATTCTTTCTGTATTCCTTACTTGTATTATCATTACTAAGCAGCAACTCAGCCAATGCAGGAGGTGGATTTTTCAAAGGTAGCAAAAAGACATTCCCACTTCCACAATAGTGTTTGCCCACATATTGTCTTAGCCTTCTTGATGCCTCACATTTCCAAATTAGTGCAGTACAAAAATGACACTTATAAGTAAGGGATCCTAATGAGTGAAGAGTGAAATGTCCAGAATACACCACCATAGTTGCTGGGTGCTTAACGTTCCAAGGAAATGAAAACGCATGCCTTATAGAGTGACATTCGGATTTAATATCTTTCTCATCATGATAGACACAACAAATAGAATGAAAATTATCATCCATAGGCGGCTCATTTAAATCAAATGAAAAAGAGCCTTGCTCTATATCTCTCTGTGGCTGTGCATTTCGACGTTCATTAATAGGTTCTTGAAGTACCATAGCATTGGCAATTGCTCTGTTTCTTGTAAGTGGATTCCTCTATGTTCCTCTCCATTTTCAACCCTTCCAAATGTTCCAACTTCATTTTCATTAACGTAATTCATTAAATTAGCAAGATTTTGTTTTCAAATGCAAGCCCTTGTCCTTGAACGGTTACGGTGAGACACACGTGTTGCATCCGACGAACTTGGTTTAAACTCAAGTATAAATAGCTCCTAGACATCTTCAAATCTCCTTCAAAACACAAAATAGGGAATATTAACTTCCTTTTAAAACATTCTTAACTTCAAACACTAACATAATATTCTCCTTCAACAGCCATTATCACACATGTGACCCTACTCCAAATAGACTCAACTCAATAAGAATATAATTCTTAGAGAAGTTTTTAATACATACAGAGCGAGAGAGAGAGAGAGAGAGAGTGAAAGTATTGTCTGTGTGTGTGTGTGTGTGTACGTGTGTGTGTGTGTGTGAGAGAGAGAGAGAGAGAGAGAGAGAGAGATAGAGAGAGAGAGAGAGAGAGAGAGAGAGTGAAGTTTATTAAAATGCCATATTATGGAAGTTTATCAAAATATGGGAGCTTATCAAATAGCAAGTGTGTGTGTGTGTGTGTGTGTGTGTGTGTGTGTGTGTGTGTGTATGTGTGTGTGTGTGTGTGAGAGAGAGAGAGAGAGAGAGAGAGAGATAGAGAGAGAGAGAGAGAGTGAAGTTTATTAAAATGCCATATTATGGAAGTTTATCAAAATATGGGAGCTTATCAAATAGTAAGTGTGTGTGTGTGTGTGTGTGTGTGTGTGAGAGAGAGAGAGAGAGAGAGTGTGTGTGTGAAATATGTTTTTTTGTTTTGAATAGCAAGTGTGTGTGTGTGTGTGTGTGTGTGTGTGTGTGTGAGAGAGAGAGAGAGAGAGAGAGAGAGAGAGAGAGAGAGGTAAATATTTTAGTTAATCAAATAGGAAGTGTTAGTTTGTGTGTGTGTGTGTGTGTGTGTGTGTGTGTGTTTTAATGGTGAAAGTATGTTAACAAATTTTAGTTATTTATGTGTGTGTGTGTGTGTGTGTGTGTGTGTGAGAGAGAGAGAGAGAGAGAAATGAAATGATATATTAACGTCCTCAAAAGGCCAAAAGGACCTATGAGAGCAAAAAGGTTACAACAATTGGTGGATCTGATACAATGTCTATGTAAGAAAAGCAACTGAACAACTAACTGAAACTGAAACAATAACTATGAGGAAAAGTAAGGTACTAGGAGCTCCTAATGGATAACATCTGGGAAGGAAAACTCCAGCAACAAAGGTAAGCATCATATACATCACTATCCAAAGATGTCTCTCATCGGTCGATGGCGGATATCCTCAATGTCCTCCATGGTGAGTACTCTGACTAGACCTCTCCCATGCCGTGCTAGTATGGTCCTGATCCTCTGTTGTAGTCTCCACTGGTGTCGAGATGGGCCTCTCATCTTTGGGTGCCTGGACCGCCCCAGCTCTATAGCCCAATCAATCAGTGTACCTCTCTGGTGTGGCTATACTCTGGGGCTAGCTGCAATGCCTGCTGGCCTGACTGCTCAATCTCTGGTCGAAAGAAGTCTGTAATCTGCCTCTGTAGGTGTCTCTCCCTCTCTGATCCCCTCCCTCTCAAGAGACCCTCTCTATGTCTACGCAGCTCCAGCAAGTATAATCCGAGGCATCTCGGATCTTGGTATCTCATGACTCTGGAAAGTGGTTCGAAACCCTCTCTGAACAGGCACTGAAAACGGCCTCGTATTTCATAATATACTGGACAGTGACATATGTAATGTAACTCTGTCTCTGGCTCCATCTGGCACAACTAACAAATCCTGGCCTCAGCTCTGGTACTCCTCTGAATCTGCAAGTCTCAATCTCTAGCTGGTGTGAGGATGTGCGCATCTAACCAATAGCACACCGTACCCCATGAGAAAGATGAGTATCCATGTAGCTGGGTCTAATCACAAACCCATCCTCCGTTAGCTGGAGAAGATGATCTCTATAGAAATCCATCTTCGTAGCTCGTGTGTTGGCTATATCCATGTCCTTCTAGAGTCCAACTGAGTCAAGTCCTGCCTGATAAGTCTGGTAATCTCTGCCCGTGTGAGAGAGGGAGGGTGCATCTAGGGAGTACTGAAATGGAGGTAGCCTATCCATACTAAGGCCATGCAGTTGTGGAACCAAGCTGTCATCTATGCATACCAACATGATCCGTCTCTCTGTGATGCCAACTGTCGCCGCCGTGAAGACTCCAGGGCTAAGCGAGCATATCTGTCTCTAGGGAGAGCCCAAGTGCTATGTATAAAAGGAGACTAATCGAGTGAGTGCCTCTACTACCAATGGGGGGGCAGCCATCTCTGCACGATTAATATCATGTGGTACTACGGAGGCCTTGGCCCTAATCATTCTTCGAGAAATCATAGAAACCAAGGGCCTCTCCATACATCTCATCCATCAGTGCTACCAGCTCGGCTGTGGTGATCCACTCAGGGTCCTCATATCTCCACTCCATACAGCATGGCTGAAGTGACCAAAGTGTCAAAGAGCCAGAGCTTTGTTCGAGGTTCCTAAACTGAAATGGAGGTAGCCTGTCCATACTAAAGCCATGCAGTTGGAACCAAGCTATCATCTATGCATACCAACAGGATCCGTCTCCCTGTGTGATGCTAACTGTCATGAAGACTCCAGGGATAAGCGAGCATATCTGTCTCTAGGGAGAGCCCAAGTGCTATGTATAAAGAAGACTGATCGAGTGAGTGCCTCTACTACCAATGGGGGGGCAACCATCTCTACACGGATAATATCATCTAGTATGAAGGCCTTGGCCCTAATCATCTAGGAAATCATAGAAACCAAGGGCCTCTCCATACACATCTCCATCCATCAGTGCTACTAGCTCCGCTGTGGTGATCCACTGAGGGTCCCCATATCTCCACTCCATACACCATGGCTGAAGTGACCAAAGTGTCAAAGAGCCAGAGCTTTGTTTGAGGTTCCTGAAATGAAATGGAGGTAGCCTGTCCATACTAAAGCCATGCAGTTGGAACCAAGCTGTCATCTGTGCATACCAACATGATCCATCTCCCTGTGATGCCAACTGTCGTGTGAAGACTCCAGGGCTAAGCGAGCATATTTGTCTCTAGGGACAGCCCAAGTGCTATGTATAAAGGAGACTGGTCAAGTGAGTGCCTCTACTACCAATGGGGGGGCAGCCATCTCTGCCTGGATAATATCATGTGGTACGAAGGCCTTGGCCCTAATCATCCAAGAAATCATAAGACCAAGGGCCTCTCCATACATCTCCATCCATCAGTGCTACCAGCTCGGCTGTGGTGATCCACTGAGGGTCCCCATATCTCCACTCCATACAGCATGGCTGAAGTGACCAAAGTGTCAAAGAGCCAGAGCTTTGTTCGAGGTTCCTGAACTGAAATGGAGGTAGCCTGCCCATACTAAAGCCATGCAGTTGGAACCAAGCTGTCATCTGTGCATACCAACATGATTCGTCTCCCTGTGATGCCAACTGTCGTGTGAAGACTCCAGGGCTAAGCGAGCATATTTGTCTCTACGGATAGCCCAAGTGCTATGTATAAAGGAGACTGGTCAAGTGAGTGCCTCTACTACCAATGGGGGGGCAGCCATCTCTGCATGGATAATATCATGTGGTACGGAGGCCTTGGCCCTAATCATCCGAGAAATCATAGAAACCAAGGGCCTCTCCATACATCTCCATCCATCAGTGCTACCAGCTCGACTGTGGTGATCCATTGAGGGTCCCCATATCTCCACCATACAGCATTGCTGAATTGACCAAAGTTTCAAAGAGCCAGAGCTTTGTTCGAGGTTCCTGAACTGAAATGGAGGTAGCCTGTCCATACTAAAGCCATGCAGTTGGAACCAAGCTATCATCTATGCATACCAACATGATCCGTCTCCCTGTGTGATGCCAACTGTCGTGAAGACTCCAGGGATAAGCGAGCATATCTGTCTCTAGGGAGAGCCCAAGTGCTATGTATAAAGAAGGCTGATCGAGTGAGTGCCTCTACTACCAATGGGGGGGCAACCATCTCTACACGGATAATATCATGTGGTACGAAGGCCTTGGCCCTAATCATCTAGGAAATCATAGAAACCAAGGGCCTCTCCATACACATCTCCATCCATCAGTGCTACTAGCTCCGCTGTGGTGATCCACTCTGAGGGTCCCCATATCTCCACTCCATACACCATGGCTGAAGTGACCAAAGTGTCAAAGAGCCAGAGCTTTGTTTGAGGTTCCTGAACTGAAATGGAGGTAGCCTGTCCATACTAAAGCCATGCAGTTGGAACCAAGTTGTCATCTGTGCATACCAACATGATCCGTCTCCCTGTGATGCCAACTGTCGTGTGAAGACTCCAGGGCTAAGCTAGCATATGTGTCTCTAGGGACAGCCCAAGTGCTATGTATAAAGGAGACTGGTCAAGTGAGTGCCTCTACTACCAATGGTGGGGGGCAGCCATCTCTGCATGGATAATATCATGTGGTACGAAGGCCTTGGACCTAATCATCCGAGAAATCATAAGACCAAGGGCCTCTCCATACATCTCCATCCATGAGTGCTACCAGCTCAGCTGTGGTGATCCACTGAGGGTCCCCATATCTCCACTCCATACAGCATGGCTGAAGTGACC